>NC_084621.1:58683654-59036779 GCF_033978795.1 Nerophis ophidion | reverse complement strand
AAATTAGCAGAAGGCCTAAGGAATATTTTTTATCCTCGGCTCTGTTTCCTCATGGCATATGGCTACCTATTTGCAACAAGAGTTCATTTGCAGATATATAAAGAAATCAGCACACAGACAAACAAAATTATGTAATAAAACTCAACCAATAAGAAATATTGCCAGTAGAACATATGGCACTGTCAAAAATGATCACTTTCGACACCCAACACAAAATACTGGCGAGTACATTGTCGACACCCCAAATGAATTAATTCACTTCATTATAGAGAAGAAAAGGTAGGAATTATAAGCACCTCAATTAGAGCAACACTATAAAGTGAAGAGAATGTATATGTGGTTTCTTTTCATTTAACCGCCATCTGTTTGTTACAATGGAACACACTGTAATATTTCGCTTTTTCCTAGTTTGTTTTTGTGGGCTTCACGGTGGCAGAGGGGTTAGTGCGCCTGCCTCACAATAAGAAGTTCCTGCAGTCCTGGGTTCAAATCCAGGCTCGGGATCTTTCTGTGTGGAGTTTGCATGTTCTCCCCGTGAATGCGTGGGTTCCCTCCGGGTACTCCGGCTTCCTCCCACCGCCAAAGACATGCACCTGGGGATAGGTTGATTGGCAACACTAAATTGGCCCTAGTGTGTGAATGTGAGTGTGAATATTGTCTGTCTATCTGTGTTGGCCCTGCGATGAGGTGGCTACTTGTCCAGGGTGTACCCCGCCTTCCGTCCAATTGTAGCTGAGATAGGCGCCAGCGCCCCCGCGACCCCAAAAGGGAATAAGCGGTAGAAAATGGATGGATGGATGGGTGTTTTTGTGGTGAAGATAAATGAAGGATGACTGATTTGCAATCGCTTGAAATGCATTTATTTTGTTTGCTTATACTGTATGAGATACCATTTGTTCATTAGACATTAACACAACTGACACCTGAACAGAACATTTACTGTATGCCATAGATTTACAACTACATTGTTTTGGAGTTGGATTTTGGTCCATTTATTTGTTTTCAAGGAAAAAAGTTAGTCAAAGATCATCTCAGCGTTTTTAAGAATCTGCTGCAAAGATTTGAGTCTCTCACAAGTTTTGAACGGAGCTCGCAGGTCACCGGTTGAATAGTCCTCATAACAAAAAAGAGAGGACCTAAAATGGAACCTTGAGGAACACCACTAGTATACCGTATATTCCAGACTATTAGCCGCTACTTTTTGCTAATGCTCTTTGACCCTGCGGGTTAAAAAACTGCAGCGAATTCATACATTATTCTTTGATAACAGCCATATTGGACTCAGATTTCCCTCGCCCGGATGCGGGTCATCGGGGCCCCGCTCTGGAGCCAGGCCCGGAGTTGGGGCACGATGGCTAACGCCTGGTGGCTGGGCCTGTCTCCATGGGGCCCGGCCGGGCACAGCCCGAAGAGGCAATGTGGGTCACCCCTCCAAGGGGCTCACCACTCATAGGAGGGGCCATAGAGGTCGGGTGCATTGTGAGCTGGGTGGCAGCCCAAGGCAGGGCACTTGGCGGTCCGATCCTCGGCTACATAAGTAAGCTCTTGGGATGTGGAACGTCACCTCACTGGGGGGGAAGAGGCCTGAGCTAGTGCGCGAGGTAGAGAAGTTCCAGCTGGATATAGTCGGACTCACCTCGACGCACAGCAATGGCTCTGGAACCAGTTCTCTCGAGAGGGACTGGACTCTCTTCCACTCTGGTATTGCCATAATGTTTTGTATTCAGCAAATACTTATCATAAAACAATGATATAGATACTGAAAATATGTTAATGTTTGTGCTATGATGCCATCTTTTCGCTCACTGCAAGTACCATGGGTTGGAAATGTACTTCTTGTTTTGTTCCTTGAAACCAAAGTATTTGTCCATAGCGTTTATGCACAAACAAATTCTTCATTTATCACTCTGAGCAATCTTTTTAAGTTTTACAACACAACTAAAACAATTCGTACTTACCAAACCTTCCCATGTGTGATGTCTGTACGAGTGCTTTCGTGCATATTTGTCCGTGCTATCGTTAATAAAAATGAAGCTAGTGTCGTTAACATTAGCAAATATGTCAACACGATTACAAGTGTCCGTGTTAGCATTATTAATTCACAGTGGCATTCTTTTTGCGATGTTTCAGTTTCATAAAATCCCCAAATAATCACCGTGGACCTATCAAGTCTGTTTAGGTCGTTGGAGCGCTCGTTTCCGCAGTTATTGGATTCATGACGATGACTTCGGCTTTGTATTGATCAGACGTTTGGAAACAATTACGGTCAGTAAACAAACACTTACATACTCTTTCGTACCTGTATATATGTGGCGCATAGTCCGGTGTGGCTAATATATGTAAACATATTTATTCATTCTAAAATTTGGTTGGTGCGGCTTAAATGCTGGTGTGCTTTATAGCCCGGAAAATATTGTAACTAAAGAAGCGTAACAAATGACTACTGACTGCATATGAAGTAAATCAGCTACAGTAACCCCTTAGTTATCACGTTATGAAAACAATGTGTAACTGCAAAACGGGGAGGACTTAAAAGGATTGCCTTGAGGAATGCCTCAGTTATGTTAATCACAAGTTTGGACCCCAAGGCTAAAATTTCAATCTCGATCTGCCGATTTGTTTACAGTGGTCTAAGGCCATGTCGACACTAAGTCGTTTAACCCTTTAAACAAATAATTATTTAGGATAAGCACCGTTTCAGCCACACTACACCAGCGTTTAAGATCCCCCACCTCGGCCAAATTTTGACATGGTTAAGTGTGCCGTGTATTTCTTGAATCTCCGGCACTTACTTTTTTTATGGACTCATTGATTGTTTACAAACTGAGTTCGGAGAGGAAGTGGAGCTGGAAAGACCGCGCCTGTACATGAACCATGTACAGGCGCTTTTGGAAATCACACATAAATACCTTAGGGAAAGGCAATGGGCAATTGCAGCTATATCGGATACAACACATCTCAGACAGCAAGAGAACTTTCGAATGTCCGGGTCAGCTGTGATTGTACTTAGTGAAAAATGTTGTCCCTTTCTCCCGTGGATGTGGTACAGGCCGTGTGTGCTTTATGACCCGCATTGTCATCGAGTGTGCGTTTGGACGACTGAAGGCCCACTTTGGTTTACTGCGTCGCCCCATGGACAGTAACCAGACCGACCTACCATTCGTTGTGTATGCTTGTTTTGCACTCCATAACTACTGTGAAGCCATAAAGGAGCCACTTAACGAGCAGTACGTGGTTCCCGCTTTGGAGTGCGACCGCCATTTTCAGCCTCCAAGCACAGACTGGATTGCAAAAATTGAACATGAAGGTGAAGGCAAAAGAGTGAGGAGTGTCCTCTTTAGATTCATAGATTATAGTTGTAAAATGTGTTTTAACGCATAGTTTTCTTTCTCATGTCGATTAAAAATTTGATTCATGTATGATGGCTCAGGTAAGATTCACTACAATAGTGTCCCACAGCACACTTGATTCCAGTTGATTGAAATACCACAACAGTGGATATTGTTCAAAGGAGATACATTTCAATTTAAAAACTTGCACACAAAACACAGCAAACCGATGCAAAATGCACAGCAAACTATTTAGGTTATAGACTTAGACTTCCTTTCATTTTCATTCAAATTTGAACTTTACAGTACAGATACTAACAATTTGTTGTTACATTAGCACATGGTAGTGCAGGGTAAAAGAGCAATAAGGTGCAAATATAAACAAATTGATTACTGTACAGATAAATATGTTGCATTTTTGCATATGCATCCACGTTTATGGATGTATGTTATATTGTCTTGTTATTCCAGCGAGTTAATCCATTTTGGGGGAGAATTTGAGGGGGATTATTTTAATGTGTTCAAGAGTTTTACGGCCTGAGGGAAAAAGCTGTTACCGAAGCTGGAGGTTCTGCTGCAGAGGCTGCGTAACCTCTTTCTAGAGTCCAGCAGTGAAAACAGTCCTTGGTGGGGGTGGGAGGAGTCTCTGCAGATTTTCTGAGCCCTGGTGAGGCAGCAGCTTTTTGCGATCTACTGGATACGAGGAAGAGGAGTCTTGATGATCTTTTTCGCAGTCCTCACCACTCTCTGCAGAGATTTCCAGGATGAGGCATTGCAGGTTCCAATCCAGATAGAGATGCAGTTGGTCAGTAGGCTCTCTATAGTGCCTCTGTAGAATGTGGTGAGAAGGGAGGAGGGGGCTGTGCTCTTTTAATCCGACACAAAAAGTGCATGCGCTGCTGAGCTCTTTTTACAAGTGTGTTGTAGCTCTTTAACTAACAACTTCACAGTGAAGTAAAGTCCTCTGCTGTAGATCTTGGAGCAGATGAACGCTCGGGTGGATTTTTTTTTTTCTTTCTCGCATGTGCCGGCGGACGGAGGGTGGCATTGTTGTGTGTGGACACGGATACGGTTAGGTGTGATTTACCCTGGATAACCTTAAGCCTAAGTTCCTCTACACAACAGGAGCACTGTCATGTTTTTTTCAGCAAAAAAAATATTTGTTCTCCCAAGTTTTGAACTGAACTCAGGAACTTGGAGGGCAGAATGAGGTCATTCCCGGACTGGATTTTGGCCCCCGGGCCGCCAGTTGAATAGCCCTGCTGTATGCAGTAGACAAACGGCATAGGATTCCAGACTGCCTTTCATCTGGTTTAACTACTAAAAGTCTCTCAATAGTTCTCCAGAAGCCTCTCAAGCATATGTCTCCTCATCTGCTTATCTTGGAAAACACTTGGCACAGTAGATGAGGGGCGGATGGAGGGAAGTAAGAGTCGAGTCGACTCCCATCCCTGATGGCCTCGCAGGCCCCGCCGCCTGGCTCGGCTGCTGCTTCACACAGAGTGAGCACTCCCCAACCTGCCATATGGGAGCCATAGCGCGTTTCTTTATCATCCCTTCTTTTATGCCTACTGGTTGTGGCTGCCTTTGTTGTTCAGGAATAATCAAATGTTGATAGCATGGTTCAAATGGACCATTAAGTATGTGAGAATGCTCTATGGAGATGGAGCGGATAAGAGACCAGGAGCCAGGCAGTCTGCCACGTTCAATAGCCAGCCTAGTGGCGGTGCTAATTTGATTATAATATAGTCATCTCAGAAGATTAGAGCTATTCAATTAAATATTCTAATTAACCTGAAGTATTAGGCAAATGATGCTAATTATAAATATCCTCCAGAGAGCACGCCGGATGAAAGGCTCAGCTCGCGACGGATACTTCAGCCCACTGTCTTGTAACATCATGTGCTATATCATATTAAAGTCTTGGCTAATTTACCACAAAGCCATTTGTTTAATGGCATTAGCATTTTGTTTGAAATTGTGATAAACATGTGCACTCACTCTTAACTTCGCAGCGAAAGTGCACTCTTGGGGTAGCTTAGCATTTCTGTTTACACAGCTCCCCATAACACTGTCTCTCTCTTCCACACGTGCACGCTGGAACACACGACCACACACACACACACACACACACACACACACACACACACGCTGCGCCCGGCCCATTAAACCGCAAGTGCTTGTGCTGAGTGGGTTATATTATTTGCAAGCATATGTGCAACTTTTGGAGAAATGAGTAAAAATTAATATCCAAGGTTCATACACTTTTGCATCAATGATTTTCCCTGACTTCTCCAAAAGCGTTTACTGAATTTTTCATGGCCAAATAAAAACTATGTTTTTCTCAATCAGACTACAGTAAACAAATTATCGTCACACCAATACTACATTATTACGCACATTGTAATGTTGTCGAATTAATATATATATTTTTTTAAATCGGGTGAATCACACTTTTGTGCTTAGAATAATTACAGGTTATTTTCTCTCTTGCATTATTTAAATTAACTTTAATAAGACCCCAACATTTAAAAGTTAAAGTACCATTGATAGTCACACACACACACAAGGTGTTGTGAAAATAACCTCTCCATTCGACCCACCCCCTTGTTCCATCCCCTGGGAGGTGAGGGGAGCAGTGAGCAGCAGTGAGCAGCAGCGGTGGCAACGCTCAGGAGTCATTTTGGTGATTCAACCCCCAATTCCAACCCTTGATGCTGAGTGCCAAACAGGGAGGTAATGGGCCCATTTTTATAGTCTCTGGTACGACTCGGCCGGGGTTTGAACTCACAACCTACCAACACAGGGCGGACACTCTAACCACAAGGCCAGGATAATTAAAAAAAAATGTTTTACTTAAATGTACGTCATTAATTTCCTCAAACTTTAGTAACAGTTTTATCTAAAGTCCAGCCAAGGTTTATTTTGAAGTGAAATTTACCAGCGACCACATCAGTCATAGCCTCCTCACTCATCTTTGCACTGTCGTATACTTTTTGATCGGATCACTGACCGTATAACAACCCACTTCACATTTCAGATAACCGTCATAATAGATAAAATATTTAAAGGGGAACATTATCACCAGACCTATGTAAGCGTCAATATATACCTTGATGTTGCAGAAAAAAGACCATTTATTTTTTTAACCGATTTCTGAACTCTAAATGGGTGAATTTTGGCGAATTGAACGCCTTACTGTTCAGCCCTTTTGAAGCGATGACGTCAGTACGTGACATTGCCTAGGTAAGAAAGTCGCCATTTTCATTTTCTCAAACACATTACAAACCCTGGGTCTCAGCTCTGTTAGTTTCCGTTTTTTTGACTATTTTTTGGAACCTTGGAGACATCATGCCTCGTCGGTGTGTTGTCGGAGGGTGTAACAACACTAACAGGGAGGGATTCAAGTTGCACCACTGGCCCGAAGAAGCGAAAGTGGCAAGAAATCTGCCGCCAGACCCCATCGAATGTGCCAGAGTGTCTGCACATTTTACTGGCAATGCTAAGGCAGACATGGCACAGAGATGTATGGATAACCTGTAGATGCATTTGCAACGATAAAGTCAACGAAATCACAAAGGTGAGTTTTGTGGATGTTGTTGACTAATGTGCTAATCAGACATATTTGGTTGCGGCGTGACTGCCAGCTAATCGATGCTAACATGCTATTTAGGCTATAGCTGTATGTACATTTGAAACTATATTACGTTTCCTTCCACTCACATTTAATGCAAAAAAAAACACTTACCAATCGACGGATTTAAGTTGCTCCAATGTCACAAGATGCGAAAGGTCTAATCGTTTGGTCCGCACATTTTACCGGCGATGGTAACGCAGCTATTCGGCCATGCTATGGCTATGAATAGCGTCAATAGCTATTCGTTCAATAGCTTCAGTTTCTTCTTCAATACTTTCATACTACAACCATTTCTTTCAATACATGCGTAATCTGTTGAATCGCTTAAGCCGCTGAAATCCGAGTCTGAATCCGAGCTAATGTTGCTATATCTTGCTGTGCTATTCGCCATTGTTTGTTTACATTGGCAGCACTGTATGACGTCACAGGAAAATGAACAGTGGCTTCGAAAGAGCGAAAATAAGGCTCTTTAAAGCTTTTTTTTAGGGATACTCCGGGACCGGTAAAATTTTGAAAAAAACTTCAAAAAATACAACAAGCCACTGGGAACTGATTTTTATTGTTTTTAACCCTTTTGAAATTGTGATAATGTTCCCCTTTAACCTGCGTAGGTATATAAGTACATTATTCTTGCGATATATTTTTTGCGGTTAATCGCATTATTTTTGACAGCTGTAGTATATATTTTTGTTCTTGTGGTACTCATTGGGCTAAACCGGGCCCACAATTGGTGCCATCTCTTGTGCCAATATGACAATTTCTTTAATACTAAGTACAATTAAGCTTACTTCCATAATGTATGGTGTGTCTCTAAAACACACACAAAAAAAAAACACCAGATATATTTAGATGTATCTTGAAATGGTTCAGTCCCAAACTTTTTTGTCTTTACTTTTGCTCCATCCCACAGCCTCACATATACATCCATTTGGTGGACAAATACTGGTTCAGCCTCTTGTCAAACAACACTGCATATATTGTTTGTTGGAACACTAATGACAGAGTCTTTTAAGCCCAAAAGCACAGACAAAGACACACATGCTCTCAACACATTTACATTTTTCCCCAATCTGGCTGTCAGGGAACATGGCGGCGAAAAGACAGTTTGGATCTCAGATGACCTGAAAGTTACTTAACATATTTTATTTTCCTCAGTGTCTCAGCGTTGATACTTAATTTCCTGCCAATACGTCCAAAGTTGTGTGCTTTGTTGCTGTGGAAACTGTAGTTATTTGGTTTTCTCACTGCATCAGCGTTCATAAACCCATCTGTGATAAGTACAATGGTGGCTACAATGTTGTGTTGCTTCCCCTTTAAGTGGCTAATGACTGTTGTATCAAAAACTGGTTGTCCTCAAATTTCCCCCAGATAAATTCTAACAACACAACTGAAATTTGCTCCCGATAAAAAAATCCCCCTGATCAATATCTCCCTTGGTGCTCTAGGTGCATCTGTTAAGAGCAGCCACAGAAACCTTGGGGTCCACAGTGGAGTGTTTTAAGTCTCGTCTTAAGACCCACTTTTATTCTTTGGCTTTTAACACTACGTGAGTTGTGTGGTCCTCTGTCCTCTGTTGTCCTCTGTGTTTTTTATACACTTTGATTTCTATTTTACTGTTTTAATTGATTTTACCCTTTGAAATTGTTTTTAATCATATTTATTTTTATATTGGTTTCATCTTTATTTATTTTTTGTTTTTATTCAGTCATTGGTGGAGCATAATATTGTTTTTTAATATTGTTTTTAACATGCCTGTGCAGCACTTTGGAAACGTTCTTGTTGTTTAAATGTGCTATATAAATAAAGTGGATTGGATTGGATTGTGTTGGATCATTCAATGTCTTTGGAGGGTCGCTGTTGTCAACTGACCAAAACTGTTTTTATCATCTCAGAAATATTTCTAAAGTGAGAATTTTATCGTCAAATGATCATTTATTGCGATCATTTCTTCTCGTATTGACTATTGCAATTTTTTAAAGTTTTTTTATCCGGTCTTCCTTGATTAAATTAAAGTAAAGTTAAAGTTAAAGACCCTTGTTCAGTCCGTATTGAGTTTAAACTTTTGTACCAGTGCCTCCGTGATCTTGACTGTGTTGACACTTTTAAGAAACATTTGAAAACTTCTCTTTTTAGTAAAGCTTTAAGCTAATGCACCTTTTAAAGACCTACTGAAACCCACTACTACCGACCACGCAGTCTGATAGTTTATATATCAATGATGGAATGTTAACATTGCAACACATGCCAATACGGCATGTGTTGCAATGTTAATGATGTCGCTTTCATGGTCCGAATCGCTCTAGCTGCTGGTGGCTATGATTGTAAACAATGTGAGGATGTGAGAAGCCCTAAAACCTGTGACGTCACGCGCACATCGTCTGCTACTTCCTGGACAGGCAAGGCTTTTTTATTAGCGACCAAAAGTTGCGAACTTTCTCGTCGATGTTCTCTACTAAATCCTTTCAGCAAAAATATGGCAATGTCGCGAAATGATCAAGTATGACACATAGAATGGACCTGCTATCCCCGTTTAAATAAGAAAATCTCATTTCAGTAGGCCTTTTATTATCAATTTTAAATCACTTTGTATTATTTTTATGATGTTGCCCTGTTGCTTTCATTGAATTGTTGTTTTACTTCACTTATGTTTTATACAGCGTGTTGTGATTTTATCTGTGAAAAGCACTTTATAAATGCAATTTAATTACTTACTTGTCCAGTTGAAATTCAAAATGTCGTTTGCAATTGTGCTTTTTATGCTTGACACGATTTGTATTTATCTTTAGAAAACCATTCATAATAAAAGCTGCATTTTGCAGGGTTTTTTTTAACTATTGTCACTTCACTAGCATTTTCCACACCACCTAAATATCATGACAGTCCGTACCAATTTACATTGTGTTACGACACATTGATTTAAGTTGAATTGATGAAACTTTAAAAATATATTCCGATGACTTTTTTTTATATTTTCTGGGAAAATATAATTTTCCATAAGTTTTCCTGGGCCTGGAAATTGCATGTTAAAATTGCCAGACTTTTCCTGCGTATAGTTTTTGAAAACTGTACGCAGTCTGATGCTGATCATTTAATGGCCTTTCCTTTTATAGTACTTTCAAGCATATGTGTGTTTGTTTACGTGTATGTGTGTGTGTGTGTGTGTGTGTGTATGGTTCGACTGCCTGCTTCGTGTGAAATCATGAAATCATCATATTTGACAGAGGTTGGTTGGAAAGCAAAGCCATCATGGTTGAGAAGCTTGTAGGTGCCTTCAGTGATTACTTTATATTCATAGTTTTTCTAGTCCAAGGTCCTGCATATGTCATGTGCATAATGCCGGCCCTCAGCGTGGCATTAGAGTCACTCTGAGCAACGTGTTTCAATAAGGCAATTTTCTGACTGCCTAAAAACATCAGCCGGCCGCCATCATCAACAAAGACAGAGTATGACATGTTATCCAAACATTCGTCTGCAAGATAGGACGATACTTTATTAAAGAAAATAGGGTTTTGCAAATGTTTTGACATGTAGTCTGAGAATTAGGGGGAGGTGTTGAAAGGGGAAAAGGTGAGGAGATGAAAGGTGGATGATATAATTCATGGGCATCAAACAAATCTATTTTCTTAAAATAAACACCACCAAGGATTTGAGAAGAGGTGCTTGTCTAGTGCCTGCTATATGTCTTCATGACAGGAGGTTTTATAAAGGGGAGAGGTGTTTTTCTCTTCCAAACAGCACTAGATATTCTTGTTGTCCCAAAGCTGGGACAAAAACATATGGGAGATCAAACCCTTGCGTAGTGGCCCCAAAACTAGGAAATTAGATAACCCACCATATTACATTGGCCCATTTGCTTCTATTATTATTTATTTAATTATCCTATTTTCAGGATTATAGAGTGCACTGGTATATATTCCACACCCACTAAATTTGAAAAGATGAAAATAAAACTATTTCCACAGAAATATTTTGTAGCTGTTTGTTGACATGCCTTAATTGTTTCCAAACGGTGCCTGTAACACAGCAGTAAAATGGCTGATCAAACAAAACAGAAGTCCTCATCATGGACTTACTTGCTGCGGAAGCTTGCTGACCAATCGCCTAAATAGACTTAGTAAGTCCATGTTGTGGTGAATTTATGAACCTGGAGCAATACAAACCAAATGCCATTTTAAGTTGTTAATGCTAACACAGACACTCGTAAATGTGTTGGCATATTAGCTAATACTAACGACGCTGGCTTGCTTACATTAAATAGCCCAAGAAAATATGCGTGACAACACTCCTACAGACATCCCACATTGGACAGTTTAGTATGTATGAATACTTTTAGTTATACTATAAATCTTACAAACGTGTCATAGAGTGATAAATAAAGGCTCCATACGAGTGGAAACACTATGGAAGACAAAAAGACGAAACGGCACTTGTACTTCCAGTTGAAAACTGGAAGTACAAGTATCCATCCATCCATCCATCCATCCATCTTCTTCCGCTTATCCGAGGTCGGGTCGCGGGGGCAGCAGCCTAAGCAGGGAAGCCCAGACTTCCCTCTCCCCAGCCACTTTGTCAAGCTCTTCCCGGGGGATCCCGAGGCGTTCCCAGGCCAGCCGGGAGACATAGTCTTCCCAACGTGTCCTGGGTCTTCCCCTTGGCCTCCTACCGGTTGGACGTGCCCTAAACACCTCCCTAGGGAGGCGTTCGGGTGGCATCCTGACCAGATGCCCGAACTACCTCATCTGGCTCCTCTCGATGTGGAGGAGCAGCGGCTTCTCACCCTATCTCTAAGGGAGAGCCTCGCCACCCGGCGGAGGAAACTAATTTCGGCCGCTTGTACCCGTGATCTTATCCTTTCGGTCATAACCCAAAGCTCATGACCATAGGTGAGGATGGGAACGTAGATCGACCGGTAAATTGAGAGCTTTGCCTTCCGGCTCAGCTCCTTCTTCACCACAACGGATCGGTACTACGTCCGCATTACTGAAGACGCCGCACCGATCCTTTGAACCCTTTATCTTATTTATCTTATTGTCGACCTTCGAAATATTGTCGACCTTCGCCCCCCATAAAATGCAGGGTTCAAAGCATAGGGAAAAAGTAGTGGCTTATAGTCCTTAATTTACAGTAAAGTTATATATTTTCAATAAAAGATGCCCATCCATTTTGAGTTGTTTGGTACTGTAGCCCGAGCCACCAGAGCCACTGCTAATTCAACACTACTTCCACAAACTGCCCAAAATGCGTAAACAGACACATTTCAGGGCTCTTGAGTCATTCTGCGCCACAGATGGAATATTTTTTTTTTATATATCAGATTTTTAATGATGATGGATTATTCGTCACTTCCGTGTTAATTTGGACCTTCTGATTTGGTCAGGTACACGTTACATTCCCAGATGGCTCTGGGTCTCGGGATCGTAGGGGAACACAACATCATCATCAGCCGTTGTCAGTCCACTGCTGGATGAAAGCCTCAGCATGTTTCTGCCATAGTGAACGATCTCTAGCTGCTCCCTGCCACTGCACTGTTCCCCAATATTTGTTTATTTCATCTCGCCATCTCACTCTGTCTTCCTCTATTTCTGCTCCCATCCATGGGTCTCCATGATGTCATTAGGGAAGTCCATCTATTATCTGTTCTACTGATATGTCCAGCCCACTTCCACTTATTTAATTTGATAGTTCTCATAATGTCTTGGACTTGCGTTTGTTTTCTCACCCATTCATTTGTTTTTCTGTCTTTATATGTGATTCCGAGCATATTTCTTTCCATGTTGTGTTGTGCTGCTGCTATTTTCTTTTCCATTTTATTTGACAATGCCCAGATTTTAGTTCCATATGTCATGGTTGGTAACACGCATTAATTAAAGACCTTTCTTTTTAGGCTTAACGGTATTTCTCCTCTTATGATGTTGCTCAGTTTTCCATATTGGCACAAGCCTAATCTGATTCTCCTCCCTATCTCCTGTTCTTGACTCTTCTCAGACAGATATATTCATTAATTTCATCAATTTCATTTCCATTAACAGTCACAGGTCCATGAGTTACCATGGAATTTGCCATAACTTTTGTTGTCTTCATATTCATTTTCAATCCACAACATTTGCTGGCATTTGCCAGGTCTTTAAGCATATCTTCCACTTCACTGAATTGCTCTCCCAAGACATCTGCAAACCTCAGATGATTAAATTTGTCTCCGTTGATATCAACTCCTTTATCCTCCCACTCCAGAGAGCGAAATATGCCTTCCAAACAAGCTATAAACAGATTAGGCGAAATTGTATCTCCTTGTCGGACACCCTTCTTTATGTGGATTTTCTCGCTTAGTTTGTGCATCGTAACTGTTGTAGTGCAGTTTGTGTAGATGTCCTTGAGTAAGTTAATATACTTATGATGAATTCCTTGATCTTGCATAAAAGTGTATAAACCAAATGAGTTGTAAATTAATGACACCGAAGGCAACAATTGAAAACAAAAACTAGTGTTATTGGAAAGTAACCATGGGGGAAGGGGGTGGGCAAGACACACTACCCTAGCTTGGGAATACAGGTGCTGTCAAAGAAATGAACAACACATACCAAAATACACCTCGAAAAGGAAAGGTAAGATGACTAACTGAAGGTATTTAATTAGCATAAACCAAAAACCTACCAACTTACTCCAGCCAAAGAGGGGGTCCAAAACATACAAGGGTGACAGCTACCACTAAGCCTGATTTCTCTATACACAAATAAATACTATGTGTGTAGTGCATTGAGGCCTCTGTCTAACCTTTCCCAAGGCTAGGCTGCAGATACTTGTAAAAGTTGAAAGGCAACAAAAATGAAGACAAAAATATTACGAAAAAAAGTAGCATCAAAGACAAAGAAGCATCTATAAAAGCTCCACACAGAATGTCAAAAAAAGAATCCACCTGATCCAGTGGTGAGCAGGTGGTTTTAAACAAGCTGGGAGGCTGAATGGTGGACCGGGATTGGCTGGCTGATTAACAGGTGAAACGAGGAGCAGCTGGGAACAGGAACCGGTTAATTGGCAACAGAGGTCGTGTGTGACCTGTACAAACAATAGAAGAAGAAACACAAAACAAACAAACCATTGATTGATTGATTGAAACTTTTATTAGTAGATTGCACAGTTCAGTACATATTCCCTACAATTGACCACTAAATAGTAACACCCCAAAAAGTTCTTCAACTTGTTTAAGTCGGGTCCATGTAAATCCATTCATGGTGCGTCACTACAAGGAACGTAACAACACTGCAAAAAAGATTTGACAAAATATACTGTAAGATAACTTAACTAGAGTTTAGGAAAAAATACTAAAAGCTAGTGAAATCATCTGTCCATCCAGCTAGGTAATTTTACTTGTTAAGACATACTAAATTTAGATTAGTTATATTTAGAAATGTACATGACTTTTATATGGGAACTTGACTTTTTTTTTTTTAATTATTATTTTGCCTATCATTCACAATCATTAAAAAAGACATGGTGATGGATGTGGTTAATTATATTTTTGCATTCTAAATATTAAATACATGCAATCAAAAGTCTGCTTACAATGGAATCCAAGCAATCGTGCAATTCTGCCTATAGAACCCTTAAAAAACATCCGAAAACCTCCTTTAAGGTTTTATATACATGATGTAAGCATATATGTAATGTAGTAATGACACCTTTATAATAATCGTTATTACAAATATGACGATTTGATGATTTCACACAAAGCAGGCAGTCTAACCTTACAGACACTCAGATATGGGACGGCGTGGCGCAGTGGTAGAGTGGCCGTGCGCAACCCGAGGCTCCCTGGTTCAAATCCCACCTAGTACCAACCTCATCACGTCCGTTGTGTCCTGAGCAAGACACTTCACCCTCCCTCCTGATGGGTGCTGGTTGGCACCTTGCATGGCAGCTCCCTCCACAAGTGTGTGAATGTGTGTGTGAATGGGTAAATGTGGAAGTAGTGTCAAAGCGCTTTGAGTACCTTGAAGGTAGAAAAGCGCTATACAAGTACAACCCATTTACCATTATTTATATATATCCGATGATTTTAAGCATTCGCAGCGCAACAATTTCAAAAACGCATCACGTTTGCTTTTTTCTTCTTCATCACTGATTATTACTCACTGCAGACTTCATGAGTGCCAACAAACATAATAAAACTTTATTTTCTGTGCAACGTCAGCTGTCGTTAGGATGCCGACTGCTATGATTTTCATATATTCCCATTCAGATGAAGAAGAAACAGGGTCAGGGGGCGAGGGGAAAAGCGTATTATCCTGTCGTCCTCGCCAGTTTGGGGTTTCTAAATGGCTGTCAAAGTGTAATACCTACTCAGACTTATTCTGTCCAGGTAGAATGCATAATTTATCACGTAGAATAAACTTGTAGAAAGCAAGGAAGCGAGTAAGCAGCAGACCACTCGACGATGTAAACATAGGCACACACAAAAGCGATCACATCACTGCTATAAATAGTTTGTCTGCGTTATCGCTTATGATATTGTAGCCCGATTGTAGCTGAGATAGGCGCCAGCAACCCCCCCCCCGCGCGACCCCAAAAGGGAATAAGCGGTAGAAAATGGATGGATGGATGGATTCCGGACTTATATTTACCTTTATTTAATATTAAAAATGCCTTTTAAAAAAATCTATTTGTTTTCATGTCTTTCATAATGATTGTGAATAATAGGCAAAATTAAAAAAAAGAAAGTGCAGTTCCCCTATAAAATAGAAATAAGTATTTTATTCTAAAAACAAGAATTATAGCAATTCTCAAACAGGGATAGCAGGTCCATTCTATGTGTCATACTTGATCATTTCGCGATATTTCCATATTTTTGCTGAAAGGATTTAGTAGAGAATATCCACGATAAAGTTCGCAACTTTTGGTCGCTAATAAAAAAGCCTTGCCTCTACCGGAAGTAGCAGACAATGTGCGCGTGACGTCACGGGTTGTAGAGCTCCTCACATCCTCACATTGTTTACAATCATAGCCACCAGCAGCTAAAGCGATTCGGCCCGAGAAAGCGACAATTTCCCCATTGAGTTGAGCGAGGATGAAAGATTTGTGGATGAAACTAGTAAGAGTGAAAGACTAGAAAAAATAAAAATAAAAAAAGTTAAAAGAACAAACAAACAAAAATAGGCGAGGGCAGTGGGAGCGATTCAGACGTTATTAGACACATTTACTAGGATCATTCTCTCTGAGCTGCCACCTTACCGTGGTAGAGGAGTTTGCGTGTCCCAATGATCCTAGGAGCTATGTTGTCCGGGGGCTTTAAGCCCCCTGGTAGGGTCTCCCAAGGCAAACTGGTCCTAGGTGAGGGACCAGACAAAGAGCAGCTCGAAAACCTCTATGAAAAGTAAAAACAAATGACCCAGATTTCCCTCGCCCGGACGCGGGTCACCGGGTCCCTCCTCTGGAGCCAGGCCCGGAGGTGGGGCACGATGGCGAGCGCCTGGTGGCCGGGCCTGTACCCATGGGGCCCGGTCGGGCACAGCCCGAAGAGGCAATGTGGGTCATCCCTCCAATGGGCTCACCACCCATAGCGGGGGCCATAGGGGTCGGGTGCAATGTGAGCTGGGCAGCAGCCGAAGGCAGGGCACTTGGCGGTCCGATCCTCGGCCACATAAGCTCGCTCTTGGGACGTGGAACGTCACCTCACTGGGGGGAAAGGAGCCTGAGCTCGTGCGCGAAGTAGAGAAATTCCGGCTGGATGTAGTCGGACTCACTTCGACGCACAGCAAGGGCTCTGGAACCACTTCTCTTGAAAGGGGCTGGACTCTCTTTCACTCTGGCATGGCCGGCAGTGAGAGGCGACGGGCTGGGGTGGCAATTCTCGTTTCCCCCCGGCTCAAAGCCTGCACGTTGGAGTTCAACCCGGTGGACGAAAGGGTAGCCTCCCTCCGCCTTCAGGTGGGCGGACGGGTCCTGACTGTTGTTTGCGCTTACGCACCAAACAACAGTTGAGAGTACCCACCCTTTTTGGGTACACTCGAGGGAGTACTGGAGAGTGCTCCCTCGGGTGATTCCCTTGTTCTGCTGGGGAACTTCAACGCTCACGTTGGCAACGACAGTGAAACCTGGAGAGGCGTGATTGGGAAGAATGGCCGCCCGGATCTGAACCCGAGTGGTGTTCTGTTATTGGACTTTTGTGCTCGTCACAGTTTGTCCATAACAAACTCCATGTTCAAACATAAGGGTGTCCATATGTGCACTTGGCACCAGGACACCATAAGCCGCAGTTCCATGGTGGTGAGTTGGCTGCGATGGTGGGGGAGGATGCCGGACAGACCTGGCAGGCCCAAACGCATTGTGAGGGTTTGCTGGAAACCTCCGGCAGAGTCTCCTGTCAGAGAAAGTTTCAATTCCCACCTCCGGAGGAACTTCGAACATGTCACGAGGGAGGTGCTGGACATTGAGTCCGAGTGGACCATGTTCCGCACCTCTATTGTCGAGGCAGCTGATCGGAGCTGTGGCCGCAAGATAGTTGGTGCTTGTCGTGGCGGTAATCCTAGAACCCGCTGGTGAGGGAAGCCGTCAAGCTGAAGAAGGAGTCCTGTCGGGTTCTTTTGGCTCATAGGACTCCGGAGGCAGTGGACAGCAACCGACAGGCCAAGCGGTGTGCAGCTTCAGCGGTCGCACAGGCAAAAACTCGGACATAGGAAGAGTTTGGGGAAGCCATGGAAAATGACTTCCGGACGGCTTCGAAGCAATTCTGGAACACCATCCGCCGCCTCAGGAAGGGGAAGCAGTGCACTGTCAACACCGTGTATGGTGCGGATGGTGTTCTGCTGACCTCAACTGCGGATGTTGTGGATAGGTGGAAGGAATACTTCGAAGACCTCCTCAATCCCACCAACACGTCTTCCTATGAGGAAGCAGTGCCTGGGGAATCTGTGGTGGACTCTCCTATTTCTGGGGCTGAGGTTGCTGAAGTAGTTAAAAAGCTCCTCGGTGGCAAGGCCCCAGGGGTGGATGAGATCCGCCCGGAGTTCCTTAAGGCTCTGGATGCTGTGGGGCTGTCTTGGTTGACAAGACTCTGCAGCATCGCGTGGACATCGGGGGCGGTACCTCTGGATTGGCAGACCGGTGTGGTGGTGCCCCTCTTTAAGAAGGGGGACCGGAGGGTGTGTTCCAACTATCGTGGGATCACACTCCTCAGCCTTCCTGGTAAGGTTTATTCAGGTGTACTGGAGAGGAGGCTACGCCGTATACTCGAACCTCGGATTCAGGAGGAACAGTGTGGTTTTCGTCCTGGTCGTGGAACTGTGGACCAGCTCTATACTCTCGGCAGGGTTCTTGAGGGTGCATGAGAGTTTGCCCAACCAGTCTACATGTGCTTTGTGGACTTGGAGAAGGCATTCGACCGTGTCCCTCGGGAAGTCCTATGGGGAGTGCTCAGAGAGTATGGGGTATCGGACTGTCTTATTGTGGCAGTCCGATCCCTGTACGATCAGTGTCAGAGCTTGGTCCGCATTGCCGGCAGTAAGTCGGAAACATTTCCAGTGAGGGTTGGACTCCGCCAAGGCTGCCCTTTGTCATCGATTCTGTTCATAACTTTTATGGACAGAATTTCTAGGCGCAGTCAAGGCATTGAGGGGTTCCGGTTTGGTGGCCGCGGGATTAGGTCTCTGCTTTTTGCAGACAATTTGGTCCTGTTGGCTTCATCTGGCCGGGATCTTCAGCTCTCACTGGATCGGTTCGCAGCCGAGTGTGAAGCGGCCGGAATGAGAATCAGCACCTCCAAATCCGAGTCCATGGTTCTCTCCCGGAAAAGGGTGGAGTGCCATCTCGGGGTTGGGGAGGAGACCCTGCCCCAAGTGGAGGAGTTCAAGTACCTAGGAGTCTTGTTCACGAGTGGGAGAAGAGTGGATCGTGAGATCGACAGGCGGATCGGTGCGGCGTCTTCAGTAATGCGGACGTTGTACCGATCCGTTGTGGTGAAGAAGGAGCTGAGCCGGAAGGCAAAGCTCTCAATTTACCGGTTGATCTACGTTCCCATCCTCCCCTATGGTCATGAGCTTTGGGTCATAACCGAAAGGATAGGATCACGGGTACAAGCGGCCGAAATTAGTTTCATCCACCGTGTGGCGGGGCTCTCCCTTAGAGATAGGGTGAGAAGCACTGTCATCCGGGAGGAACTCAAAGTAAAGCCGCTGCTCCTCCACATCGAGAGGAGCCAGATGAGGTGGTTCGGGCATCTGGTCAGGATACCACCCGAACGCCTCCCGAGGGAGGTGTTTAGGGCACGCCCAACCGGTAGGAGGCCACGGGGAAGACCCAGGACACGTTGGGAAGACTATGTCTCCCGGCTGGCCTGGGAACGCCTCGGGATCCCCCGGGAAGAACTAGACGAAGTGGCTGGGGAGAGGGAAGTCAGGGTTTCCCTGCCTAGGCTGCTGCCCCCGCGACCCGACCTCGGATAAGCGGAAGATGATGGATGGGGATGGAATTCTGGAAAATCCCTTATCTATTTATTGTGATACTAGTGTTTTAGTGAGATTATATGGTACCTGAAAGTCGGAGGGGTGTGGCCACGGGTGTGGTGACCGTCAGTGTCTCTGAGGGAAGCCACGCAGCTGCAGGAGGACGCAAGCTCCGCTCATGTCTCCTGTAAGAGCTGACTTATTACCATGATTTTTTCACCGAAACCTGCCGATTGACATGTGGTCGGGAACCATGTTCGCTTGACCGCTCTGTTCCATAGTTGAGCTTCACCTTCGGGAATTTTAAACAAGGAAACATCGGCTGTGTTTGTGTTGCTGAAGGCAGCTGCAATACACCGCTTCCCACCTACATCTTTCTACTTTGACTTCTTCATTATTAATTGAACAAATTGCAAAAGATTCAGCAACACAAATGTCCAGAATACTGTGTAATTATGCGATTAAACCAGACTACTTATAGCTTGGATCGGGCTGGAAAAAAATGTCCGCTACAACCGGTGACGTCAAACGCACGAGTCATCATACCGCGACGTTTTCAACAGGATACATTGCGGGAAATTTTCAATTGCAATTTAGTAAACTAAAAAGGCCGTATTGGCATGTGTTGCATTGTTAATATTTCATCATTGATATATAAACTATCAGACTGCGTGGTCGGTAGTAGTGGGTTTCAGTAGGCCTTTAAATTAAGCATCACCGGGATGTTGCAGAATCTTATTTTTTCAATGTGGGGATAAAAACGACATATCTTAATAGAATAGTTATTTTTCTCAATGTTTCCATTTTAAACTAGAATAGACACAATATAATTATTCATGCTGAAATTGTGATGTGAAGTCTATGAGTAGAGATAAGTAAATAGCTCTTAAAACTTGGGAAACTTCTAAAAATAGAACTTTAATATTGGCAAGTGGCTAATAATTTGCAGTGTACAATGTGTAAATATGAAATAGTCCAAAAACATTGAAATCATATTTTATAGAAAGTGTCATAGTTCAGGGCTTCACGGTGGCAGAGGGGTTAGTGCGTCTGCCTCACAATACGAAGGTCCTGCAGTCCTGGGTTCAAATCCAGGCTCGGCATCTTTCTGTGTGGAGTTTGCATGTTCTCCCCGTGAATGTGTGGGTTCCCTCCGGGTACTCCGGCTTCCTCCCACTTCCAAAGACATGCACCTGGGGATAGGTTGATTGGCAACACTAAATGGGCACTAGTGTGTGAATGTGAGTGTGAATGTTGTGTGTCTATCTGTGTTGGCCCTGCGATGAGGTGGCGACTTGTCCAGGGTGTACCCCGCCTTCCGCCCGATTGTAGCTGAGATAGGCGCCAGCGCCCCCCGCGACCCCGAAAGGGAATAAGCGGTAGAAAATGGATGGAAGGGTGTCATAGTTCATACTTTTATGGCTTATTAATCAACCATGCATTAAAGTAGGTGGTAAATGGCTCTCTTCTGCAGTGTAGTACAAACTACGTGTTGGACGGACACTTCTGGCAGCCCATGTGATCCTCGTTTAATACGACATTATAAAACATGCTGTCTTTGGTAGCTGGAGGGGAATATTGACTATAGCATCCTATTAAAAAGTCCAACCTGTCATAAAGCGGAGTTACGGGGTTATCATCGGAAATAATTGCAGGTCTGTGCCACTGCATAGCTGACTTTAAAGGAGACAAAGGCTGAATGCTCTACATCGTGTGTTTTATTTGTTTTTTCATGGCATCCATAAGCGTGTTGGATGTCTGCTTTCAGGTTGATACAGCCACTGGATTTACTACCGGGAGATATCATAGGAGTCGGGCTAAGCCGAGAGGGATGATATCAGCTTTTGTTTGAGCCTCCTCTACAAGGAGAGACAGTTGTAAGTACTGTACACCTGTTTTATTAGGAGAACCATGCTGTTGACCCAGTGTATTAGCCTGGGCCTAATCCTGGCGGATCTGAACAGGCTTCACTAAGCCGCTCATATGGATAAGTCTTCCCATGAGCCAACATGACAAGGCTGTGGCACAAAAGAAAAACCAGGCCATGCTAACACATCATTATGCTTTCCCAAACCGATACAGATTATAAGTGAAGCTTGTTTGTTTATTGGCAACATTACTGTCAAATTATTGCTCGTACTGGCATCCACAGCAGGGAAGCTCTTCACACACATTACATGCTTTCACAATTATGTACACACAGACAGACCTAACACTCCCAAACAATACATAAACATCTGTAGAAAATCCTTTATTCTAGAAAAAAAAAAAAACACAAGCACACATTATGACCATTGTACAAATGTTTTAAATGATGGAGCCTGGTGTATTTGAATAATCACAATAGACAGTTTTGTTAGAGAACTAGTCATTTTAAAGAGAACTGATTATATTTAGTCATATTTGGTTGGCCAGTATTCTTACATTCCGTATAATATATCAGATACAGTGCAACTGTCAGTGCAGAATCTACGTGTTATTTATTTCTCCCCGGGAGTGATCTGAGGATGCAAAAAATCTATACAATTGTTTTATTTACAAGGGACAGTGCATTTATGTGAACATTTCTGTTACAGTCTGTGTTTTTCTGGACCCTGAGATGCAAAAAGTCAGTATTCAAAAACAAAAATAAAAAATGTAAAAAATAGGGGTATTTTATTTGAACTAAGCAAAATTATCTGCCAATAGAACAAGAACATTTGGCTTGTCAGGACTTTCCAAAACAAGTAAAATTAGCTAACCTCAATGAACCCAAAAATAACTTAAAAGAAGTATAAGCTCACTAATAACAACTGTACTACTATAGGAGTACGTATTTTCTATTGTTTAATCGAAAATAAAACAGCAAAGTCCATGTCTCTTGTGCCGGCTGAAAGATTTACTGGACCCCAACTGTCAAGTGATATAATTATTTTATTTTCAGCAGTATTTAGTTTGAGGCTTTTTTGTCGAGTGTGTCTCTGCTTCCGGCTTCCTTCCTTCCCTCCTGCTCATGGTCTCCAACGCTCCTGATAAAGAGACAGGTGATTAGACAACTCGTTCCAGCTGAGAAATCTCCTCACCTGTTGTTGCTTCACAGTCGGCTCCTGCACATGCCACGCCCCCAGGTGACGTGTGGACCACGCCCCTTCCACAGTCCATTTGGCGGTCATCTGTTTTAATATAAGACACAATTGTGTCAAAGTCATGATTTTTTTTTTATGCTTTGAAAATAGAAATGATTACTTTAAAAAAGTAGTTTTATACTTGTGAGTGTTGATGACCCAGCTTTGCAACAGTAGATATTCTAGTGTCAAGCATGTTTTACTCAATATAGGTCATCAAATCTCAGCAACAAGTTGTAATATCTTACTGAGATAAATTAGGACCAAAACCCTTAAAACAAGTAAAACACTCCAACATAAAATCTGCTTAGTTAGAAGAAATATCTTATCAGACAAAAAATAAGCAAATATCACCCTTATTTGAGATATTTAATCTTACTTCGATTTCAGTTTTTACAGTGCAAATGCAGAGAAGAAGACATTTTTACTAGGGAAAACATAGGTAACAACAAAGTCGTTCAGCCGAGATGCAATTAGAAAAAGTAAAAACGTATGAAAAGTAACGCAAGCAAAGTAAAATGATCACATAACAATTATTCAGATTGGGACAGGTGTGTCCTGATAGACAATCAGGGACAAGTAAGGGAGACAGTGGTCCATTCAGATAAGTGTTGGCGGCAAACAAGAAGTGGAACGGAAAAAAAGAAGAAAATAATACATAATACAAGAAACACATAACTGTTACTGTGAATTCATAACAAAGAAAAAGGCAAGAGACTTTTGCCAAAATTAAAATTGGATTAGTTTACATCTCATGTTAGAGGGACAAGGCCAATGCACCAAGAATGCTATAGGGCAGTGGTCCCCAACCACCGGGGCGCGGCCCGATTGGTACCGGGCCGCAGAAGAATGTTTTATTCATTTTTATTAAAAAAATAAAAATAAAAAATAAACAAATTAAATTGTATTTTTTTTTTTTTTACTTAAATCAACATAAAAAACACAATATACACTTACAATTAGTTCACCAACCACGAAAACCTAATTTTTTCATGAGAAAAATGTTCCTTTTTCCTGAAAAAAAAAAAAAGCCTTTTCGGTGCATCACTTGTAAATGGTGCACAAATAATAGGTTATACGTAATATATTAATTATAAGGTATTGTGTGTGGAATTTTGAGGACAAAAAAGAAATAATCCCATTTCACGTCGTCATTATAGGGTATTGTGTGTAGAATTTTGAGGACAAAAAAGAAATAACTCCATTTTATATTTTGATTCCGAAGAAATAGCGATTGTTTAAGGACTGGAATTGACTCTGTGGCGCATTTGCTTACATGTGAGTTGAAAAATAAAGCTCACGTAGATTCCTCTACCCAACAGCCATAAAAAGATTACAACTCTCCCAAATATATTACACCATATACAAAACCCAAAACCAGTGAAGTTGGCACGTTGTGTAAACCGTAAATAAAAACAGAATACAATGATTTACA
This sequence comes from Nerophis ophidion, assembly GCF_033978795.1. NCBI lineage: Eukaryota > Metazoa > Chordata > Actinopteri > Syngnathiformes > Syngnathidae > Nerophis > Nerophis ophidion. Next base: position 59,012,840 of record NC_084621.1, on the reverse strand, counting down.
AATCCTTTTCAACCTATATTCAATTGAATGAACTGCAAAGACAAGATACTTAACCTTCGAACTAAAAAACGTTATTTTTTGCAAATAGGGACAAGCGATAGGAAATGGATGGATGGATTAGCTAATTTGGAATTTGATGCCTGCAAAAGAGTTTTAAAAAGCTGGCACAAGTGGCAAAAAAGACTGAGAACGTTGAGGTTTGCTCATCAAACACTTATTTGGAACATCCCACAGGTGAACAGGCTAATTGGGAACAGGTGGGTGCCATGATTGGGTATAAAATCACCTTACATGAAATGCTCAGTCATTCACAAACAAGGATGGGGCGAGGGTCGCCACTTTGTCAACAAATGTGTGAGCAAATTGTCCAACAGTTTAAGAACAACACTTGTCAACGAGCTATTGAATGGATGTACAAAATCCAAAACCAGTTGGCATGTTGTGTAATTTGTAAATGACTTATTTTATTTTGTAGTGGTACAAACTTCCTTTGTTTTCACTTTATTGAAGTGTGTATGCTAAGGACGTTGGGGCCACAATGGGGCCACATTGGGGCCTGTGTTCGTTTAAACTGGAGTTTGATAAGAATCACATTTTACTTGCAGTGTAAACAGTTGGCTTGAAAAAGTTAAATAAAAAAAAAGAAATCTCATTTGGGCCACTTTGGCTTGGTAAACGTAGTCATAGTTAAACTTACTTATGCTGTTTTGGTGCAATTGTCCATGCGTAAACATCTGATAATGTTAACTGCCTGGGCCATAGGGCAATGTGCAATAATAGCAGCACTTTTACTTACGAGTCAAAGGGAGATGTGTGTTTTTTTCCATCAGCACACACATTATATGCAACAATTTAGCACACTGGCACTTCTCCTTATCTACTTTAACTACTATGGTCATTATATACCTGACCGTCCTGGGCTGAGGTCATGCAGCAACCTACTGTTTTATATGGGTCTTCATTTTATTATATTTATAGTATATTATCTGAGTATTTTAATATACTCTGTATGTCTGATACTTTTTTTTTTCCTATGGACCTTGTTGTGTATACCATCTACCTGCAGAGGACCGTAGAAGGAAATCCTCCCGAGGTTATAATCTTGCACATTTCCATTTTATATGTTCTTAAATTTGCATTGTTACATTTATCAAAAAGATAAACAAGTTAAAATGGAAGAAAGTAGCATGATAGCTTTGAAACCTTTGCACTGTGACACTGACATTTTGGACAAAAGGCATCTTCATATTTAGAAAAGTCCAGGTTTTTCATCAAAGGCCGCGAAGTAAAAAATGAAAGCATTTGTAGGCCATGTTGATACTTTTTTAAAATTTTGTATAAAATAAGACTAAAACAAAAATGGTATACTGTGGAGGTTTCCCTCTTGTGTGGGTTCTCCTGGCCGACAGATCTTCAGGAGCCCGGCATGCAGTGTGAATAAAGTATTTTTATTTGCATGCACGCCTCGAGCAATTGCTTTCTAGCGATATATGTTTTGGCTTTTCTGTCCCGCGTGTCTCTTCCTGGCTTCAACTCCCACACCTTGTCTTGTTCCGGCTGCTGCTAATAAAGGCGACAGGTGATTAGATAACAAGTCCCAGCTGGGCCATCTACTCACCTGCCGCTGTCTTCGAGGCGGGTCCTTGCACACACCTCTCCGCAGCAGGCCCGCACGCCACGCCCCCCTCCACATATGATAAATGGGTTGTACTTGTATAGCGCTTTTCTACCTTCAAGGTACTCAAAGCGCTTTGACACCGCTTCCACATTCACCCATTCACACACACATTTACACACTGATGGAGGGAGTTGCCATGCAAGGCGCCAACCAGCACCCATCAGGAGCAAGGGTGAAGTGTTTTGTTCAGGACACAACGGACGTGACGAGGTAGGTACTAGGTGGGGATTGAACCAGGGACCCTCGGGTTGCACACTGCGCCACGCCGTCCCATATACATTTAAAGACACAACTGTCACGATCGGGGTCCATGGTGATGCGGGATTTTTGTTCTCCCAGGATGCAAAGGATGGAAACCGGACAGGACATGCAGGTAGCAACTTGATTTAATTATAAAGTAACAATACTGGTACAAAAACAGAAAACAAACCGACTGGATGAGGTGCCGAACGCACCGGAAGCTAAGGCTAACACTTAGCACAGACTGTGATACTTACCAGGGGCTTGGAGACAAGAATACACTTACGTGGCGGTCGCGTGATGCAAAAACAAAGAAGCCAGACCGACTGACTGGCAAAGGCAGGCTTAAATAATAGTGTCAGTGATGACAAACAGATGTGCGTCGAGAACACAAGCGGCAGGTGAAAGTAATAAGTTGCTATGGTAACAATTTCAAGTGCATGAACAGGAACACAAGGAGTCCAAGACTAACAGAAAAACACACGTCACCCAAAAACCCAAACAGAATATGATCCGCGCAGCAGATCATAACAACAACTTAATGTTAATTGTTTTATTATTAGAATCAACTTTGCAGATTTTCCTCATTACTGTCATGATTTGGCGGCTCTGCTGCCACTTGTCTGCTTTATGTTGCAGTGCCTGGCGTCTGGGTGATGGGGCGGAGCCACCTGTGTGCACACCTGAAACTCATTTCCCCCTGACTCTTTAGCTCTCCAGTCAACTCACTCGGCGCCAGTGGAATCCTGATGGTTCACCCTTCCAGTCATGTTCATCTCTTCTGCTTTAGCTCCACTCATTTCCTATGGCTCTGCTCCGGTTTTGATGTGTTGTGTTCAATTTTTGCTTTCCACACTTTTGTGTGCAATTTCTGTTTCTTTACACCTTTTGTGTGCATCCTCAGTTATTTTCCCTCACTCCTTTTTGAGTGCGCTTTTATATTTAATATTCATATTAATTTTGCTGGAATAGCCTCTGGCATGCTTAAGTTGGGCTGATACGAATCAGCAAATAACAAACTAAAATAATTGGTTTCATCTCATTTATTTTTTATACATTTAGATTTTTGGACATGAAAAAAACAAGCTATCAAGAGATATTTGTGGAACACAGAATAATTTAATATTTGCCTTGCAAAGCTTTCCACTCCTCGAGTTTGGGCCTTTAGTAAAGAAATGCCTTTACCGGTTTGATCAATACATACAGTCCTTGTCAAGTTAACCATCATCAATGTTATACTGAGAGGAAGATAAGCCTCAATGGACAATCATGTCTGATTTGGCCTGCAGGTAGAAATCAAAGCCAATCACAAAGCTCGCTCCACTTATTGACTCTTTTTTTTGTAAACATCCAGATGAGGAAATTGATTATAGAGAGAAGTTAATACAGTGTCAACTGCTTCTCTACACGTGTTTGTCTTTGCTCTTAATAGTGCTCACATTTCCATTAGCCGTAGTTTGTAGGCTCACATAAATACTGTTGCATCTTGTTTGTTGATGACATCGCCAAAATCTGTGACGTCGGTGTTGTTTTGGTCATTGAATTGTACATTTCTGAATAGGAATTAAAAAATGAAAAATGGTTCGTTTATTTGAATTTTATTTTGAAATACAACAAATAAAATTAAAAAAACCGAAGCATTCTTCTTTTTTTGTGACAAAAAGCAACAGCTTGATGCGAACAACGGTCTATTTTTTATTTTATAACAAAAAAAACCCACCAGTAAACTGGAATAAAAAGCTGAGCAAAAAAAGTATTTTTATTTTTATTTTACAACACCACATACCTGCGATGAGGTGGCGACTTGTCCAGGGTGTACCCCGCCTTCCGCCCGATTGTAGCTGAGATAGGCGCCAGCGCCCCCTGCCACCCCAAAAGGGAATAAGCGGTAGAAAAATGGATGGATGGATGGAACACCACATACCTTTGTTCCTAGAAGGCTGGCAGCGGTCTTGTCTTTAGGTAGCAAAGACTGGTGAAATAAATCGATTCACATTCGAATTGCGATTCGTATTAAACTAATTCTCAATCGATTCATAATTTTTTGATCACTACAATATATATATATATATATATATATATATATATATATATATATATATATATATATATTAATGTGGTTTATCCGTTATATAGTGCTCAATACCGGGGTAGAGCAGAATATACGTTGGGTCAGGGAAAAAATAAAGAGGCTTTTTCATCCCTACAAACTTGTTTCGCAGATTCCCCTGTTCTTCAAGGGAGTTTATATCCTCCCCTGAAGAGCAGGGAAACCTAGTTCTGTAGGCTTGCCCCTGACAGTTTGTTTGTGTTTTAGTTGTTCCTGTGTGTGTGTAGTATTTCCTGTCTTTAGTTCCTGTCAGCGCTCTAATTTTTTCTGTTTCCTGTCTTTCTCCCTGAGTGCTGTGTCCCCTCAGTTTATATCCTCCCCTGAAGAGCAGGGAAACCTAGTTCTGTAAGGCTTGCCCCTGACAGTTTGTTTGTGTTTTAGTTTTTCCTGTGTGTGTGTAGTATTTCCTGTCTTTAATTCCTGTCAGCGCTCTAATTTTTTCTGTTTCCTGTCTTTCTCCCTGAGTGCTGTGTCCCCTCAGCTGCAGCTGATTGACACCTGGCCACACCTGGAGTCAATCAGCCCAGTCCTATTTAGACCTGTCTTCCCATCCAGTCAGTGCTGGATTATTGTCGATGTCACTTCCGTATTGTCGCTCCTGTAGTGTCGTTTCGTGTCGTGTCATTGCAGCGTAGCGGTAAGCTATGTTTCGGTATCTGTTTGTAGCTTACTGTCGTTTGTTCCCTGCTTCCGTTTTGTTTTCATTCTACAAGTAACGACTTCTGTTTTCCTGCTATCTACCCGCTAGCTTCCATGTTAGGCCCTTTCGTTTTTGCTAGCTTTCATGCTAAGCTCCATTTTTTTTTTAGCTCCCATGCTAGCTCTTTTAGTTTTGTTTTGTTCTTGTTCTAGTATTTCAATTATTTTTATCTGCAAAATGCCTGCCTCCTTCTCTGCATCTTGGGGTTGGTCACGAACTCACTCTGACAAGTTTATCCCTATAAGCTTGCTTAGCAGGTTTCCCTACTCTTCAGGGGAGTTTATTATATTTATTCTTTTTAGAATACATTTTTACAAAAATGTTTTTTTATCATGACATCTCAGGCATACTGGCTTGCAGTGTACGTCATACGTCAGCAACCTAGAGAAAATAGTTTTTGTAATCTGTAACCTGCTTTAAAAATATGTCATTTTGATTTTTAAACCAAATAAAATATTACAAAAATCAGTTAAAATTAAGAATTGGGTTGAATTGAATTGCGAGAATTGGAGTTGTTGGCGCTCCTTAAGCTAGCTCAAAGGCGACAAATGTTCAAAATAAAAGGTATTTTTGTAGCAACAAAAATACCATCCATCATGGATGGATTCTATTCTATCCTATTCTATTCTGTGTTGCAACCACTGTATGGATGTAAACACTATAGCTATCAATGTTATCTATTGTAATGGTAAACAAACCTGCCGCAGGTGTGGCTCCGGGTAGTTGTTGACTGCTGTCCCAGTACTAGTGAGTACATGCCACAAATGGATTTTAAATAGCTAACCTTGGCATGTGTTTAATTTTCAGCATTGCCAGTTCACCACTTAAAACGTTCCACGCAAAAAACGGGCCAAACGTTTGAATCCGACAAAAAAAAAGGGTGGAGTCTGAAAAAAAAAATTAAAACTGTAAAAATATCATTTGAATATGACAAAAACAGAAGGTCGAATATCAAAATATTTGAAAGTGGGAAATAAAGGTAAATCATGTGTTAAAAAAATGATTAGCATGAATCAAAATGATTTTAAAACTGAAAAAATATGATGGCCACTTATTTAAATTTTGAATTCATGAATGTATTTTTCAAAATTCATCCAAACTTGAATTTTTTGTTTCGAAATAAAAAAAAAAATCAAATATTAAACTTTTGGCCTTAATTTAGCTCCTCACACAAACAGATTACCACAGTTTGGCCTGTAAGGAAAACAACAGCGTAGGGTTGTATTCATTTTTTATTCAATAAGGAAGTTCTTTCATTTTGTTTTTCAATTCTCATTCATTAAGCTGAAGTTCCATCCATCCATCCATCCATCATCTTCCGCTTATCCGAGGTTGGGTCGCGGGGGCAGCAGCCTAAGCAGGGAAGCCCAGACTTTCCTCTCTCCAGCCACTTCGTCTAGCTCTTCCCGGGGGATTCCGAGGCGTTCCCAGGCCAGCCGGGAGACATAGTCTTCCCAAAGTGTCCTGGTTCTTCCCCGTGGCCTCCTACCGGTTGGATGTGGAGGAGCAGCGGCTTTACTTTGAGTTCCACCCGGATGGCAGAGCTTCTCACCCTATCTCTAAGGGAGAGCCACACCACCCACCGGAGGAAACTCATTTCGGCGGCTAGTACCTGTGATCTTATCCTTTCGGTCATGACCCAAAGCTCATGACCATAGGTGAGGATGGGAACGTAGATCGACCGGTAAATTGAGAGCTTTGCCTTCCGGCTCAGCTCCTTCTTCACCACAACGGATCGATATAACGTCCACATTACTGAAGACGCCGCACCGATCCGCCTGTCGATCTCACAATCCACTCTTCCCCCACTCATGAACAAGACTCCTAGGTACTTGAACTCCTCCACATTGCTCATCCAAAACATGCATTGACCAAATTGGTATCCATTTTTTGGTTTTGGGTCTTTAAACAAATATTGAAAAATGTTGTTATATTGTTCTTTTAGTTTTGGTTTTATTTTGAAAAATAAATGAATAAATGATATACCAATTCCGTCCCAATCAATTTGTTGTTTTATTTTTTAATGTTGTTGTTTTTTTCTACTTATGTTTTGTCATGATTAGAAATATTACATGCATTCTTCTTCCCTTCGTTCTGATATACAAGGCGAGCACTTTGAAAGGAAAGTGTCCACCCAATGCCGTAAGCATCGCGGCTCTTCACAGCAAAATGCAAATGTCAAGTGACACTCGACAAGTCTGTGATTAAGATTTAATAGAGAAAAATGTGAGATGAGGATATTAGCCTAACTGAGATACATCAACGATGGCGCCTCAGGGTGCCCCCATCACTGTCTTCTTATACCCATGGTTCCAGCAGGAGGCCAATATGACCGGGGCAAAACAACCGAAATGCTAATTAAGCAATATTGGATTGTGTGGAATCTTTTCAAATGCATATCTGCATATGAATGCATAATTTTTTCACAGTCAACATGATAATTAGCTTTTCTGAATCCCAGAAAACAGGAGGAAGCAAAGGTAGAGAATGTATTGCGTTACATCAATCCAAATTTTTGAGTGTTTTTTTCCTTCTGCAGTCTTAGTCCTTTCTAATTATAGGTGGTGACCCAGTAAAGACTAACTCAATGCTAATTTACAGAGTATATGCTATAGACATGATAGTGACTAGCATGAGCAATTTAATATGGTGATTTCAACACCTCCAAATTTGGTAACGAACTACGACTACTACAACTAATATGCACGTTAGAATCAAACACTTGGTTTGTAATAAATATAATACTTAAAGTAAAAATGCTTTGTAGGGCTTAACAAAAGAAAAGACTGGCACATACAACTTAATTAAAGGCCTACTGAAACCCACTACTACCCACCAGGCAGTCTGATAGTTTATATATCAATGATGAAATATTAACATTGCAACACATGCCAATACGGCCTTTTTAGTTTACTAAATTACAATTTTAAATTTCCCGGGAGTTTCGTCTTCGAAACGTCGTGTAATGATGACATAATGATGACGCTAAAAGTCGTCTGCTTTAACGGCCTAATTATACAGTTTTTTGGACATCCGTGTTGCTGAATCTTTTGCAGTTTGTTCAATTAATATTGGAGAAGTCACAGTAGAAAGATGAAGTTGGGAAGCTTTAGCTTTTAGCCACACAAACACACGGTGATTCCTTGTTTAAAATTCCTGGAGGTGAAAATTTCCTATGGATCAGAGCGCGGTCAAGAGAACATGGATCCCGACCACATGTCAACCAGCAGGTGTCGGTGAGAAAATTGTGGTTAAAAAGTCAGTTCTTACCGGAGAAAAGCTGAGCTGGTGTCGTCCGTAGCTGCCGTCGACTCCCCTGAGACACTGCGCGTCAAGACACCCGTGGAGACACCCTTCCGACTATCAGGTAATGTTAAACCCATTAAAACACTAGCAACACAATAGAAGGATAAGGAATTTCCCAGAATTTCCTAGTAAATGTCTCAAAAAACATCGGAATCCATCCCAATGCAATCGCGTTATTTTTTGTTTGTTTTTTTCTAGTCCGTCGCTATCAATATCCGCAAACACAAATTTTTCATCCTCGCTCAAATTAATGGGGAAATTGTCGTTTTCTTGGTCCGAACAGCCCTTTTTGTTGGAGGCTCCCATTAAAAACAATGTGAATATGTGAGGAGCCTCCACACGTGTGACGTCATCGTCTGCGACTTCCGGTAAAGGCAGGGATTTTCTCTAAGCACCGAAAGTTGCAAACTTTATCGTGGATGTTCTCTACTAAATCCTTTCAGCAAAAATATGGCAATATCGCGAAATGATCAAGTATGACACATAGAATGGACCTGCTATCCCTGTTTAAATAGGACAATCTAATTTCAGTGTTCGTTTAAAATGACTACTTCCGAGCAAAGCACCACACCGTAGTTGATACAATATTGCATTCTAATTTCTTGGAATTGCAAATTGCATTCAAAGTCTACTAAACAATACAATACAATACTACTTTCAAACAAGACACATTAGTGTAAAAAACAAGTTGGTAACTTTGTGTTAAATTTAAATGAAAAAACTAATATATACACACAGAATACACACAAAATGTTGCGATCCGCTGCTCGGATCTTCACAGTTTGTTGTTTTATTTGCATTTTTGTATATCTCTCCGTTTGACTCCTTATTTCCTGTTTGCTTTATCACCATGGTAGCTTATTAGTTCACCTGCCCCTCGTTTTCGACGCACACCTGTTTCTATTTTGATTACTGCCTTATTTAGGCTCACCCCTTTTCATTGTTCTGTCTGGGTTCCTAATTTGCCTACTTGCAAGAGTGACGACTGCTCTATTTTTATATTCTCGCTAGCTTACACGCTACGCCTTCGCTTTTTCTTAGCTCTCATGCTAAATGTTTTTTTTTTTCCGTTTCGTGCTTTCGTGCCAAGTCTAGTTTTTTCTGTTTGTTATTCCTTGCTTCTATGCTAGCACCCTTTGTTTGCTTTTCTATTAGTACCAGTGTTTTGTTTCTAGCCCTTTTATTTATTTAATAAAAACTTTACATCTTACCTTTTGCTGTGATCTTGCCTACGCATCCCTGGAGTAACATCGCTATGCCAACTAGCCGTTACACAAAAAATACAAAAATTGTTACCAATAAGAATTCTCAAGTACCGTAAATTAGTACCATACCAAATTAAATGCTAAAGGTGGCCATCTTCATTACTAACGACTAAATAGTGTGTCAAGTATTTGAACACATATGTATCCGTTTTTTCCTATCATGCCTTTATGGATTTTGCTTTGTGCACTGGAACAGAAGAGGCCTTCTCTAAAAGACTGATTGTGATTCTTATTTATACCACTTCTAAATTGATATTTGATTTACCTGTGTAGATATATATGTATGTATATATATATATATATATATATATATATATATATATACACACACACAGGTGCTGGTCATATTATTAGAATATCATGAAAACGTTGATTTATTTCTTTAATTCCATTTAGAAAGTCAAACTTGTAGAATGTATACCTTCATTCCAAACAGACTGATACATTTCAAGTGTTTTTTGCCATAGCTGACAACCAATGAAAACCCTAAATTCAACATCTCAGAAAATTAGAATATGGTGAAAAGGTCAGTTATTGAAGACACCTGGTGCCACACTCTAATTAGCTAACTAACTCAAAACACCTGGAAAAGCCTTTAAATGGTCTCTCGTTTTGATTCTGTATGACACACAATCATGGGGAAGACTGCTGACGTGACAACTGTCCAAAAGATGACCATTGATACTTTAAAGAAGGAGGGCAAGACACAAAAGGTCATTGCCAAAGAGGTTGGATGTTCCCATAGCTCTGTGTCCAAGCACATTAATTGAGAGGTGAAGGGAAGACAAAGATGTGGTAGAAAAAAATTGTACAAGCAAGAGGGATAACCACGCCCTGGAGAGGATTGTCAAACAAAACAGATTCAAAAATGTGGGGGAGATCCACAAAGAGTGGACTGCAGTTGGAGTCAGTGCTTCAAGAACCACCACGCACCGACGTATGCAAGATATGGGCTCCAGCTGTCGCATTCCTTGTGTAAAGCCACTCTTGAATAAGAGACAAGGTCAAAAGCGTCTCGCCTGGGCTCAAGACAAAAAGGACTGGACTGCTGCTGAGTGGTCCAAAGTTATGTTTTCAGATGAAAGTAAATGTTGTATCTCCTTTGGAAATCAAGGTCCCAGAGTCTGGAGGAAGACAGGAGAGGCACAGAATCCACGTTGCCTGAAGTCCAGTGTCAAATTTCCACAATCGGTAATGGTCTGGGGTGCCATGTCATCTGCTGGTGTTGGTCCACTGTGTTTCCTGAGGTCTAGGGTCAATGCAACAGTCTACTAGGAAGTTTTAGAACACTTTATGCTGCCTGCCGCGGACCAATTTTATGGAGGTGAAGATTTAATTTTCCAACATGACTTGGCACCTGCACACAGTGCCAAATCTACCAGTACCTGGTTTAAGGACCATGGTATCCCTGTTCTTGATTGGCCTGCAAACTCACCTGACCTTAACCCCATAGAAAACCTATGGGGTATTGTGAAGCAGAAGATGCGAGATGCCAGACCCAACAATGCTGAAGAGCTGAAGGCCACTATTAAAGCAAGCTGGGCTCTCATAACACCTGAGGAGTGCAACAGACTGGTGGACTCCATGCCACGCCGTATTGCTGCAGCAATTCAGGCAAAATGAGCTGCAACTAAGTATTGATTGCCGTACATGCTGAAATTTTCCATGTTCATACTTTTCAGTTGGCCCACATTTTTTAAAAATACTTTTTGGTACTAGTCGTAACTAATATTCTAATTTTCTGAGATACTGGATTTGGGATTTTCATTAATTGTCAGTAATAATCATCAAAATTTAAAGAAATAAACATTTAAAATATATCACTATGTGTGTAATGAATTGATATAATATGTAAGTTTCACGTTCTGAATATAATTACTGAAATAAATCAACTTTTTCATGATATTCTAATAATATGAACAGCACCTGTATATATATAATATCTATCTATCTATATATATTAGCGGTGTGGGAAAAAACTGATTCGAATTGAATCGCGATTCTCACATTGTGCGATTCAGAATCGATTCTCATTTTAAAAAAATTGATTTTTTTTTTTTTTGTCAATCCATTAAAACAATACACAGCAATACCATAACAATGCAATCCAATTCCAAAACCAAACCTGACCCAGCAATACTCAGAACTGCAATAAACAGAGCAATTGAGAGGAGACACAAACACGACACAGAACAAACCAAAAGTAGTGAAACAAAAATGAATCTTTTCAACAACAGTATCAATATTAGTTATAACTTCAGCATAGCAGTGATTAAAAATGTATAAAATGTATAAAAAATAAAAAAAAAACAATAGTGTCACAGTGGCTTACACTTGCATCGCATCTCATAAGCTTGACAACACACTGTGTCCAATATTTTCCCAAAGATAAAATAAGTCATATTTTTGGTTCGTTTAATGGTTAAAACAAATTTACAGTATTGTAATCAGTTGATAAAACATTGTCCTTTACAATTATAAAAGCTTTTTACAAAAATCTACTACTCTGCTTGCATGTCAGCAGACTGGGGTAGATCCTGCTGAAATCCTATGTATTGAATGAATAGAGAATTCTTTTAAATTTAAAAAAAAATTGTTTTAGAATCAAGTATCGTGTTGAGTTGAAAAAAAAAAAGATTTTGAATCGAATCGTGATCCCAAGAATCGATATTGAATCGAATCATGGGACAACCGAAGATCCGCATTGTATCTTTTATGCTGAATGATATATTGCGAGTATCGGTTTGAACAAGTTTGTGTTCTATTAAGAATCATGAGTTGTTGAGATTCCCATCCCTATTGACTAAAATCTAATTGCAACTAAACAACTACTTAACTTCTCCATATGTGACAAACGGTTTCAAAACGACACAGAAGGTCCCTCATACCGACAACCATCAGACTGTATAATGTATATGTTCCTTGACTGCACTTAAATGTAGAATATATTTAGAATATATTTATACTATTCATATATTATATATTGTATATATAATACATGTTAATTATTATTGTCTATTGCGAGCGAACTGTGGTGCTGAATTTCCCCCAGGGATCAATAAAGTACTTTCTATTCTATTCTAAATCTATACCGCCATGACTCTATACTTTATGAAAGTGCTCTACATCCTTACAGGACAACTGCAATCTTTTGGTTTGCTCCCAGCAAGCACTGAGGCGCTCAAATATCAGAGGGAAGTAAGCATACACAAAACCCCATGAGCACACCCGCAGACGAAGGTCAGCAATGCCTATATCAGTACTTCCCAAATAACCGCCATGGCCAACCAATCTCACGGCTGCAAATCTCCTTTAAAATTTAAAAAATTTAATTTGTCAACATGTTTCTATCATATGCTCCATCACTGTCCGAGTCGGTGGCAGGGGCCAGAGGGCCAATCGGGTGGGATGTGGGTGTGTAAGGGAGGGGGTCTGCTGAAGGACCGAGGCAGGCGCTTTCAAATGGGATGACGGCGCTGTGATTAGGGCCTCACGTTGGCTGGAATTGTCCTGGACAGCCTAGAAATCAGATTATTAACTCTGATACCAGACACGCTGTCTCCTGGCAGGGATTAGCATGAAAATTTTGATATGGATCGATAAGCAATCTTTTCCCTTGCCTCACAATCTCCCAAGGCTTCATTAATCTGTGCGTATGTTTATGTCAACGAATTAAGACGCACCCATCTCTTTCCCAAGAAAACACACACATGACACACACATCTATTGCAGCCCCAGCTCAGTTCTCAATGGATACTGGTTGAGGATATCTAATAGAAGTTTATTTAATCAAGTAGTATATATTTACCTTAGAGAAAATTGCCTCTCACTTGGTGTTTAGATTTAAGCAGTCGTTCTTCAGCAAAAAAAAAAAAAAAATAATAATATATATATATAGATATATATATATATATATATATACAATATAATAATCATGCATCAGCTTTATGACAAATACAAGACAATTCATCTTTGCTTGCATGTTTGTGTCCGAATTCTCAAAGTCATGCACAGGGAACCTCACATTATAATGTAATTATCAACATGCATTCATTGTAACTGTAATGGAGGACACTGAAATAGTTGAAAGCTCTGAAGAAAAATATTACGAAATGTTAAACCCACTAACCCTGTCACAAATCACTCACAAAGTGAGTAATTTAGAATATTTTGCTTTGCAATGAACTTGTATATCATTAATGTATAATTTCACAGTGTTATTATTAGAGGTGAAATGGGTAAAAAAAATAAAAAAATTAAAATCATGGTTGATTTTTTCCTGGTTTGCGGTTCGCTTCAGTGTATATTGTTGTTGTGTTTTTTTTAGCATCTCAGATCACCAAGTAACCCAATAATCCACCATTAACAGTTTGGCTTCTTTCAAAAATGTAATCTAAAATAACATTTAAAAATGGCTCCAAAAGCTCAGGCCTATGAATTAGTGCAAACAAAAAATTTAACTGTACAATCTTTATAAGCTCATTACATACCATTAAGAAGAAATAAACATAATAATGCTGTATCCTGAGGTAAAATATGGAATCATATCCAAATATGTTCATTAGTCTGCAGTTAAAAAATAATTTTCACAATTTGGAAAGCTGTTGCGCCAGGTGGCTTAACATGAATCATGGCTATAACACAAGATATTGATGCATTTAAACAAAGGAGAGTATTATCAAACGTATTCAAGAAGGTAAATCAGCACGCAATTTTGCAAAACATGCTGACTGTTCACAGTCAGCATCTATTGCAATGGGCTAATGAAACGTAACTGTGGACTATGGATGACTGGATTGAAGTCATATTTAGAGATTGAGTCCCTCGTCTGCTTTGGGCAAGGTCATGATTGCTGAAACGTCTGTTTGGTGTTGTTCCAATGAGGTTTATGAAGATGACCGACTAAAGAAAAGAAAACATGCACATTTCCACAATCTTTGATGGTATGAGGCTGCATGTCAGGTAATGGCACTGGGTCATTGCATAAATATACAAGTTTACATTGACATGTTGGACACGTTTCATATATCATTAATAGAAATGATAACATAAGATGATAATATGTCCTGCCATAGAGCAAACATTGTAAAGACGTTCCTTGAAAAAAGATACAAATGGTCAATGACACGGCATGCAAATAATCCGATCACAATCTAATTCAAAATATGTGGTCAAAATTAAAGAAAATGGTGAATGTGAGTGTGAATGGTTTCTGTCTATGAGGTGGCGACTTGTCTAGGGTGTACCCCACCTTCCGCCTGAATGCAGCTGAGATAGGATCCGGCATCCACCACGACCCCAAACAGAGACAACGATAGACAATGGGTGGGTGGATGGATGCGTCCATGACGAGACTCCAACCTGCAAAGCTGATCTAACAACAGCAAACAGAGAAAGATTGCCCAAGATTGAAGAAGAGTACTGTTGTCACTCATGAAGTCCATGCCGCAGAGACTGCAAACTACTATAAAAGCCAGAGGTGGTGCAACAAAGTACAAACCCTATTTCCATATGAGTTGGGAAATTGTGTTAGATGTAAATATAAACGGAATACAATGATTTGCGAATCATTTTCAACCCATATTCAGTTGAATATGCTACAAAGACAACATATTTGATGTTCAAACTGATAAACATTTTTTTTTTTGCAAATAATCATTAACTTTAGAATTTGATGCCAGCAACACGTGACAAAGAAGTTGGAAAAGGGGGCAATGAACACTGATAAAGTTGAGGAATGCTCATCAAGCGCTTATTTGGAACATCCCACAGGTGTGCAGGCTAAATGGGAACAGGTGGGTGCCCCAATTGGGTATAAAAGCAGCTTCCATGAAATGCAAAGTAATTCACAAACAAGAATGGGGTGACGATCACCAATTTGTAAGCAAATTGTCGAACAGTTTTAGAACAACATTTTTTCAACAAGCTATTACAAGGAATTTATGGCTTTTACCATCTACGGTACATAAAATCATTAAAAGGTTCAGAGAATCTGGAGAAATCACTGCACGTAAGCGATGATATTACGGACCTTTGATCCCTCAGGCGGTAATGCATCAAAACCGACATCAGTGTGTAAAGAATATCACCACATGGGCTCAGGAACACTTCAGAAAACCACTGTCAGTAACTACAGTTGGTCGCTACATCTGTAAGTGCAAGTTAAAACTACTATGCAAAGTGAAAGCCATTTATCAACAACACCCAGGAACGCCGCTGGCTTCACTGGGCCCGAGCTCATCAAAGATGGACTGATGCAAAGTGGAAAAGTGTTCTGTAATCTGACAAGTCCACATTTCAAATTATATTTGGAATCTGTGGACGTGATGTCCTCCGGAACGAAGAGGAAAATAACCAACCGAATTATTATAGGCGCAAAGTTCAAAAGCCAGCATCTGTGATGGTATGGGGGTGCATTAGTGCCCAAGGCATGGGTAATTTACACTTCTGTAAAGCCACCATTAATGCTGAATGGTCCATACAGGTTTTGGAGTAACATATGTTATCATCCAAGCAACGTTATCATGGACGCCCCTGCTTATTTCAGCAAAATAAGCCAAGCCACGTGTTACAACAGTGTGGCTTCGCTGTAAAAGAGTGCGGGTCCAGACATGTCTCCCATCGAAAATGTGTGGCGCATTATGAAGCGTAAAATACGACAAGACTGTTGAACTACTTAAGCTGTACATCAAGCAAGAATGGGAAAGAATTCCACTTTAAAAGCTTCAACAATTAGTTTCCTCAGTTCCCAAACTTTTATTGAGTGTTGGCGAAAGAAAATGTGATGTAACACAGTGGTGAACATGCCCTTTCCCAACATCTTTGGCACATGTTGCAGCCATGAAATTCTAAGTTAATTATTATTTGCAAAAGAAAAAAAGTTTATGAGTTTGAACATCAAATATCTTGTCTTTGTAGTGCATTCAGCTGAATATGGGTTGAAAAGGATTTGCAAATCATTGTATTCCGTTTATATTTACATTTAACACAATTTCCCAACTCATATGGAAACGGGGTTTGTACTAGTGGTGTGTTGTAGTGTGTTTTTGTTTCTTTGTTTGTTTGTCATGATGCCATATTTTCCTCAGAATTGAGTGATTCCATAATTGTTTCACTCTGCTTGATATAAAAATGTAACTGTACCTGGCTACCCCCATTTATTTTCTAGATTGTTTTGTGTTTCTTTAAGCCAACAAGTTGCCATTTGAAACAATCATAGGTTTGTGTAATGTCCCTTATCTGCTTTTTTTTGCTGCTGTTGTTGTATTTACAAAAATTAAACTGAATGAGCATCCTCTAAATCTATGGCTCTAGAGCCAGATGTGGCTCTTTTGATGACTGCATCTGGCTCTCAGATAAACCTTAGCTGACATTGCTTAACACAATAAGTAATGAATAATTCCGCTGGTAATCACAGTGTGAAAAATAACGTTCAAATTATAAAACATTCTCATGCATTTTAATCCAACCATCCATTTTCCAACGCACCTTTTCAAGAAGTTGCATTGATGGTAAGACGTATTATATTTATTGATGGTTAGCTTTAGAATAACAATGTTATTTTAAAAATAACAGACTCATTATACTGGAAAAATGTTGGTCTTAAAAATGCACTCATTTAGTTGTATTTAGTGTTAAAAAATATTATACTGCTCTAATGGAAATACATTTTGAAATATTTGGCTTTTATGGCTCTCTCAGGCAAAAAGGTTCCCGACACCATCTCCAAATCTTCTGATTCCATATAATTTGTTTCCAATAGTTGTACATAGCCGACATAAACACAAACATATTCTCTAGGACTACAGTTTCTTGGGTCATGACAGCAATATAAGTTAATGTAATCACCCTACATGATCTCATCTCTCTTTTTATGACATATGAATGTATAACCATGATCTATAAGAGTATCTTACCGCATATATGGATTATCTGAAACTCAAGGCTACAACGGAAACAGCGAGACGGTAGCCGGTGTAGAGGTTCAGCGCTCGTATAATTATGACCCATACACAGAGCATAATTAATCTTGTGTGCATCATTAGGAAACACGAGTCCAGCCATGTCATTAAAGTGCTTTTAGTCGTCCTACTGTCCTCCCTTTGCACCGAGGCACTTTCGGTTTTACCAGCCCGCTGCTGGTCATTTACAGGAAGAGCACTCATCTACGCGGCGGGACGACTCCTCACATATTGTCTTTATGTCCAATCATGGCTAATAATGAAGAGACGGGGAAATGGCTATGAGAGAATCTGGTAGAAATATAGAGTCAAGTCTGATTTGACAAAGTATGCCATTTCATAATTTGACGCTCCTCATACATTAAATAATGTATTCAGACAGAAATGCATGGTGTTTAGTGGTGCAAGGACAAATTGTGAAGCAAAATTAAAAATCAAGTGGAAATTGATAAGAGTATATGAAACTAAATTATTGGGAATAATAATTGATCATAAATGACGTTGGAAAGGGCAGATTGAATATACAGAGGGAAAATTATATCCAAATCCATTGCTTTTCTTTATAAAGTAAGACACATGATAAATATGAAATGTCCGCTTATGTTATATTATTCTTTTATTTTTCCATATCTAACATATTGTGTTGAAGTTTGGGGAAATGTTTATAAAACAAACACGGACCCAATAATTAAACTTTCAAAAAGGGTAACTAGAACAATACACAAAGTGTTGCGATGCGCTTCCCGGATCACATATTTTGTCTGTTTTTTGAGTCCTTTTTGGTTTTTTGATTGTTTGGACTCTTTCGGTGCTAAGTTTGTATGTGCACTTCCTGTTTTTGTTTACATGGTTCCTCATTTGTTCCACCTGCCATGCCTTTTGACGCACACCCGTTTATGATTATTGTTTTAGTACAGGGGCGCTCACACTTTTTCTGCAGGTGAGCTACTTTTCAATTGACCAAGTCGTGGAGCTCTACCTCATTCCTATTTTTATAAATAAATAAAATAAATAAAATTTATATTTATTTATTTATGAAAGAGACATTTTGGTTAACAAGTTAATGGTGTTTAATGATAATACAAGCATGTTTAACACACATAGATTCCTTTCTTTCATGAAGACAAGAATATAAGTTGGTGTATTTGATTCCGATGACTTGCATTGATTTGAATTAGACAGTGGTGCTGATAACGTCCGCATTTTCAAATGGAGGAAAAAAAAAGTCCTCCTTTCTGTCCAATACCACATGAAAGTGGTTGGATTTGGCATCTCATTTGTCCAAATTGCATACTCGTTTTTAAACACTTTGTTATGAGAGTAGCATATGTGTGTGGCCCATTAATGTCTGGCAGCAGGTGAGTGACGTCAGTGAGAGTGCGGGTGGGCAAGCAAGTGCGAAAGCGGTCGCTGAGGGCGGGGGAGAAATACATTGGCATCAAACCTCGTAGCTTGCTAGCTTGTGCACGCTAGCTTTCTGAGACTCTTATTTTGTTAGCACAGGCAGGATGAAACAGGTCTTTTATGGTGAAGACAGGAACTGTGCAGTCGGTCTTTAGAGTTTTAACAGTAGGTACGGAGTCTCTAGAAATAAAATGTGTTTCTCTGCGTCTGCCCTGTTAGTGATTTTTTTCTTAAATATGAGCTCGCAGCAGCCAGCGTCATCTCACAAGATCCTCGGGTGCTGAGAATGTCAAACAACTGACGAAAGTGAAGTCTTGGTATGATTGATGATTGCTCATTTTTATGTAATATTTTTTAATGCCTGGCTTGCGATCGACTGACACACCCTCCGAGATCGACCAGTCGATCGCGATCGACGTAATGGGCACCCCTGTTTTAGTATTTAAGCTGGCCTGCTGCCTTAGTTCTGCCTGGATGTTTTGTTTGCGGTAAGCAACAACTCACGTTTGGTATTTCTGCTTTGTATTTTACCCTGTGTGATGGACTTCCTGCCATCACCGTGTGGGTTGCAAGGACCATGGATGCAAGACACCTCGTAGCAAGGTTGACACTCGTTTATTCTTTCAACAAACTGCGTCGTGTCCCAGTCGGTCGCACCACTTTCTAGCGCGACCTTTTGGGCTGCTCGTTTTGGCGCGCCTATCGGTGGCCGGGTGCTGCGTTTACCGCCGGGGCTCATCTTTTTCCGGGTCGCTCTCGTCGCTTGCGTCTTTGTCGTCAGCTGCAGTTCCTCCTCCGTCTTCTATCCTGGTCGTTCCTCCCTCGCCCTTCTTATGTTGTAGCAGCAGACGGAGAGATTGTGAGCAGGTGTGTGTTGTACGCACCTGACTCGGATTGCTGCTCCCGTGCCGCTCCGCGTGCGTCACGCCTCTCCTCTCTGCCGCATGCCCCGCCTCCTGGCCTCTATCTTGGTAAGGACCGTTTCTTTCAGCCCGCTGTCGGCCCGTCGGCTACGTCTCTCCACACCCTGCTAAGTCACGTCTTAGCTTCTCGTGCTCTCGGCACGTCGATACTCCTGAACTTTGAACTCTATGCTTGCTAACTGTTAGCATTTAGCTTCCCGTGTGTAGGCACGCCGTTTCTTTGCTTTTTGTCAAGTGTTCTTTTTACCTTTTGTATATTAAACAAGCACCAACCTGCAATCCAGTCTTGTCCGAGTCCTGCAGCATCCTGGGGTGGCAACTTCGCACATCAATATGCGTCCCAAATGTAACACAAAGGGTGCTACTATGAACCTCCCAATCCATTATTTGAGTTATATTGTGTTAACATTTTCAGATATTGTGTTTTTAAAAACAATGGAAATTATGTTTCGAGTAAAGAACAGCAGAATTCCATCTTGTATTCTCAGGTTATTTAAATTAAGAGGAGAAAACTATAATTTACGGGGGTATTGATTTTTAAAATATGTAAAGTAAGAATGAATATAAAATACAAATGTATTTCAGTTGTAGGAGTTAAATAGTGGAACAAGCTCAGTGAGGAGTTGAAGACATGTAGTTCTTTGTTAAGGTATAAGAAAGACTTGAAAGGTGAAATAATAGAAAATTATAAAATATAGTAACAATTATTTTCATCCCATTAATTTTTTTGAACGTTGATGTTCCAGGTAATCTAATTTTCGGTGAATGTATAGGATAGGC
The DNA here is from genome assembly GCF_033978795.1 of Nerophis ophidion. NCBI lineage: Eukaryota > Metazoa > Chordata > Actinopteri > Syngnathiformes > Syngnathidae > Nerophis > Nerophis ophidion. Next base: position 58,992,473 of record NC_084621.1, on the reverse strand, counting down.
AAATACAGTACAGCCTATTCCTTTCCGGTCATTCTTTTTCTTTTCTTTTTGTGTGTAAATGTGTATGATTGTTAAATATGTATAATCTGTAAATGGTTGATTATATGACCGAAGTAAACTCATTTCATTCATTCATTCAAAATTGAGTATAAACTTAATAATAGAAGAACAGTAATGCATTGGGTTTTTTTTTAACTACGAGTTGAAAGAACAACAACACAGGATACAATCCATCATAATCAACATTTGCCAAAAGAGCTTTCAAGCTCCTATTATTAGGGGTATATTATTTACTGAAGAGCAAATACTATTCTCCATTAACAAAGCGAGGTGTGTGGTTATGTAAGTGTATCCAATTGTCTAAGAGCTTGTGGTTTCTGCAGAGAGTGCTTTTATGTCAGCTAAGTCAAAAGTATTGGACTCAGGGTCAGGTTCAAATAAATTAAACGCCTTTAAATGAAAGCACACACTAATGAGTGCAATCTCACCAACCCAATATTTAATATCTCATCATTAAACAGTAAAATGACCCGATCTGATACTGGTATAGTTCCAATTATGCAACATTGATCAAAGTGACCTTTTCATACTGAACAGTGGAAGGGGAAAAAAAATCAATTCAACACCTCCAAACATTAATTCTCCCATACCCGAACAAGGATACCGAAGTTTCAGTGGCTACATAAGCAGCCTGTGCAAATACATACCAACAAAGTGTGGCTGTCAAATCAACTGGCCCCCAACACAAAAAGCAATCTCCCCATGCCTATACATCTAATTTGTTTGTTCACAAGCATGTTATATGTCTTTATGTTATTTTCTTTGAGTTTTTTTTGGGTTTTTTTACCCCCTCGGCTCATGTCCCCCATGTCTTCTGCAGCCATGTTAAATCCCAGAAGCTGAGACAGGTGACGAAAACAGGGCCAGACTTCTCAGCCCATCAACGGAGATGGCGGACTGGGAGCCATCATAATGGCTAATTCTTCTCTGCCTGGCCCAGGGAGCAGGAAAAGAAGCGAGACGGGTAAAGTGAAATCGCTATAAAGGCCAAACACATTTCATTGCAGGATCTGTCTTGATTTGTTGTACTGCTTGACAGTGTCCATTTTCTGTTTGACTGGTAACTGCTGATGTGCTTTTCCCTCGTCATCTTACCCTGAAACAAGCTCAGACTACTTCTTAACGTTGGGCTGCTGACTTTAAAATAATGAAACTGATCATCTTGGTCAGAAAATCCTTAATACGTGTCAAGCCTGGTCCACTAAGATCCAAATAACAAGGGCTTAATAGAATCTGTTAACTATTAAAAATGTGTGCATTATTAGTGGGCATGGTGCAGGTGATCTACTAAAACTGCATATACGATTGATAACAAGGGCAAAAGTATGGCAGACCGCCTTCTTTATATGTTTTTTTTGCATGTATACTCACTTCCCTCCACAATTATGACATCATATGGTCAAACATGAGGCGTTTTGCCATGTTGTTGACATGCAGCACACAAATATAATATATACCACCATTTCTAGGCTTTATTGAAGTGCGATCTAGACACCAGAACCTACTTTCCGCACGCGGAAGATGCGCCCTGGGAAAATGCACATTGCGAGACCATTTTTTAATAGCTATTTTAAATTAATAATTTTCTTATTTGAAAAAGCTCCAGCAGACGCCAAAACAAATCAATTGAATTTGCTTTAATCAGTCAATTAAGTCATTCAGCAGCAATTAAATTATGCATTGATAATCCTGTATAGACAATATGTCTAGTATTTTTTTATTTTTGACAGTCTAAATACCGTATGTTGACACACATATGTAGGATGTAGGATTCTCTCGGTATCGTTTGTCGTTGCAGTGCAATTCTCTCCTTTTAACACAGTGTGTAATTGTTCCATCCATTTTCTACCGCTTGTCCCTTACGGGCTCGCGGGGGGCGCTGGCGCCTATCTCAGCTTCAATCGGGCGGAAGGCGGGGTACACCCTGGACAAGTCGCTACCTCATTGCAGGGCCGACACAGACAGACAGACAACATTCACACTCACATTCACACACTAGGGCCAATTTAGTGTTGCCAATCAACCTATCCCCAGGTGCATGTCTTTGGAAGTGGGAGGAAGCCGGAGTACCCGGAGGGAACCCACGCATTCACGGGGAGAACATGCAAACTCCACACAGAAAGATCCCGAGCCTGGATTTGAACCCAGGACTACAGGAACTTCGTATGGTGAGGCAGACGCACTAACCCCTCTGCCACCGTGAAGCCCGTGTAATTGTTCCAGTTTGCGCGAACATTGAAAACACCGTAAACAAAGACGTAAGACAGCAATCGCAGAACAATTTTAGCCTTGATAAATCCCATTGCTGGCGCTGAATGATTGCATTTGTATCTCAGTATTGTGGACATTCTAAAAAATGTGGCCTGCGTATACATGAAGGCAGACTAGCTCAAAGGATTGCGCTCAATATTTTGCTCATTTAAGAAACGAAATCCGTTGCTGCTTGAGATTGGTAAATCAGCTCTGCATGAGCTATTAAGTTTGCTTGTATCTTAAAAGATGCAAACCTTTAGTAGATCAAATGTAGAATTTGTGAAAATATCTTGCATTACTATCAGCCAATACTTCCCATTGAAATGAATTGAAATCAAATTCATTCACCCAAAAACACCACAATTTTACATGTTACATGCTTACATAAGAAAAACTATAACTTCTAGATAAGGGATTTAGTGTAAAGCCTGGAATGTACTCAAGCGTCGCGTAGGTGACGCCGTCATGGAACCTTCCCCAGCGTAGCCTCCTCCAAAGCTTGAGTGTACGTCCCAAAAATCCTAGCTTCACGTCGCCGGCAACGCTGAATGCAGAGCTAGGATTGGTCCGTTTTTGCCAAGGATGGTCCCTAAACACAGGCGAGGAGAGTTTGTGATTGAAATGCACCAGTTATTGAATGAATAAGTTTATGGAAGACACTACTCTCATCGGGCTCATCTCGTACGGCGACGAGTCCGCCTACAGGAGAGAGGTGGACCGGCTGGGGTCCTGGTGCAGCCTCAACAACCTGGAGCTGAACGCCCAGAAAACAGTGGAGCTGATCTTGGACTTCAGGAAAGTCAAAGCTCTGCCATCCCCCCTCTCCCACCCTGTCTCCATTGTGGACTCCTTCCGTTTCTTGGGATGTGCCCTGGGAAAATGCACATTGCAAAACCATTTTCTACCCAGGACCTCAAGTGGGAGCCAACCATCAGCTCCCTCATCAAGAAGGGCCAGCAAAGGATGTACTTCCTGCGGCAGCTGAAAAAACTGAGGGTGCCGACCGAGATGCTGGTGCAGTTCTACTCAGCCATCATTGAGTCCATCCTCACCTCCTCCATCACCGTGTGGTTCCTCGGCGCCACAGTTCGGGACAAGCATCGACTGCAGCGCATGGTACGTGCTGCTGAGAAGGTGATTGGCTGTAAACTCCTGTTTTCCTCCAAGACCTGTTCTCCTCCAGGACCAGGAGGCATGTGGGTCGGATCACAGCTGACTCGTCTCACCCTGGACACAAACTATTCTCCCCTTCTCCCCTCAGGCAGGAGACTATGGTCCATCCAGACACATGAACAACAACAAGATCTGATAGCTCAGTTACAGCTCATGTTATTCCATTCTGTGTTATATGTGTTTTATGTTGCACAATTGCGACAAGTAAAATTCCTATTTTGTGAACCCGTTCTCAAACAATGGCAATAGAACTCTTCTGATTCTGATTTTGACATAAAAGATCAGGGATTACTGATAATGTGTAGTTAATATCTCTGTGCGCTCTAAAAATAATTACTGAATGAATGTGTGTGTATCCCGCCTTCCGCCCGATTGTAGCTGAGATAGGCCCCAGCGCCCCCTGCGACCCCAAAAGGGAATAAGTGGTAGAAAATGGATGGATGGATGAATGTGTTTTTCAACGTATTGTGTTGTTGCATCCTGAGGAAGTCAAAAAGTATGACACTCTTTTCAACTTTGATTGTCAATTTTGCCTTGTCTTTCTCGTGCAAACACGTCTTTTTTCTCACACACTACACTTCTCATGTGCAGTCAATCTTTCAGGCACCATATATTTACATGTGAACACTGAACTTGACCATACAGATTAACACCAGCATGTCGTTGGTTACATAACAGTTTTGTTTACATCTCTGGTCCCATGTCCGAAACGGTCGAATAGAATTGCAAATAACAATAGCGTCCTCTGCTCCGACTCGTTCAGAAGTTATTAGTTTTTTTCCCTTGGCCTCAGTCTGCACCTCCTCTCCAGGGCCCAGGCAAAGACCGATTTTTTTAATTTTATTTTAATCTTCTATTTTTTTCTCCCCCCCTCCCCCCCTTTGTTTACCTTTATCTCATCTTTTTTGTAAGGGGCGCTGGAAGCCGGCAGACCCGTCAGCGGTCCTGTTCTGTCTCCCTGTAATGTTTGTCTAAACTTGAATGGGATTGTGCTGAAAATTTTAATTTTCCTGAAGGAACTCTCCTGACGAAATAAATAAAGTACTATCTAAGTTGCACAGTCCATCTTCACGGCCATATTTTCCTCTGGTTTGTAAGTAAAATGTCCATTAAAAAGTAAACTGACGATTCTGAAGGATTCAATCATCAATCAATCAATGTTTACTTATATAGCCCTAAATCACTAGTGTCTCAAAGGGCTGCACAAACCACAACACAAACCACTACGACATCCTCGGTAGGCCCACATAAGGGCAAGGAAAACTCACACCCAGTGGGACATCGGTGACAATAATGACCCAGTGGGACGTCGGTGACAATGATGACTATGAGAACCTTGGAGAGGACGAAAGCAATGGATGTCGAGCGGGTCTAACATGATACTGTAAAAGTTCAATCCATAATGGATCCAACACAGCCGCGAGAGTCCTGTCCAAAGCGGATCCAACACAGCAGCGAGAGTCCCGTTCACAGCAGGAAACCATCCCAGGCGGAGGCGGATCAGCAGCGCAGGGATGTCCCAAGCCGATACACAGGCGAGCGGTCCATTCTGGGTCCCGACTCTGGATGAGCGGTTCATTCTGGTTCTGGACAGCCAGTACGTCATCCATGGCCACCGGATCGGACCGGACCCCCTCCATACATAGGAGAGAAAGAAAAAAAACGGCAGATCAACTATTTATTAGTTCCAGTGTAGACTACAAAGATGACAATGTTGTGGTTGTCGTCTATCGTCACTCTTCACAAGATGGAAATACAGTTTCAATCAATGACAGCAGAAGTTGCCCCTTCTGTACACTCACCTTTTGTTTATTTTTGGTTTAAGCATTAGACACCTTCTTACCTGCACACTGCCTCCTGCTTTTTCCGACATTTTCAAAGCAATTAGCTACCGGCTGCCACCTACTGATATGGAAGAGTATTACACGATTACTCTGCCGAGCTCTAGACAGCACCGACAATCAACAACAACTCAATGTATTTTTAACCCAAATAGGTATAATTAGATAATCTCCCACGGCACACCAGACTGTGTCAAACGGCACACTAGTGTGCCGCGGCACAGTGGTTGAAAAACACTGCTGTATAGAACTACTAATGTCATGACCTGTCATGTTTGTTTAGTTTTTACTCCCTCAGTTCCTGTTTTGAGCACCCCTTGGTTTGTGTTTTAGTTGCCATGACTGCATATTGTTTTCACCTGCCTCTGATTAGTGTTCGGAACGCTCACCTGCTCCTGGGCACTAATCAGAGAGCTACTTATTCCCTGCTTTTCGCCACACTCAGTCTGGCTTTCTTAGTTGCTTTCACGCAACAGTTACGACGGCTACTAATTTGATTCCTTAGCTAAACTTCGCCTTTTTGTTTGCCTGTTTACATGCTGAGCTTTTTTTGTTCGCTATTCCGTTATTGGCATGCTGGTGCTCTTTTGCTTTATGGACATTAAATCATTTCCTTACCTGTACCTTGCCTCTGGAGTTCCGTCTGCATCCTGGGAGGACAATCCACGGAGTAAAATGTGACCTTGCCGTGACAACTATGACCATACATGGCAATTCTTGTAAAAAAAAAATGTCACTCATGTCTTGCTTTTGAGTATATTTTAATTAATGGAATAAAAATAATTTTGAACAGAAGTTGGGAAAGAGTAGGACAAACCAACAGTAAAATGTATCATTTTTAACCAACTATTGGGTAAAGGAGTGCTAAATTGCGCAACTCAATAGTAGCGTCTTGAATAACCCAACATTGTAGTGAGCATAATTCAGATTTTGTGTTAAATATATTCAATTCATTAGTTGGGCTATGAATCAACCAACTTTGAGGATAACTCAACTTTTGGGTTAAATAATTTAACCCAATAGTTTGGTTGAGAATAACCCAACATTAAGTTATCATTATTCAACTTTTTGGTTGAATAATTTAAGGCAAAAGTTGGGTTGGAAAATTTACCCAAAGTGTTGAGTTAAAATAACTTAAATAGGGGGTTCGTCTTTACCTGAACCAGCAGTTGGGTTAATTTTTTGTTTTACCCAACATTTTTTAGTGTGTAAGAATAAGCCGAGAGACAGCTGATATTCCCCAAAAATGTTTGATCTGGGGCACTCGTAAACAGAGGTACCACTGTAATAAGGTTTATGTGCCGAATCTACTGTATGAATTAAAAGGGTACCCAACCGGATTGATTTAATACTAAATGTGAGTTAAGATTATTTTTTCCACTGCCCTGCTTATGATTCCTGAGGTCAAAGATTGTTTTTATGCTTTATGACTTGCCTAAGGAACAGCGTCTTATAATCTACTAAGCACATCTTAATCAATGTTTTCCTCTGCCATGCTGTGGCCTACAAGGAGGAAAACAAAACATGATGGATGTAATCTGTGCTAAGCCTCTCTCCCTGGAGCAGAGTAATTCATAAACATATCATTTTAATTATTTATGTCTAATCCTTCAAAATGAAAAATACAATTAAATCGCTATGATTTACAATGGCACCGAAAGGAGTTGCATTGCTGTTACCGGGTACCGTAAATAACTTGCAGTTGTGTAAAGGAGTTCATTGGCGAAATAGAAAAAAAAAATCATACGCATTTTTCCCGTCAATGCACCACACACTCGGGGAGTACCACCGCTCTAACGACGACTCATCCTGAATCAGGTATAGTGCTTGTATATGACAGAATACAATAGAATCTTCTTTGTCTTTAAGTAGATTGTCTCAAACAGAAAGTACCAGCGGGTAGGACAAAAACAATACTGGTATCATAGTTGTGTGACCATAATGGCTAACTGTAAGGTTAAACCTTTGTGACTTTAAGGTTTTACTACTTACGTATAAAATACTACACGGTCTAGGTCCAGCCTATCTTGCCGATTGTATTGTACCGTATGTCCCGGCAAGAAATCTGCGTTCAAAAGACTCCGGCTTATTAGTGATTCCTAGAGCTCTAAAAAAGTCTGCGGGCTATAGAGCGTTTTCCGTTCGGGCTCCAGTACTCTGGAATGCCCTCCCGGTAACAGTTCGAGATGCTACCTGAGTAGAAGCATTTAAGTCTCACCTTAAAACTCATCTGTATACTCTAGCCTTTAAATAGACCTCCTTTTTAGACCAGTTGATCTGCCGCTTCTTTTCTTTCTCCTATGTCCCCCCCTCCCTTGTGGAGGGGGTCCGATCCGATGACCATGGATGAAGTACTGGCTGTCCAGAGTCGAAACCCAGGATGGACCGCTCGTCGGGACCCAGGATGGACCGCTCGCCTGTATCGGTTGGGGACATCTCTACGCTGCTGATCCGCTTGAGATGGTTTCCTGTGGACGGGACTCTCGCTGCTGTCTTGGAGCCACTATGGATTGAACTTTCACAGTATCATGTTAGACCCGCTCGACATCCATTGCTTTCGGTCCCCTAGAGGTGGGGGGTTGCCCACATCTGAGGTCCTCTCCAAGGTTTCTCATAGTCAGCATTGTCACTGGCGTCCCACTGGATGTGAATTCTCCCTGCCCACTGGGTGTGAGTTTTCCTTGCCCTTTTGTGGGTTCTTCCGAGGATGTTGTAGTCGTAATGATTTGTGCAGTCCTTTGAGACATTTGTGATTTGGGGCTATATAAATAAACATTGATTGATTGATTGATTGAAACCTGCTATTTTATATGCTAAAAAATAACTTTAAAGGGGACTTCTGATGACGGTTTTCTTTTCTAACTTATAAATGTTGTTACAATGTTGGGATCCTAATCAGAATTTTATTTTGATCCATATTTCAAAGCCTTATTTTGACACCTTTGTTGCACGTCATGTCCAGTTGAACCCAACACACCGGCTGAAGCACTTGGCCTGGAAACAAGCAGCTAAGCACTCAGAGTAGACTTAGATGAACTGCCCTCTGGGTAATGTTGCAATTTTCCACGCCAACAAACCAAGAAGGCCCTTGAAAGTACAGCAAAGCTCCACTTTTCAAACTGCGCTAGATTTGTCATTGACATACTAAAGATTAGCTTTAGCGATTTAATGTGACAATTTCTACACATCCAAATTTGATATTCAAAATTAAGATACACCTTAAAATTAACAAGCTGGTGTGTAATAAATACAAAACTTACAGTACAAACACTTTGTAGGCTATTTTTCAGATTAATGGTAAAGTCTACATCAGGGGTCCCCAAACCTTTTGACTCTGGGGCCCCATTGGGTTAAAACAATTTGGCCAGGGACCGGGTTATATGTATATATATATATATATATATATATATATATATATATATATATATATATATATATATATATATATATATATATATATATATATATACGAGGCCATGGATGAAGTACTGCCTGTCCAGAGTCGGGACCCAGGATGAACTGCTCGTCCAGAGTCGGGACCCAGGATGGACCGCTCGCCTGTGTATCGGTTGGCGACATCTCTGCGCTGCTGATCTGCCTCCGCTTGGGATGGTTTCCTGCTGGCTCCACCTTGGATGGGACTCTCGCTACTATATTGGATCCATTTCGGACTTGATTCTCACGGTTACATTAGATGCACTATGGATTGGCCTTTCATATTATCATGTTAAATCCGCACGATAGCCATTGCTTTCGGTCCCCTGGGGGGGGGGGGGGGTGTTGCCCACATATAGGGGGCAACACCACTGGGGTGAGTTTTTCCTTGCCTATGTGGGCCCTACCGAGGATGTTGTTGTGGTTTGTGCAGCCCTTTGAGGCACTTGTGATTTAGGACTATATAAATAAACATTGATTGATTGATTGATTGATTGATTGATTGATTGATAGTGTAATGCCCGCAGCTAAAAGCAACTGCGCGAGATTGTATACTCGAATATCACAATATAGTAAGTTTCTATATCGCACAGAGACAAACCTGTGATATATCGTGTATATCAGTATATCGCCCTATGTGAGAGGTACCCATCCCTACCAAGTAGAACACCAAATACAACACTTTTGGCTCTTGTTATTTGAAATAGATTTTTTACAAAAAATATACAGTGAGAGTTTACAGTTTACATTAAAACAAAATTATTTTATATATATATATATATATATATATATATATATATATATATATATATATATATATATATATATGGGTTTTGTAGCCCCAAAACATGTATATCCGGTTTAAAGGCCTACTGAAATGATATTTTCCTATTTAAACGGGGATAGCAGGTCCATTCTATGTGTCATACTTGATCATTTCGCGATATTGCCATATTTTTGCTGAAAGGATTTAGTAGAGAACATCCACGATAAAGTTCACAACTTTCGGTGTTAAGAGAAAAGCCCTGCCTCTACCGGAAGTCGCAGACGATGACGTCACATGTTTGATGGCTCCTCACATATTCACATTGTTTTTAATGCGCGCCTCCAACAAAAAGTGCTATTGGGACCGAGAAAACGACAATTTCCCCATTAATTTGAGCGAGGATGAAAGATTTTTGTTTAAGGATATTGATAGTGACGGACTAGAAAAAAAAATAAAAATAACGCGATTGCATTGGGACGAATTCCGATGTTTTTAGACACATTTACTAGGATAAGGAAATTCCTTATCTTTCTATTGTGTTGCTAGTGTTTTAGTGAGATAAATAGTACCTGATAGTCGGAAGGGTGTCTCCACGGGTGTCTTGACGCGCAGTGTCTCAGGGGAGTCGACGGCAGCTATGGACGGCACAAGCTCAGCTTTTCTCCGGTAGGAACTGACTTTTTAACCACAATTTTCTCACCGAAACCTGCTGGTTGACATGTGGTCGGGATCCATGTTCTCTTGACCGCGCTCTGATCCATAGGAAAGTTTCACCTCCAGGAATTTTAAACAAGGAATCACCGTGTGTTTGTGTGGCTAAAGGCTAAAGCTTCCCAACTCCATCTTTCTACTGTGTTTTCTCCTATATTAATTGAACAAATTACAAAAGATTCAGCAACACAGATGTCCAAAAAACTGTATAATTATGCCGTTGAAGCAGACAACATTTAGCTGTGTGTGTGTGCAGCGCTCATGCTTCCTAAAAACCCGTGACGTCTTGCGTACACGTCATCATTGCACGACGTTTCGAATTTAAAATTGTAATTCAGTAAACTAAAAAGGCCGTATTGGCATGTGTTGCAATGTTAATATTTCGTCATTGATATATAAACTATCAGACTGTGTGGAGGGTAGTAATGGGTTTCAGTAGGCCTTTCAAAAAAAAAAAAAGATGACATGGGAAAAGGAATACAACTTTGACATCTCAATTTCATCTTCTGGACTCACTTATGTAACCACCAAAATTATAATTTGAAAGCCCCAGCCTGTAATAAGAGGCACTGGTGATGTTAAACATCATAGGAGTTCCTTGGGTTTGTGGCTGTGGGCAACAGGCGCAAGTATGCATGCGGGCTGGATAACCTGGAACCACTTACAAGAGAGGATGTCCTGTTCCTCTCTTATCACCGGTTTCCTTCCAATACAGCACACATTAAGACACAACACCTCCCTCCACCCCTAAGTGAAGTTCCCTTAATACCGTGACACCACCCCTTTGCACTGATATCATCTCATTCCTCTTCAACCTCACCACCATCCACTCCGAGGGGATGAAAATAATTTATTAGTAAAAGTTGCCCTTTGGGGAAGATGGGAAAGAAATGATTGCTTAAATGCACTGGATTGGAGGCAGGTCTGCTGGCAGCCCGGGCATCTGGATGGGGCGCGGTCAGCATCAAACTCTCACATCTGGAAGTCGTTTTACTCTGCAGAAATTAAGAGATGCACCATGCACAGATATATACCACACACAGGCAACAAATTAAGAGTGTACGTGTGTGAGTAAAAAAACACGTGTTTCTTTCTCCCCCTCCCTTTAATCACCCTGCCCACTTTTACTGTTTAACGCCATGCATATGCTGACAAAAGAAGGTCTATGATTCTGATTTTACTGCTTCTCCGCTCATGAAGCTTCTTAGCATCCAGATGTATCGCACAACGATGTAGCTAATAGATCCGGAAAGAAGCAGATGCAAGCGTGATGCTTCATAAAGAACCATTTGTTCACTACAAGCCATTACACTCCTGCAACAGCGAAGGACATCCAAAACCACTTCACAGACGCGAGTCTGTGTCTGCGTAGCGCCGCAGCGCCGCCGTCCCTGCCCTGCGCTACTTTTGTGGCGTTCCCCGGGTTGCTGTGGTGATGGAGGAATGTCACATTAGTCTGTGATTATCTGTATGAGGTCCGCATTCAGTTTCTTCCAACTTGAGTAATTGAATTCTTCTCCTTTCTTTCTTTCTTTCTTCTTTTTGAATCAAACTCACAAACAATGCGCGCGGAAGCGCTGACAGAAAGTCAATGCGGCTCGGACAGCCGTTTGGTCAAAGAAGAGGGCGACGCGCCGATATCTTTTATGTTTGGGATGACGAAGCCAAGTGGGCCCATCACATGGCCGCCGGGTTAAACAAAAAGCCTCGGAGCAATCGGCCTCAGAGGGCTGAAGCGAAATCCAGCCTGGCAGAGCCGACAGCCACCACTGTGCGATTCTAGGGCTCTGACAAAAGACTGATGCTATCTAATAAAAAAAGACCGCATCCATCTCGGGCAACCAAACATCAGCAACAACACGAGATAGACCAAAAAAAATAAAAAGCAAAAGGATGTTTAGATGGGGTGACAGTTGTTCACTGCAAAAAGTCAGTGTTCAAAAACAAGAAAAAAAATACAAATATGAGGGGTATTTTACTTGAACTAAGCAAAATTATCTGCCAATAGAACAAGAAAATTCTGCTTGTCAAGACTTTCCAAAACAAGCAAAATTAGCTAACCTCAATGAACCCAAAAATACCTTAAAATAAGTATATTCTCACTAATAACAAGTGTACTTTTCTAGGTAAAAAAAAAGAGACCGTTTTTCCCCAATATGTTGAAAAATATTCTTAAATGAAGTAAAGGCTATTGCCATTATCTTGACATAACGATATGCGCTTGGCATCACATTTTTTTTTTTTTCATGCTTGAAGTCAGAAATTATTACTTTGAAAAAGTAGGTTTATACTTGTGAGTGTTGATGACACAGCTTTGCAACACTTGATATTCTAGTTTCAAGCATGTTTTACTCAATATAGATCAGGCCTGGGCAATTATTTTGACTCAGGGACCACATTTAGAGAAAAAAAAAATGTGTTTGGGAGCTGGTATATATGAAGAGTTCATATGCAAAAGCAGATAAATCCATTTTGACCGATTCTGTATATTAACGATTTTCTGCCTGCTGGTGTTGCCGGTACATGTACAAGCATACAATGGTTTATTTAATATCAACATAAGCAAGTCATGAAAGCCTAAACTTTTAAGAAATGCTGATGTAATGAATGGCTTTCAAGTAAGAGTGTTTGATGTGGTTTTACGTCAAAAGCAGATATATCCAAATTATGATATGTTGCAAAAACAGATATCTCCAAAATCGTTTTCTTTGCGGTCGTTATTTCGCATAATATTCAAGATAAAGATAGAGAGAAAAACAGAACATTAAATTTATCGAAAGCCACATTTCAAGGTAACAACTGTTCACATTTCTTTACTTCATTATTTAACAGTTTCGATCCCTTGGTACGTATAAATCTAGCTGTCCCTGCGAACTTTGTTTTTTCGTACTTGCTAACCGGACATGCTTTTTTGGAACTGTGACCTCACATATTTACCTTGTGCTTTTCAGCACAAAATGAAAAAACAAAAAAACAGTGTTGCAATGAAGACAATGTTTTATTAATAAAACAAGCACAAATGCTCAACCTGGTTTGCCTATCAAAAACACTCCTGTGCAGATAACAGCTCACTCATCATCGCTATCGACATTAGCTCCATGCTTGACAACATCGTTTAACGCAGCGGTGTAAAACTCACGGACACGCGTGCTAGCGCCAACATCAAATAACTTCAACACGTCAGTTTTTTTCGCTGGCTTAACAGTGTTCACAGGAGAAGCTTCCAAATGATTCATGCGTGGATAACAACACTGAGTGAGTCCGTGCGTGCCGCCATTTTGTTTGTCACGTGATCCCGTACTGCAGCGCTGGTTGGGCAAACGGATATATCGGCTTTTGTGGTAAATGATCCATGGCGCTTATCGGCCTTTGCAATAAATCGCTGAACTAAATGACGTTAAAAGCGGCATTTGTCTGCATTTGCAAACAAATTGATTTTGGTATACCACAATAGAAGTGGCGACTATATATTACCGAGGCTGGGCTAAACTTTATCAAAATGGCGTTTATCGGTTTTTGCGTATGAACTCTTCATATATTTTTAGGCACACTAATACAAAACTTCGCAACAATGTCTGATTGAATGCTGAAAACGTTATGTTGAAAAATACTCTTAAATGAAGTAAATGCTAGTGCCATTAGCTTGACATAATGATATGCGCTTTGCATCACAATTTTTTTTTTTCATGCTTGAAGAAAGAAAAAGTGGATTTATACTTGTGAGTGTTGATGACACAACTTTGCAACAGTTGATATTCTAGTTTCAAGCATATTTTACTCAATATAGGTCATAAAATCTCAGCAACGAGCTGTAATATCTTACTGAGATCATTTAGAACCAAAACACTTAAGACAAGTAAAACACTCGAACATAAAATCTGCTTAGTGAGAAGAAATATCTTATCAGACAGAAAATAAGCAAATATCACCCTTATTTGAGATATTTCATCTTACTTAGATTTCAGTTTTTACAGTGTTGAGTAGAACACCAGAAATAGTCTCTGTAATATGTACAGTACTATGTCAATGGGAGATGACGCAAATAAGTGGCAGGAGCTCTGTGCTCTTGTGTCATCCGTTTGTGTTCCTCTTGTTTTCATGTGGGTTTCTTGGTTTTTTTTTTGCCTTTTGGTTCGAGACCCTTTTGGACTGTGTGACAAGGGGTGGCACTTTCGTGACTTCTGCGGTGCTTTTTTGTGAACTTCTGGATCTGCCTCTCGAGAACCTTTTGGCCATGGAGACCAGCTGCTGGGTGTCTGCCACACCAGAGTCCATTTGGAGAGACTGGAGGAGATGCGGATGAAGAGACAGGGCTGAGGAGCTGGCGCTTAGCGCCGGGACGGACAAGCTTCAGAGTGTCTTGGCTGAATGAGCAGGTATTGGACACCACGGTCTCCTTAGACGCTAATCCATGCAGACTGGACACTGGCCAAAGTTAGTGGACGGCCGATGGTGGGTGTGCTCCTGTCTCTGGCCATGCTACCCCCACCTCAACAGACGATGGTGTGGAACACCACAGAGGTCACAAAAAGTGTATATGTTTTTTTGTTGTTTTACTTTTGTATGTAGAAATGGCTGGTTGCATCAGCTCTGCTCTTTTAATGTCTTTAATGTCCTTTGTGTTCTTTGATGTTTGATGTTTCCCTCTTACACACATGCTTTTTCTATGGGTATGAGTTGATTTTTTCCTTGGCTCAGTCAGGATGGACCCCCTCTCCAGCGACCCAGGTTTAGACTGAATCTTTTTTTCTTGTAAAGTAGTTGTATTTGTAAATTGAGACAACATTGATGTCCAATGTTTGATCCACAATGTTGGATTGGAAATTATTACATTTCAGAGGTCAAATCAACATCAGAACTAAATATTGATTAAACATTGGCAAAAAGCATGTTGTTTCAACGCTATGTTTGAGTTGCTCAACGTCAGAACTTAATTTAAAAAGTTCTCAACGTTGTTTTAATGTTCTGTGCCAGCTAAATGCGGTCCAAACTTGTGATTTACATAACTGAGGTGTTCCTCAAGGTATACCTTTAAGTCCTCTCCTTTTTTGGCAATCATAAATAGTTTTTGTAATCTTTATTTGTCAAGGATCTGTTTTAAGACCTCTCCTTTTCTAAATTTTGGCTATTATAGTGAACAAAATAAAAATAAATATTAACAATAATATTTATTAACCCTGGAAAGTCCCATTTAGATTAAGAATTTATTTGCAAATTCATACACCACAGTAGGCGCCACTGGAAGAAAGTTGGGTAAAGTGTCTTGCCCAAGACACAACGGCCGTGATTAGGATGGGGGAAGCTGCTATCGAATCTGGAACCCTCAACCCTCAACCCTCTACCATCCAAGCCACGCTATCCCAAACTTATGAGACTCGTATTTTTACAGCAGATTCTTAAAACCACTAGAGCAGTGGTTCTTAACCCTAGAGGTTCGGTGAGTCGGCCTCAGGGGTTCGGCGGAGGTCAAAACACACCCGACTCATTGTGTAAATAAAAACTTCTCCCTATCGGCGTATTACGGATACGGCAACAGCAGAAGTCACACTGATTTGCAGGTGTGTAATGTGTTGTGAGTTTATGCATTGTGTTGGTTTTGTTCTTTGAACAAGGTGATGTTCATGAACGGTTCGTTTTGTGCACCAGTAAAAAAACATGGTAACACTTAAGTATGCGGAACATATTCACCATTAATTAGTTGCTTATTAACATGCAAATTAGTAACATATTGGTTCTTAACTAGTCATTATTAAGTACTTATTAATGCCTTATTCGGCATGGCCTTATTAGATAGATAGATAGATAGATAGATAGATAGATAGATAGATAGATAGTACTTTATTAATTCCGTCAGGAGAGTTCCTTCAGGAAAATTACAATTTTCAGCACAATCCCATTCAAGATCAGACAAACATTAAGGGAGACAGAACAGGATTGCTGACGGGTCTGCCGGCTTCCAGCGCCCCTTACAAAAAAGATGACATACAGGTAAACAAGTGGGGGGGGGGGGGGGGAGAAAAGAATAGTAGATTAGAATAAAATTTTAAAAATCGGTTTTAGCCTGGTTCCTGGAGTGGGGGTGCAGACTGAGGCCAAGGGAAAAAAAAAAAAAAAAAAAAAAAAAAATTATGCACTTAACCCTCTCACCCTGGCCCTAACCCTTTTAAATTAAGTCTTTGTTACCTAGAATATGTTCCCCATACTAAAATGCGACCAAAAACATAACTTTGTCTCGAATTTGAAAAAAAACAACATTTTATTTTTCACTAAGTAGGGTTCGGTGAACGTGCTTATGAAACTGGTGGGGTTCGGTACCTCCAACAAGGTTAAGAACCACTGCACTAGAGTGATGTAATAAAGCTAATGTTTGACTACATTTTTTGCAGAAGGTCCTCCAACACAGTAGAGTGCTCTTGTAACTCTGACAAAATAAATACACCAAAATCAAATGTCTACTGTAGAGGACGCTAGTTCTACGGAATATACCAAATAACACTGATAGTGAACCCTTTGCTTTCTGGAAATGTGGCCCCCAAAACACTTTAGTGAAATATCCCTGGTCTAGAAGGTTGCAAATATGGTACAACAAAATTGGCCATTTACTCAGGCAAATCTATTAAAAAAAAGGTTTGTGGAGTTTGATGGTGTCCTTTGTGAGTTTTTAGGCACATCAGGGACACAAATTGAATAGGAGATGTTATCATTTGTGTGTTGATCCCACTCCGAGTGTTGTAATTAATCTTATATGAACAAGGTGTGCGACATAAACCTGCACATTGACTAGCTGTACAAAACAAAAATAATGAGACATGACTGCTGTTATAATTGCACACTTGGCTGGAGCGCACTTTGGTGCTAACAGAAGACCTGGTGTCAGGCAGCATGGGATCACCGCTAACATATGCATGACAGCAGCCATGCTGGGATGTTTGCTAATTCCCCTCGTACTTTTCTTTTTTTTTTTTTTTAAATTCCATTTTATTTGTACACATTGATTTTGTGTGCGGACGGGAATCAGAGCTCTCGAAATAAAACGCAAGTGCTGACCTGTGCATAGATAATTTGCCATGAAAGACAATCAATAAATAACAAACACTCCCTAATCAGCCGAGGAGTTGACAGAATGACATTCCATTATCCCCATCTGGCCGAGTGCAGTCAGAACAGCAAAACCTCAGAGGGCCAACGTTCACTTCTCTCCTGGTGCAGATGTCACCTCACGAAACACTCACACATTTCACAAACACACAAATAATTGCCTTGCAGATGTGATGTGTCATTGCCAGAATCCCCTTGCATAAGTGGATATCTGGACGAAAGAATAAATTGAATATACTAAGATGCATACTTGGGGTGAAACGGTTCGTCCACGTTGTCGACGGAAATCGATATTAAAATTTGTCGCCTACAAATTCATTTGTCGATAACAGTTGGCGGACGTCAACGCTCCTGTTTGTCCGGATGAGCGATGACTAGTAGGCAACAGGAAAGAGAAAAATGACTCTGGTCATTGCAACAACACTGCAAGTGAAACCATCGAAAGTATGGAAACTTTTCACCCTAACCACGTCAAACACAAACATAAAATACTCAATTTGCAAACCGGACCTTGCTTAGACTTAGACTTAGACAAACTTTAACGACCCACAAGGGAAATTGTTCCACACAGAAGCAAAAATGATACAAAGGATGGAAAGTGTAAGGATGGGAAAGATAATGCAGGTATAAGGTAGACTAAAAATGTACCATAGTAGCGATATAAATCGCCTCAGTGGCCTAGTGGTTAGAGTGTCGGTTGTGAGTTCAAACCCCGGCGGAGTCAAACCAAAGACTATAAAAATGGGACTCATTCCCTCCCTGCTTGGCACTCAGCATCAAGGGTTGGAATCACCAAAAATGATTCCCGGGCGCGGCACCGCTGCTGCCCACTGCTCCCCTCACCTCCCAGGGGGTGATCAAGGGTGATGGGTCAAATGCAGAGAATAATTTCGCAACACCAAGAGTGTGTGTGACAATCATTGGTACTTTAACTTTAACTGAACTTAAAATACAACATATGTGCATACTTGCCAACCTTGAGACCTCCGATTTCGGGAGGTGGGGGGTGGGGGGCGTGGTCGGGAGTGAGGCGGAGGCGTGGTTGGGGCGGGGGGCGTGGTTAAGAGGGGTGGCGTATAATTCATCAACTCGAGTATTTCATATATATTTCATATATATATATATACATATATATATATATAGATATATAGATTTATATACATATATATGAAATACTTGACTTTCAGTGAATTCTAGCTATATATATTTATTTTATTATGTATATAAATAAAATAAATAGTTGAATTTCCGACGTTACCTATCAAATACACAGTAATAAAAACACAGTTGTTCTACTAACTGTACTGTGCTTGCTAGTTACTAAAAAAAAAACCCAACACTTACCTTTCAGTATTTGAGTAACATTTGTTCTGCCATTTGCGTATTGGCGAGCGATCTCCGAATCCGGGAACATCCTTCACGGATTTGTTGTAGACATCTGCAAATGAGAACGGGATGTTGCTTCCAGCTATCAGCATAGCCATCTTTGTCTCAGCATAAGATACACCATCGGGTCTCCATTTTGCGAGGTGGGCCATAATACTGGGTTGTGAACGATGCTGCGCTGCGGACGCTTTGTGATTTGCTGACTGACCGTTCATGGCTGAGTCGATCCGTTCACTGTGTTCAATTGAGAAGTCTGTTCTACTTACTGCGTGGGCGGTAGTTGTGGGTTTCAGTAGGCTTTCAAGCATTCTTACTCACCCCAGTGGTGGATGACTGCACTTGCTATGCTCATCTTCTGCTGTTCTGCAGTTTCACCCAGTTAGCTATTCTCCAGTGAAGCTCTCTTTTTAGCCACATTTGTCGCTGAACTTTTGCGACTTCACTCTTGCAGT
The DNA here is from genome assembly GCF_033978795.1 of Nerophis ophidion. Lineage (NCBI taxonomy): Eukaryota > Metazoa > Chordata > Actinopteri > Syngnathiformes > Syngnathidae > Nerophis > Nerophis ophidion. Next base: position 58,973,298 of record NC_084621.1, on the reverse strand, counting down.
CACTTTGTCTTTATCCGCTGCAACATCCTCTTGGTTAAGTGTAGCGATTTTAATGGCTTTGCCCAGTTGTGTTACATTTTTTAATGTATTCTTCCCACTCCTTTTGAGAGCATGTGTTGTTATTAAACATTGTTTAAATCTTCAATTGTTTGGATACATTTTGCATTTCCTTGACCTTTGTTTACTAAAGTTTAATAGTCATTTTTTCTTTTTTTTATGGCAGCCTCATGAGCAACACGGTTATTTTTTAATGAAGTAGTCATCTTGTCTTGTTAGCACATGTCTAAAAAATATCCCAAGCTGAATTTAAAAGTCAATCCATAGAATAGCTGCACCCTCCATAATCCAATTAGTCGACTAATCGTTATGTTAATTATAAAAATGCTTCATGTAAACACACCATTCTGAATATTCTGAATATTGTTAATTTTTTAAATGTTTAAATTTTTTTATAAAAGACTGATGATAATGTCAATGAGGGATATGTTGGGCTATGTTGGAATTAGTAATAATATTGATACTGTTGTTGATATTATTGATTTTTGTTTGACTACTTTTGGATTGTTTTGTGTCACGTTTGATTGCAATTCTAATTTTTGCTGGGCCGGGTTTGGTTTTGGAATTGCATTATTATGGTATTATTGTATATTCTTTTGTTGGATTGATTAATAAAAAAAAAAGTCAATCCATAAAATAGCTGTTCCCTCCATAATCCAGTTAGTCAACTAATCGTTATGTTAGTTATAAAACGGCTTCATGTAAACACGCCATTCAGAATTTTCTGACCCGATCACACACGTTCGGATCAAAATTTCATTCCAATCAAGATGGGTGGTTTATGCCAAAAGTCATTCGGATAGTGACACATGAATTTGACGCTTAGCTGGCATCGTGGCGTGGTTTGCGTTCTCACGTGGGTGCAGCGAAGATGGACACAGCGTAAAAGTACCAATAATAATGTATTATACAATAAAACAAACTAAAAATAAAGGCACTTGCACAAAGGCACTAGACAAAACAAACAGAAAGCGCAGGTATGTAAACTACGGACATAACCTAAACAGGAATAGCGTGTAAGTTAATTAACAAGTAACAAAAGTAGTGTTTACCACAATGCAGGACGAGTGACGTCAATAGTTGCGTGGGAGCAAACACGAGTCCAAGAACGAATGTCAAACAAAGGCGATCTTAAATAGAAGACATAATCAACAAATCAGGTGCGCGACGACAAACAAGAGACAGGTGACACTAACGAGTTACCATGACAGCAGAAACAAAACAGGAAGTGCCACCGGGAACCAAAGACATCAAATACAACACAGGTTGATAACAAAACAGAACAAAACCCAGAATATGACATGGTCCAAAACGTGGACCATGACAATGAAAACACTTCTGCTGGAATTTAGGTTAGAAGTATCCTTACTGCGCATGTCTTTGATGTCAGCTATACTTTGGTGGTCGAGGGGTACTAAATTTAAAAGTCTCGGAATGAAGCGATCTGCGATGAGGTGGTGACTTGTCCAGGTTGTACTCCGCCATCCGCCCGATTATAGCTGAGATAGGCATCAGCGCCCCCCGCGACATCAAAGTGTATAAGCGGTAGAAAATGGATGGATGGAATGAAGCGATTGTCTTTCCCCATTCAACATGTACAGAAGTAGTGTTATATACTGTTCACTTTGTTGCTTTGGATCGAGACTAGCAAAAAAAAAAGTATGGTTTGAAGTTTCAAGTGCCATTGTAACAATAAAAAAAGTATCCAGATGTCCTCTGAACAAGTGATTTTATTCACGACGTTACAGCTATTTCAAGTGCTAACTGCTAGCTTCAAACACAGACACACAATGTTGAAACATGAAGACCCACCGCAATCTGTACATACTCACAATATAAAAAGCACAAAACAGCTACATTTGAAAAAGAAAGGTAAAACTAAAGTAGTGAACAGAATTAAAAAATGAAAAATAAACAGTGATAACATCGGACAAGCAAAAATGCACAACGCCTTGTCTGTTTACAGTGGAAGTCGACTGCTTATTCAGCACCTGCACTGAGCAAACTTGTCCAGAAGATCGCGCTATAGCACAGATAATAACACACCTCTCCGTTCATGTTAGGTTCTGCACATTTCCAAGTATTCCGATTTAAGCTGCGATGCATGAAAATGGATGTCATAATCAGATCATTTTTTTCAGGGTCCATTTACACGGTAACATTCCAATCCAAACGATGCATTTGTCCATGCACACGTATCTAATGATTGATCAATCAAAAAGTTATTGTTTTTTTCATTTGAATTAATCACCAAAGTCAACATTATCAAATGTCTCAAATTTGATCCCAGACTGGCTAGTTTTTCAAAACTGACTTTTAAACCGTCATTCCACTGTATAGGCTGAGATCATCCATCCATCCATCCATTTTCTGCCGCTTATTCCCCTTCGGGGTCGCGGGGGGCGCTGGCGCCTATCTGAGCTACAATCGGGCGGAAGGCGGGGTACACCCTGGACAAGTCGCCACCTCATCGCAGGGCCAACACAGATAGACAGACAACATTCACACTCACATTCACACACTAGGGCCAATTTAGTGTTGCCAATCAACCTATCATCAAATCAGAAATGAATCAGAACAAGATGAGTCCTTGAGTCACTGTGCTGTGGTTAGCTTTTAGCTCCAGCTCAAATAGTTTGTTTACCTCTTCCAGAGACTAAGAATTTATATGTGAAGCTAACTACTGACATTCTCTGTGGTGCCATCTGCATCATTGTATTATGACGTATGGAAGTGGTGCTTAAAGACAGTAATGACTCAATCGGGACCCCCGACTCCTGCTTTTAACAGCGGCAACATATACACCGGGCGGGATTGTTCAGAGAGGCTCAGAGGTTCACTCGGGTTACATAACTTCAAAACAAACTATGTGGTTTCCAAATCCCCAAATACCAAACTAAACATTGTGGTGACACTTCATAAGATAATATTTTAGTAGTGAATTTTGCACAATAAAATATGTGGCTTTGGAAATGAAAAAACAACACTGACAGTTTTAGTCGGTGTTGCGTTTCAGTAACAAACATGTTTTGCAATATCATTTATCTCAAGATATTATCATATAATGATCCAGATAATAAATAAAACACAGTGGTTAAATCATACCATGTCCCCTACTGCAACATTTGGGCTTGGTGGTTTTGTTTTTAGCTTTGTCTCAATTATTGATCAAATAGTAGATGTTAAAACATTTTTAAGAACAAGACATGTCTGTGTGGAGTTTGCAGCTCCTTCATGTGATTTTTTTCAACCACATTCCAAATAGGAAACATTTTAAATTGTCCATAATTGTGAGTGTGGGTGTGTGAATTGTTGTGTGTCTATGTCTATTTCTATGTATATGTATATGTATATGTATATGTATATTAGATTAGATAGTACTTTATTTATTCCATCAGGAGAGTTCCTACAGGAAAATTACAATTTTCAGCACAATCCCATTCAAGATCAGACAAACATTACAGATACATATACATATACATTATATGTATATGTATATGTATATGTTACCTGTGATTGACTGGCCACCACTTCAAAAGTCTGTGCTAGGCTCCACATGGTTAATGGTTGTACTTGTATAGCGCTTTTCTACTTTCAAGGTACTCAAAGCGCTTTAACACTTTTTCCACATTTACCCATTCACACACTGATGGAGGGAGCCGCCATGCAAGGCGCTAACAAGCACCCATCAGGAGCAAGGGTGAAGTGTCTTGCTCAGGACACAACGGACGTGACGAGGTTGGTACAGGTGGGGATTGAACCAGGGACCCTCAGTTTGCGCACGGTCACTCTTCCACTGCGCCACGCTGTTTTAAATTAGTTTTTTTTTAACAACTCAAAAAGCAGTAAAATAAAACCAATGCTAAATGAAAATTAAATTATGTAAATATTGTAACGTTTGCTTCATAGGCAGAATAGATCACGTCTGCATTACATGTATTGTCAGCTGCCTCTTGCTAGCAGTTTTTTCACTTTTTGGTTACCAGCAGATTGACCAACTAACTAACAACAAAGACATAACGGTGCATGTCTACTTGAAGGGTGATTTAGAAAGCAGACTAAGTTTTGTTCTTTGATTTTAACCCTCTTACACACATGTTTAAGTGTGCTATTGTTAGAAGGTTTTTATTCGCTTTGGCCTCAGTCTGGACCCCTTCTCCTCCAGCATTGACCTGACCTAATTCTCACCTTTTTTGAAAGTGGCGCTAGAAGTTGTCAGACCCATCAGGGATCCTGCTCGGTCCCTCTGTAATGTTTGTCCGCTCTTGAAATGGACTGTGCCGAAAATCCCAATTTCCCCTCGGGGTGTAATAAAATTATTTCTGGATCCTGAAAGTTAGCAATGTTCATATCAAGGCTGAAAAGCCTTTATTCAGAATATGACAACTGGCATTATTTAATCCACACTATTTGACTTTAATTTGAATTATGATTGTGTTATGATTTTAAATTATTTTTTATTATTTTCTCTTTCTGTTTGCCTTCTAGTAATTTGCACTTTGAATCGTGTATGGACTGAATGAAATTAGCCTAGTTGGCTGGAGACAGGAAAATAAATAAAAAAAATGTCCCTTATTTAATACAGACTTAATGTTTTAAGTAGAAAAATTGTAAACATACTACATGGTACATGGGTTTTACTTGTATAGCGCTTTTCTACCTTTAAGGTACTCAAAGCGCTTTGATACTATTTCCACATTCACCCATTCATTCACCAATTCACACACTGATGGCCATGCAAGGCCCTAACCACGACCCATCTGGGCAAGGGTGAGATGTCTTGATCAAGGACACAACGGACGTGACGTGGTTGGTAGAAGGTGAGGATCGCACCAGGAACCCTCAGGTTGCTGGCACAGCCACTCTGCCTACACAGAAAAGCAAATGCTGGTACAGGGAGAACCAATTTGTGATTCTCATATTTTTGGCTCTTGCAAGCCTGCTAGTATGGAAGTGCTTCAGTTACTTCAGAGTCATGGCCATCTAGCACTTTTTATATGGTGTCCTAACCACCAAGCCAATACTTAAAGGAGCTGTTTGCAACCATTACTCGGATGCTTAGAGTTTTGTAAACATTTTGCCCGCCCTCTTCTGGTTTCTAAGCCCATAATGACAGAGCACACCCAAACGTAACACAGTTGCATGCTCACCAGCTTTGTGTGTGATCAGCCAATGAGAAAGATTTAACAAAAATTAGCAGCTAACCTTTAGCCTTCATTGAATGTGTGTTTTATCGTAACAACATGACTGCAGTTTATTATTTGTTTCCATTAGTTAGGGCCAGATGTGCCCCTCCACTTCATTTTATTTTGCCCAAGAAAGCCTGGAAATAAAATGTATCAATAAAGTACTGCAGCTTTTCTTGCTAAATGTATTATTTCGTCCTATTTTGGGAAAAAAAAAAAGTACTCCATGTAACTTAAATATTTTCTAATTATGCGAAAATATATTATCAAACATTCAAACCCTTTTTTAAAATATAAATAAATGCGAAGCAAGTTATCCATCAAATTGTGCAATGCAAAAGTAGCAATAGATTCCATGGTAAAATTATGAAATTTACTGTGCTTTTTACAGCATTTTTCTGTAAATGAAAAAAACAGTACTTTTTTTTTTTACTTTAATAAACTGTGGTGCCGATTTGGCATTTACAGTAAGACACAAAAAATCTACAGTTGTTGATTTGTGGTAAAAAAATAAAAAAAATACAAACAAACAAAAAACTAGCTGGCAGCTCAGGTGCCAAAATTCTACTGTAAAATTGCATCCATCCATTCATCCATCTTCTTCCGCCTGTCAGAGTTCGAGTCGCGGGGGCAGCAGCCTAAGCAGGGAAGGCCAGACTTCCCTCTCCCCAGCAACTCCGTCTAGCTCTTCCCGGGGGATCCCGAGGCGTTCCCAGGCCAGTGAAGAGACATAGTCTTCCCAACGTGACCTGGGTCTTCCCCGTGGCCTCCTACCGGTTGGACGTTCCCTAAACACCTCCCTAGGGAGGCGTTCGGGTGGCATCCTGACCAGATGCCTGAACCACCTCATCTGGCTCCTCTCGATGTGGAGGAGCAGCGGCTTTACTTTGAGCTCCTCCCGGATGGCAGGGCTTCTCACCCTATCTCTAAGGGAGATCCCCGCCACACGGCGGAGTAAACTCATTTCGGCCGCTTGTACCCGTGATCTTATCCTTTCGGACATGACCCAAAGCTCATGACCATAAGTGAGGATGGGAACGTAGATCGACCGGTAAATTGAGAGATTTGCCTTCCGGCTCAGCTCCTTCTTCACCACAACGGATCGGTACAACGTCCGCATTACTGAAGACGCCAAACCGATCCGCCTGTCGATCTCACGATCCACTCTTCCCCCACTCGTGAACAAGACTCCTAGGTACTTAAACTCCTCCACTTGGGGCAGGGTCTACTCCCCAACCCGGAGATGGCACTCCACCCTTTTCCGGGCGAGAACCAAGGACTCGGACTTGGAGGTGCTGATTCTCATTCCGGTCGCTTCACACTCGGCTGCGAACCGATCCAGTGAGAGCTGAAGATCCCGGCCAGATGAAGCCATCAGGACCACATCATCCCGCGGCAACTAAAATTGCAGGTTTTTTTATATTTACAGTGAAAAAACAAATGCAAATATCATAGTAACATTTTGACAACTGAACTGCCTTTTTTTTACCATAAAAAACAGCAGTACTGTTTTTCCATTTACAGTACAATACACTAAATGTTGAGGTGCAATTATTGCAGCTTACCATATTTTAGTTTTACATTTTAGTTTTGAAAAAATTCTACCAATAAAATGCATAAAACAATTGGGTAATAATAGCATTCTCTGATAGAAGCAGCCCTCTGGGGCCAAACATAACTGCGATGTGGCCCTCAGTGAAAACGACTTTGACACCTCCGTCTTAGACTGTTTTTGTGTAATGCCGCGTTCCATTGGAAGTTGGAAGTCAGAGCTGAGAATCCCGGGTTGAGAACATTCCAGTTATCCATCCATCCATTTTCTACCGCTTATTCCCTTTCGGGGTCGCGGGGGGCGCTGGCGCCTATCTCAGCTACAATCGGGCGGAAGGCATGGTACACCCTGGACAAGTTGCCACCTCATCGCAGGGCCATTCCAGTTATGATATCAAAAATCAAGATGGTCACATCGACGAAAGCTATTTTTGTGCTTGCCTTGTCGGACTATTGACAACTTTTGGGAAAATATCGACTCTTTCTGCAACCTTCTAACACGGTGGATGTAGAGGAAACACAGGCGCTATTGCTAGCGACGTACAGCATACCACATGAAATTAAGGTAATTGACAGACATTGAAGCAGACATATTTTTTTTGCATCCAGAGCACCCATCTTTGAAACAAACTCATGGGTGGCAAAAAAACTCCGACTTTCGGAGTCGGGAAACCAACATCAAAGGTGTTCCAGTTGAAATTCCGACTAGAAACTTGGAAATTCCGACTTTCCAGTACAAATGGTCAAAATCCTCGGACCGAGGAATGAAGGTTAACTTTTTCTCCAAAGTGCATTTATTTAATCTCTGACAAAGCTCACCAAGTTGTTGTCAATTTTCAGATTCACCATCTTATATTTAATTTACAGTGTGATTGTTTGAAGAAAATAAATCCGAGTTCCTCATGGCCATAAGCAGGGAAAGGGGGACAGCCTGCCTCCTATGGCCCCTCGCAAAATATTGGTTCTCTCTTTCTACCCAAGAACTGATATTCTTTTCCAAAGGGGACTGTGTTGTATTTGTCCCATTTGACTCTGGCTTATCTTAATAATTATTGCCGCACACAAATACCTCACACCTTCATGTAAGGGTCTATTTAAATGTGTTACTTTAGAACTGACCATTTACAGTAATACCTAATGAGCATGCAGAAATAAAATAGTAATATCAGTATACTCATGTTATTAGGTCAGTGCTTCTCAAATATTTTCTGTTACGCCCACCCTGGTGATAAGAAAATATCAACCACCCCACTCTCCACCATGACTAAAAATAGTATATTTTGTCGACAAATTTGTTATAAAGATACCTCTGCATAACATTGTAAGCTTATCAAACATAAAGGAAACAACACACTAGTCTTTCCTCGTCCCCAAGCATGGTTACAGTGAAGCCAAGTACGACATACGCTCATCATATTCTGGTACAGCAAAAAAAAAGCATGTTCCGACGTTACGCGCCCCACCCCTGACATTGCACCGTGCCCCCCAGGGGGACCCACCCCCACAGTTTGAGAAAGACTGGATTAGGTGAATGTGTATACCGTATTTCCTTGTATTATCTGCGTGCCTCGTTTTACTGCCGGGTCAAACTCGTTCCTCCAAATACTTATGCCATGTTTACAATTAGCGCATGCTTTGTATTACTGCCGGGTCAAATTTGTTAAGCAAAATAATTAGCGCATGTCTCGGTTTACTGCCGGTTAAAACTTGTTTTGCAGAATAATTAGCAGATGCCTCGTTTTACTGCCGGGATCAAACTCGGTTCGTAGAATAGTTAGCATACCGGTATGCCTCGTTTTACTTCCGGTACAAACTCGTCACGTGACGAGTTTGTACCGGATGTAGTACTAGGCATCATTTTCAAAAATGGGGAAGCTGAATTCAAGAATTTAAAATTGCATGAAGGGAAGAAAATAAAGAGCTATGCAATAGGACTTAAGGTCTAAGCGATTCAATATGCCAAAAAGAACAGTAAGGAGGGAACTGCTCGAAAGTTTGGAGTAGATGCTCGCAGAATAAGCGACAAAAGCTGAAGCCGTTCATTGTCTTCGAGGGAGTGCGAAGGGATAGAGGAGCAGACAAAATAAGGCATTGTAGTGGCAATGTCTAAAAATGGGTGGATGAATGAAGACCTGACATGCCAATGGCTTCGTGATGTATGGGGCCGGATTGCGTTCCGCCCACATCTATTGGTGAGGGATGCGTTCAGATGCCACATTCAGGACTCCACAAAGGCTGTGCTCAGGACCATGAGCACAAAAATGGCTGCCATTCCTGGTGGTTGCACAGGTAATATGATTTAATTCAAACACTCACATTTCACTGTATGATACATACAATTTAATGCAGTGGTTCTCAAATGGGGGTACGCGTACCCCTGGGGGTACTTGAAGGCAAGGGCGTAGAATTGGGTAGGGACGCTAGGGACACGTCCCTACCAATATCTAGCCGCTACTGTGTAGTCACTATCAATACAAGCGCTGCCCGTAATGTTTAGTCAATGATTATGGCACAGAAAGGGTTAAATGTCGGTGTCTGCTAGAAGTCCCGCCTCTAACCTAAATTTTGCTCCTTGATTGGTTGCTGGTTTCATGCTAACTTACGTGTTACTGTGGAAAAAACAGTCCCACCTATCCAGACGTTAGCTCCAAATTAGCACTGCATCTCGTCTTTTCCTCCACTTTTTTTCCAGGTGAAAGTCAATGCTCAGTCCCCTCTACCATTGTTAACCCTCCCTGTAGGTGAAAGTTAACTTTAAACATGTGAATTCAACAACTTTAGTCAGTTTTTTAACATCGTAAAAACATCAGCTGTCTTTTTCTACGGACTGCAACAGTCCGTCGTCATGGATACATGACAACAACTTCCATTCATACCAGTCATACGTGCCTGAGGTGGAGTGATAGCCTGCGCTGTGATAAGGCTTTAGAATAGTAGCCGTGCTCAATATTTAAACCACGGTTAACAGCCAATCAGATCGCCGGATTTCAACTTTCCGTTTTATTTAAAAAAAAAATTGTTTTAGTTTCATGTAACATATTTACAGTACAAAAGCAGCAATAGAAAGAAGTAGATGAAGGGAAAAATTGTGAGTGATTTAAACACAAGTTGGGGAAAAGATTATTACTGTTCATTTATGTTTATTTACAATGTTGTATTGCATGAATGTATTTCTGATGTTGTTGATGGACAGTAGGCTATGTTAATTGACAATATTATGCACAGTTGCACTACAGCCCTACATTAAAGAGTAAAGATGAAAACTCTTCGAAGTTGTCTCCTTTGCTTTCATTTTACTTACTTTACCCTATAACATCTGCATGACGTGAAATTATGATTGCTAATGTAAAAAAAAAAAAAAAAAAAAGTAAACTTTCAGAGTGCTGCCTTTGGAGCACTTTTGTGTCCCCACCAATCTCAAAATCAAACGTACTCCCTTGCTTGAAGGTATGCCAAGGGGTACGTGAGAATTTTTTTTAAATATTCTTAAAATAGCCACAATTCAAAAATCCTTTATAAATATATTTATTGAATAATACTTCAACAAAATATGAATCATAAACTGAAAAGAAATGCAACAATGCAATATTCAGTGTTGACAGCCAGATTTTTTGTGGACATGTTCCATAAATATTGATGTTAAAGATTTCTTTTTTTGTGAAGAAATGTTTAGAATTAAGTTGATGAATCCAGATGGATCTCTATTACAATCCCCAAAGAGGGCACTTTAAGCTGATCATAAATCAAATATTTTCAAGAATTGAAAATTAAAAAAAACTGTTTATTACCTTCTAAACACATTTGTCAGTCTCATCTCTTGTTATTTTCATGCTTGAAATGTTTAATTTATGAAAAAAAAGCAAAATATGCTTTAACTAAACGATATCAATATTGTGTTATTATATAATTGAAATTCTTAATATTAATATTGTGTTAGTTTGTAGTGGTGGAGATGTAAATGTGCTTGTCATGAGGGTATCCTTACATCACACTCAAATTTACAAGCGCAGGCCTAAATGTACCGCATGCCTTTGGTAAGCGGAGGGGTAAGAAGAGGTTTTAAAATTATTAGTGGCTGCTTACTTTTACCGCATGCCTTGAATAAGCGCAGGAGTGAGAAGAGGTTTTAAATTAATTAGCGCCCCGGCACCTATTCAAGGAAATATGGTACTAGCAATATTTGTAGTTAACATTAAAAAAAATCCAAACCTTCTTAATACACAGAAGTACCTTAACTTACCAGTATTTTGAGATACAAGCTGTTCCTTTGCTTTTTGTTATGGTTTAATTTGCGTAAATTTGAATTATAAGCATCCACTCTGCTAGTATTTCCAGCCAGAGATTGACAAAGTAATGTTGTCTAACCGCCAGAACAGAAAACATAATGTGCGAAGGACGACACCAACCGAATCAGAAAAACAAACCGTTAAAACATGTGTTACCGTTTAGCATGCTCGAGAAAGACAGCATGGTAGTCTGCACCACTTGGAAGCAGAAGTACCAAAACAATATACACACAGTGGACATTAATCCATGAAAAAAAACGAGCAGCTGCTGAATGGTCTGCCCAATATGTTTAAGTTGTTTGTTTGTTTTTTCTCCTGACTCCACAAATTGGACGATCGAGCATTAGCCTTGCTCATTGAATCTTATGCAGACAAACATGTCGCTTGCTGTCAACTCTGAGCTCTCTGGTCCATCACTTAAGTACGTCCATGTGCAACAAACAACATTAACAGTTTTAGCCCACGTTGCATTGGTTCACTCTCCAATATAATTGCTGGAAAGTACATTATTATCGGCTATTTTATTAAAACTACTGTAGTGGTTTGTATCATATTCTGTTGTATCACTTTTCAAACAATATAGTCTAAAAGTGAGTTTTTATTTTTAAAAGGAATGTTGCATGCTAACAAGCACGGGTTGAATTGATTTCAACTAATTTTAATGGATGGATCTTATTTGAGAGTTGAGTGTTTTGAGCTATGTGCTGCGTCGTAGAACCAATTGAGCTGAAAAGTTGAGGTACAGCTGTAAATAGTAATAGTGAAAAAATATATATTCAGCTAAACCAGTGGTGGAACATATCAAAAACCCTGGGCATATTTTAATCCTGTGCTATTGAGAGGACTTACCGAAATTTTAGCTCTTTAATCAGCTGTAATTACCTCCCATGTCTTGCAACCTGGGTTTGTGGCCCTTTCGGGGCAGTATGGAAAACTTAATGCCGAGAGAGAGTACAACTATACACTTGTTTCTCCCATTTCTTTGCGCTTTGCAATTTGTGTACGAACTGCCACTCATGTTAACTTCCTGGTAAAAATGCTCAACGAGCTTGTATGGGTTGTACTTGTATAGGGCTTTTCTACCTTCAAGGTACTCAAAGCACTTTGACATTATTTCCACATTCACCCATTCACACACTGAAGGTGGCAGCTGCCATGCAAGGCCCTAACCACGACCTATCAGGAGCAAGGCTGAAGTGTCTTGCTCAAGGACTTGCATGACAAAAGCCGGAGATCGAACCAGGAACCCTCGAGTGACTGATGGCGTTGGTTGACGGTTCATGACGAGTGTTACCCAGAGTATGCCTAATCCTGACCGGAGAAACTTAGAATGGTCACACCATTGTGACTGGTTTGTACTTGTGTTGTGTTTTTTTTTTCGTTTGGGTGTTGTTTTAATTTCTTTACAGTAGTTTTATTTTGTAGTTTCACTTCCCTCTGCCTGTCCACTGAGTACTGGCTCCCACACCTGTACTTGATTGGCAAACAAGACACACCTGAGCCTAGTTGCCTATCAGTCTATTAGACAGCGCCAGATTATTGCTGTTGTTTTCGATGTCAATGCCATATTATTTTCCGTTTGTTATTCCTGCATATGGCTATGCTAAATATTGTGCAAGTGAAGTTGCGTGTCAGGATTCGCCTTTCCTTTGCTCTTCTTTCCCCACTCCCTCGTAAAAGTGTTCCTTCAGTTTATATTAAATAATATTATTTTACCTACCTATCTTGCCGGCTGCATTTTGGGGTCACGTCGCCACAGCTGCACGCAAATCCTGACAATAATCCCGTAAACGTCCAGACTCTAGAATTGTTATTGGTGGTGATTAGAATACAAGTATTTGCATGATCTAAGGCAGTGGTCCCCAAACTACGGCCCCCGTGCCGAATCCGGCCCACCAGCGTCCAAATTCCGGCCCGTGGGAAGTCCCAAGTTTGTTTTTATTATTATTTTTAATTTGTTAAATATGTCCTTTCTAAACCATTTTCTACTTGCCGTTCAGGAAAATCATATTAGCAAAAATACATTTCCTCATCGATAAAGTGACATCATCGCGCTCGAAAAAAAACAAACATATATATTCTATTTATCTATATATATATATATATATATATATATATATATATATATATATATATAGATATATAGATATATAGATATATATATATATATATATATATATATATATATATACTATATATATATATAGACATATATATAAATATATATATATATATAAATATATATATATATATATAGATATATATACATATCTCTCTCTCTCTCTCTCTATATATATATATATATATATATATATATATATATGTACTGTATATATAAACAGCCTGGCCCCCGGCCACATTTTTTTAACCTAAAGTGGCCCCTGGGTCAAAAAGTTTGGGGAGTCCTGATCTATGGTCCCACGGGCTCGAATCCCGGAGAACCCTACTATACCCAGCCCAGAGCTGAAAGAAGGGCCTGGCTCCTGACTTAGGTCCCCCCACCCCAGCCCCCTCTAGCTCTGCGCCTGTGTTAAACCATTAATGCTAACATAAATTAGCTGGTGGATTTCTTGTTATGTTGTTTGATTCAAACATTTTTAACAAAGTCGTAAACAGACCCTTTTAAGATATTGAATGTTTTCTTTTTTTTTTTTAACATGTCAAATCATATTTGTATGTTTTTTTCCAACCTCTCCCCAAAAATTTTTTAGTGTTGTTGAAAGAAAAATGGGTTCTCTTGATAAAAGATGAAAATCTAAAAAAAAAATTCTATGATGTGAATCTATGTATTTTGCAAATGATGAACAAGGAAAAGTACCTTCCATATGAGGACCGGAGACCAAGTTAGGACCAAAATCATGGTCCCAATACGGGAAACCATCCCATCTAATAGAGAATGTCTCATTTGCACCCCTGGTGGTGAGATGTATCAAAATTAGGGTGGTCCCAAAAAGGAGCGATTTTTTCAAATTCACTGTGTGTCAGTTTTAATAGTGCTCTCGCTCTGGTCAACATATGAAATAACAAGTGTGTGTAAAAAAGTTGAAGTGCTCCCCTTCTGGCCAACATATGTAATAACAAGGGTGTGTAATAAATTGAAATGCACCCCCTTTGGCCGAAGTGAATTTAAAAAAAAATACTGTAATAACTTCATGTATATAAAAAAACTAAAACAAAATAACTAAAACCAGTCTTTTTCTCACAATGTGACAACTTTTTTCTTATAAAATTGGGAACAATTTCTCATAGTCTTTTGGTTTCTGTAGTATTGCAATATGTTGTCATATTTTTTTTTTTATGTAAAATTATTACTTTGTAACGCAAAAGGTTGACGTGTGTCACATAAAAGCATTTCAATATTGTCAATTCTTTTGTCGTTCTTGGAAAATAGTGACATGTTTTTAGTAAAATGATGACTTTGGTCATTTTGCCAAGTAAAATTCCGATTATTATTATTATAATATTGCCAACATTTTTAAGTTTTCTTATAAAATTGTGACTTTTGTCGAGTAAAATTACGACTCTTTCCATACAATTGTCAAAATGTTATGCTTTTCTTGTAAAACTGCGACTGTTTGAGTAAAATTCCAACTTTTATCATGATATCGCACAAATGTTAATTTTTTTTTGTAAAATTTTGACGAGTGTTGATTAAAATTACGACTTATTATAACACAGCCAAAATTCTATGCTTCTCTTGTGAAATTTTGACATTTTTCTTGTGAAGTTCCACAACAAGTTTTTGAATATTTGCATAGTATGTATATATTATTAATGTTGTAAATATAAATCTTTATACATCTAGAAAGGGTGATCCTAAAGAGGTAGGCATTTTTCAGAGGTCTCAAGAATGTAACAAATAGAAGAATGTGTGTGTGTGTGTGTTGCACTGACAAATAGAAGAATGTGTGTGTGTGTGTGTTGCACTGGTATTTAACACGGTTACTGTGGTGCCAACAGTGCTAATCCCCCTTCCATTAAAATAGTATGATATTCAAGAAGCAATTAACACTGTGGGTTTTATAAAGGCGGACTTTAAGAGCAGAAATAGTATGATATATTCACAGAAAGAACAAAATGATGATTATCTGTGTGCTATCGCCACTTTTCACGTCACAATGCATGATGGAGTGTCAGCTATTGTTGATACCATGTCCGTGCAATCATGGCATTGTTCATGCTCCATAATAGATGGACAGCAATTTTTCAGTAAGTGGCAATAAGTTGCACACGCTGAAGAGGAAAGTATTATGTCAACCATTAAGTGTTTTTTGTGTTGTTTTTTCTGTTGTTTTTTTTATTCAGGCATAGGCTAGCAATGTCTGGCTGTGAGTAAGGTCTCAATTTCATGCTCCATTTTAGAAATTAAACATTTTCAATTAATCTAATGGGGCTAATGTAGCAACACTTCCTGTCTCGGATCGTCTGCCTGGAATCTTTCAGTAACCTGAGAGGAATATGCAAGACTGAAGAGCTACAAACACCCTTAGGCTTTTGGATCTGGTCCCTGTGATATCATAGGTCTGTCTCGGTCCGACCGAGCAAGGTTTAGATAATTTGCTAACACAATCTGGCTTCATTTGTGTTATTGTGTGAAAAAAAACATCCATTGCAGTTCACGAGCAAGGCTTAGCAGAAATCACATAAAAAGGCCCTTTTTCACATTAACCCTGGTAAATCAAATACTCACCTAAGTTTCCACCAATAACTGTGCAGGTAAATAAAGGTCCAGACCAGGGGTGTCAAACTCAAATACAGAGTGGGCCAAAATTTTAAACGGAACAAAACCGCGGGCCAAGGTTGAACAAATTAACCTTTTAATAGGGACCCAAACAAGTTTTGCATTAAATATTGAACAAGCAAGGCTTATATAACTTTAGTGACATGCAAAATCCAGTTTCAAATAATAATAATAATAATTAAAAAATATCAATGGCATATCAAATCAAATTAAAATAAAAATTGTATCCCTTTTTTTCTATTTGCAATCTTCTGAGGTAAATATAGAATTTTTTCTACAGGCTAATAATAAATTTGAAAATAAAATAACAATAATGAATGAACCAAACATTCAAGCCTTGAAGTAGCAAGAGAAAATGCATGAATAAAACGTTAATTATTGGTCAGTTTGCTGGAAGTTTCCCGGAAGAGTTGGTGCTGCAAGGGGTTCTGGGTATTTGTTCTGTTGTGTTACGGTGCGGATGTTCACCCGAAATGTGTTTGTCATTCTTGTTTGGTGTGGGTTCACAGTGTGGCGCATATTTGTAACAGTGCTAAAGTTGTTTATACGGCCACCCTCAGTGTGACCTGTATGGCTGTTGACCAAGTATGCTGTGCATTCACTTGTGTGTGTGTGTGTGTGTGTGTGTGTAAAAGCCACAAATACTATGTGACACGCTGTTAGTATGGAGAAAAAGCGGACGTGACGACAGGTTGTAGAGAAGGCTAAAGGCGGTGCCTTAAATGCACGCCCCCAATATAGTTGTCCAGGTGGATATCAGTAGAAATTCGGGAGAATGGTTGCCCCGGGAGATTTTTGGTAGGGGCACTGAACTTCGGGAGTCTACCGGGAAAATTAAGAGGGTTGGCAAGTATGAGTATTAGCGGTGAATGCGGTGTTACAGCGGCACCGACGCTGTATAACACCGGCGGGCCAGCTCTGATGCTAAATTGATATTGCCTCAAGGGCCAAATTAAATTACACGGCGGGCCAGATTTGGCCCGCGGGCCAGAGTTTGACACCCATGGTCCAGAGGAATTATTTTAGTGGTGGTACTTAAAAGTTAAACTTCAGAGTGTCGCTGTGCTGTCGAACACTGACTAGTTGAAAACAGTTGTGACGTTTCCAAAACTTTGTATTCAATATTTCAGTCACCATTCAGCGAATACAAGGATAACTTTTTTAAATATTTTTAATTTTTTCAACATTTTTGACAATGGAGAGACAGAAGACTGAAAGGAGTTTCCAATTTTTAGGAACTTTTGTGAGGCATCTGTGTGCTGAAGAACGCTAGTTAGTGGGATTTATTTGCAGTGTTTTTACTCAGCTGCAGTGTTTAAATTAATACGCAGATAATTATTAATTTTTAAAAACTTGATTTCAATGCGCGACTCTTTCAAATGTATTTACAGCTGAATATAAAGTATTCAGTACCTTGAGTACCTTGTAGTGTGAGGATATTTGTCAAAAAGGCTGGGCGGTAAATATATGGAACAAAGGTAAGTCATATCATATCAAATATTAACTATTTATTGTGTTCATCTCACATGATCAAAAAGTAGTCGGTGACACTGCATGTGTGTAGTTATTAGTCTCAACCCGAGTGAACCAAATGCTACAGCAAAGCTAAAAGGCATATGCTAAATCTAATGTGTTCATGTTGTCACTGTGAGATAAACACTGACATGTTTTTAGATATTATTATTTAAAGCTGAAATGGACACGAAGGACTTGCCTGACTCTCATGAATTCACTGTCGGACACTGTGGACAAAGCATAATTTTTTATGTAAAATCTGGCACACTTTTTTTTTTATTCATATCGTTTTGAATCATTTTGCCTTGTATTGTATTTACTTTAACTTAAGTAAAATAAATAAGAACTATATTGTCTGTTTATTTACGCGGTATCAGTGTAGAAATATACTGCATCGCTCATTCATACGCCGCCAGCCTGATTTCTATAAGCTGTCCTGAATTGTGAAATGCAGTGCAAACAAAAACCCCACAAGTTTACAGAAACCTGGAACTTAAAGCGCCTGAACTTTTAGTGGAAAAGGAAATAATCAAAGTAATTATTGTGTATTCCCAGTGCTTTACTTTTTCCACATTTTGTTAAGTTGCAGCCTTATTTCAAAATGGAATTAATTATTTTTCGTCGCCAAATTTGTACACACAATACCTCGAAATGTCCATGTGAAAACGTTTTTATTCAGACATTTTTGAACAACAAACTAGGAAACCAAATGGACATATCGTATCGTGTTACGTAATCATAACATGTATCGGACACCTCGGTCTCTTTAGACGCATCCTCGCTCATCCATGCGGACTGGACACTGGCCGAGAGTTAGTGGGCGGCCGAGGTTGGAATGGGCTCTCTTGGTTGATTTGTTGGGTCTGCTCCTGTCGCTGGCCATGGTCCTCCCACCCCAGCATGGAACACCACAGAGACCACCACAGTGTATGTTTTTTTTGTTTTGTTTTTATATAAGTAAACATTGATTGATTGATTGATACTTTTGTAGCTGTATGTAGAAATGGGTGTTTGCATCAGCTGCTCTCCTGTAATGTCTTTAATGACCTTTGTGTTCTTTGATGTTTGATGTTTTCCTCCTACACAATGCTTATGTGTGCTATGGCTATGCCATTGTTTTTTCCCTTGCCTCAGTCTGGACCCCCTCTCCAGTGGCCCAGGCCTAGACTGATTTTTTTTTTCTTACCCCCCCTAGCGCTTACAAGTTTCTCACCTTTTTTGTAAGGGCCCCGGAAGTTGGCAGACCCGTCTGCGATCCTGTTCTGTCTCCCTGTAATGTTTGTCTGCTCTTGAATGGGATTGTACTGAAAGTCTTCATTTCCCCTCAGGGATTGATAACGTATTTCTGATGAAAGATGTGCCAATGTTGTCAGCAGTCGAGGGGCCCTTACACCAACACTAATTTTAAAAAATAAATAAAATTGTCAATGAAAACCTGTATACTCTTTTGCCGAAAGTATACTGCAGGGGTCGGCAACCCAAAACGTTGAAAGAGCCATATCGGACCAAAAATACAAAAAAACAAATCTGTCTGGAGCCGCAAAAAATTAAAAGCCGTATACAAGTCTTATAATGAAGTCAACACATGATGTAAGTGTCTATATTAGCTATATTAGCCTACTATCAAAATGACTGTCGTAGGCTGAAGCAAATCTTAATTGACAGAAATGTTGAAATTCAAGATTTCTTTTAATAATAATAACAATAATAATAATGGATTAGATTTATATCGCGCTTTTCTATTGTTAGATACTCAAAACGCTCACAGAGAAGTTGGAACCCATCATTCATTCACACCTGGTGGTGGTAAGCTACATCAGTAGCCACAGCTGCCCTGGGGTAGACTGACGGAAGCGTGGCTGCCAGTCTGCGCCTACGGCCTCTCCGACCACCACCAATCATTCATTCATCATTCATTCACCAGTGTGAGCGGCACCGGGGGCAAGGGTGAAGTGTCCTGCTCAAGGACACAACGGCAGCGATTTGGATGTCAATAGGTGGGAAGCGAACCTGCAACGCTCAGGTTTCCGGCACAGCCGCTCTACCCACTACGCCATGCCGCCCCATTTTACATATTTCTACAACATTAGAAACCATTAGTAAATCAGTGGCTAACGCCTGGAATTTACTGGATTTTGATAGCCAAAAGTATAGATGTGTGTGTTCAAGTTAAAGGAAACGGCAGGCTGTCGTCTTTTAATAGATTTATTACAATCTTTGGCAAGTTAGGTAATGTTTGCTGTGGTCTGGAACAACATGGCACACTAACAACTATCTGAAATGCAGCCAATATTACATACAGATAATGTGTCATGAGAAATGCAAAACTAAATTATATACAAGGAAGATACAAATAAAGGATATCGAACCAGCTCAAATATAACTACAAACGAGGCATAATGATGCAATATTTACATACAGCTTGCCTAAATAGTATGTTAGCATTGGTTCGCTTGCAGTCATCCAGTGACTAAATATGCCTGAATAGCACGCCAAACAAGTCAGAAACATCAACAAAGCTCACCTTTGTGCATTCACGCACAGCTTAAAACTTTTGGTGGACAAAATGAGACAAAGGAGTGGAAGATTTTACATGTAAACAAACTGGTGTGTTTGTTTGTAACCCCCATATTTTTCCATTTTGCAAACCTTTTTCAAAAATGATCCAGGGAGCCACTAGGGTAGCACTCAAGAGCAGCGGGTTGCTGACCCCCCGGACTGTTAAATGTTTTTTTTTTAAACCTCCGAAAGTTTGGATATAATTATTCAAATTGCCCGATTGGTAAGAGTTTCATTTTTTTTTTTTCTGCTCCATGCTACCTTCCCACAGTTCCTCTCAGCAGCATGTCACACACTTTCTCGGGGCACTCAGGGCCAAAATGAGTTTCAGTCATGGATCATGGCAAGTAATGAAATAATCCCAAAATGACACTGTGAAATTGGCGGATGGGAGAAGGTGCCCCTTGTCAGGCAGCTGATTCCATTCCCCCGCCGTCTCTATACGATCTGTCCAAGTCACCCACCATCAAGGGGAACCGCCGCTGCTGTATTTCTATATTTGTTGGAGATGTCGCGACCGGTGACAGGGGGTGAAATCAGCCGTGTGGGAGTTATCGGATGTTCTAGTTTGTGCCCCCATAAAATCGACAACAGACACCCCCGAGCTTGTCCCGGCTCTCAGCGCTGAGGGGCAACATGCGGTTAAAGGTGGCGATCTGAGGGAGCAAAACAAGAAGGCGACGGCCACTCACCGACTTAACCTCTGTCATCAGACTGCTCCGGTGTCAGCATGCGAATCAAATCAAGATGAATGGGGCCTATCCCGGCCACTAGAGGCTCGCCTCATTGGGCCCAATTTCGTCACCGCCAGTAACTGTTCATATAGAAAGATTAATAGAGCGTCCGACCATGCTGCTGTGCGAGGAGGAAACACAGGCGCATACAAATAGGTTCTTGGTCCAGAGGCAAGCGGGAGTTATTATGGCAGATAGAATAGGTTGAAGCGCCTCAAAGGGGGCCAGCACTCTGATGCCTAATTGATAGAGCGCCACAGTGACATTTTCATTTGGGAGACTTTTTGCTTGTATTTGTCTTACACCTTGCCACTGTCCCAGTCCGTCTTTATTAGTGACATATGTGGAAATGTGTCTGATTGCTGGCGCGTAAGTGACAAAACAATGTTTTAAGACGTTAAAAAATGTTGTATCTGAAGTACAGTTATATGGTTACTACCGCGATACTAATAAATCCTATTCGGTGCTATACCTTTGATTGATTGATTGAACCTTTTATTAGTATATTGCACAGTTCAGTACATATTCCCTACAATTGACCACTAAATGGAAACACCCGAATAAGTTTTCAAGTTGTTTAAAGGGGAACATTATCACCAAACCTATGCAAGCGTCAATATATACCTTGATGTTGCAGAACAAAGACCATGTATTTTTTTAACCGATTTCCGAACTCTAAATGGGTGAATTATGGCAAATTAAACGCCTTTCTGTTTATCGGTCTTTTAGCGATGACGTCAGAATGTGACGTCACCGAGGTAACACACCCGCCATATTCATTTTCACATTACAAACACCGGGTCTCAGCTCTGTTATTTTCCGTTTTTTCAACTATTTTTTGGAACCTTGGAGACATCATGCCTCGTCGGTGTGTTGTCGGAGGGTGTAACAACACTAACAGGGAGGGATTCAAGTTGCACCACTGGCAAGAAATCTGCCGCCAGACCCCCATTGAATGTACCAAGGTGTCTTCACATTTGACCGGCGATGCTAAGACAGACATGGCACAGAAATGTATGGATAACCTGCAGATGCATTTGCAACGATTAAGTCAACGAAATCACAAAGGTGAGTTTTGTTGATGTTGTTGACTTATGTGCTAATCAGACATATTTGGTCACGTCATGACTGCCAGCTAATCCATGCTAACATGCTATTTACGCTAGCTGTATCTACATTTGAAACTAGATACCCACATTTAATGCGAAACAAACACTTACCAATCGACGGATTTAAGTTGCTCAAGTGTCACAAGATGCGAAAGTCCTGATCGTTTGGTCCGCACATTTTACCGGCAATGCTAATAAGGCAGCCATGCTATGGGCCACTTCATTAGGTACACCCATGCTATGGCCGAATAGCGTTAATAGCTATTCGCTCAATAGCTTCAATTTCTTCTTCAATTTCGTTTTTGCTATCTGCCTCCATACTCCGACCATCTGTTTCAATACATGCATAATCTGTTGAATCGCTTAAGCCGCTGAAATCCGAGTCTGAATCCGAGCTAATGTCGCTATATCTTGCTGTGGTAACCGCCATGTTGTTTGTATTGGCAGCCCTGTATGATGTCACAGGGAAATGGATAGTGGTTTCGAAGATTGCGAAAATAAGGCACTTTAAAGCTTTATTTAGGGATATTCCGGGACCGGTAAAATTTTGAAAAAAACTTCAAAAAATACAACAAGCCACTGGAAACTGATTTTTATTGTTTTTAACCCTTTTGAAATTGTGATAATGTTCCCCATTAAGTCGGGGTCCACGTTAATCAATTCTTGGTAAAAAAAACGCCTCTAAAAAGTAACGGTCCGCCCCCAAAGTACTCCCGTCGTCATCATGTCATCGCTGGTTTACAAGCAGACGAGCATGTTCCGCAGTGCACAATCGCAGAGTACTTCTAAACCACTAATCATCGCCTCCATGGCGACAAATAAAGTTTCTTACAAGTATCATCCCTGCAGGACGAGGAAAAGCTAAACATGCTTCACTACACACCGTAGCTCACCGGCGTCACAATGTAAACAAACGCCATGGGTTGATCTACACCTGAAATCCACTGTAATGATACCAAGTACAAGAGTGTTTCTAGTCTATACTACTACTGGCATCACATAATCTTCTTTTGTTTAAAAAAAAATATGTATTATGTTTATAAACTGAAGAAATAATGTCCCTGGACACATAAGGACTTTGAAAATGACCAACGTATGATCCTGTAACAACTTTGTATCGGATTGATACGCAAACTTGTGGTATCATCCAAAACTAATGTAAAGTATCAAACAACAGTGGAATAAGTGATTATAACATTTTAACAGAAGTGTAGATAGAACTTTGTATCGGATTGATACCCAAACTTGTGGTATCATCCAAAACTAATGTAAAGTATCAAACAACAGAGGAATAAGTGATTATAACATTTTAACAGAAGTGTAGATAGAACATGTTAAGAAAGAAAGTAAGCAGATATAAACAGTAAACGAACAGGTGGATTAATAATTCATTTTCTACCACTGGTCCTTAATATTGTTGACAAAATAATAGAATGTTTAATGACACAATATGTTACTGCATATGTCAGCAGCTAAATTAGGAGTCTTTGTTTGCTTACTTACTAATGAAAGACAAGTTGTCTTGTATGTTCACTATTTTATTTAAGGACAAACTTGCAATAATAAACATATGTTTACTGTACCCTAAGATGTGTTGTTAAAATAAAGCCAATAATGCAAATGTTTTGTGGTTCCCTTTATTTAGACTTTTGACAAGAACAAGAAAGTTTGATCACATTACACCTATACTGGCTCACCTGCACTGGCTTCCTGTGCACTTAAGATGTGACTTTAAGGTTTTACTACTTACGTATAAAATACTACACGGTCTAGCTCCATCCCATCTTGCCGATTGTATTGTACCATATGTCCCGGCAAGAAATCTGCGTTCAAAAGACTCTGGCTTATTAGGGATTCATAAAGCCCAAAAAAAGTCTGCGGGCTATAGAGCGTTTTCCGTTCGGGCTCCAGTACTCTGGAATGCCCTCCCAGTAACAGTTCGAGATGCTACCTCAGTAGAAGCATTTAAGTCTCACCTTAAAACTCATTTGTATACTCTAGCCTTTAAATAGACCTCCTTTTTGGACTAGTTGATCTGCCGCTTCTTTTTTTTTTCTCCTCTGTCCCCCCTCCCTTGTGGAGGGGGTCCGGTCCGATGGCCATGGATGAAGTACCGGCTGTTCAGAGTCGGGACCCAGAATGGACCGCTCGTCGGGACCCAGGATGGACCGCTCGCCTGTGTATTGGTTGGGGACATCTCTACGCTGCTGATCCGACTCCGCTTGGGATGGTTTCCTGTGAACGGGACTCTCGCTGCTGTCTTGGATCCGCTTTGAACTGAACTCTCGCGGCTGTGTTGGAGCCACTATGGTTTGAACTTTCACAGTATCATGTTAGACCCGCTCGACATCCATTGCTTTCGGTCCCCAAGGGGTGGGGGGGGGGGGTGGGGGGGGGGGGGGTTGGCAACATATGAGATCCTCTCCAAGGTTCTCATAGTCATCTTTGTCACTAGCGTCCCACTGGGTGTGAATTCTCCCTGCCCTTATGTGGGTTCTTCTGAGGATGTCGTAGTCGTAGTGGTTTGTACAGTCCTTTGAGACATTTGTGATTTAGGGATATATAAATAAACATTGATTGATTGAAATGTACCGAAAGTATTGAAATAATTTTGGTACCGGTACCAAAATATTGGTATCGGGACAACACTAATCCGAAATGTGCATCAATACTCCACAATATGAGATGTAATACAAACAGTCTGACTTTTCAAAGATGCAACATTCATAATTGTAGTTAATGGGCTATCAGTCTATGATTGATACGTCTGTTTTCTGTAATTAGCTTTACGAGCTGCATAAGAATGGTAATAACCTCACGAAAACTGAACGTTGTTTTAGTTGTACAAGGAAGCCTGTTGAAAATCTATGTTGTATTTCATACAGATCTCAATTGATTGCTATGCAGTCATAGTTAATATAGTCCAGTGGTTTTCAAACTTTTTTTTACCAAGTACCACTTCAGAAAACACTTGGCTTTCCATGTACCACCATAATGACCAAAATTTAAAATACAGTAGGGTACTAGGCCTAAGGTAAAGGTATTACTTAACAAGTATACATATTTTTTTGGGCCAGTGTAACATTTGAACAGTAACACTGTGTTTGAATATATAGGAAGGTAAAAGACTTTGATCCAGTCATTTTTACTATACTACTATATGAAGAATGCCACAGTTTGAGAATCCCTCATCTCGCTAGTGACTTCATGCATGCAGGGCCAACCCTGCTTTTTGCAGAATCTGCTTTGCGTGAAAAAGTGAATGTAAAAAGTATTTTTAAAGAATGACTGGGCAATTCATATTACATTTTTAACACAAACGTGTGCCTCGTTTCTTTCTCTTCTGTGACTGACTCAAATATATTGTCCAATTTACAAATGTAATTCATTAAAAAGTTCTGAAAATCTATCTATCATTCATTTTCTAATACTTGTCCCTTTCAGGGTCGCGAGCGGGCCTGGACAAGTTGCTATCTCATCACAGGGTCAACTCAGAGAGACAGAGAGCATCCATACTTACACTAGGGCCAATTTAGTCTTGCCACACAGCCTGTCCCCAGGTGCATGCGTACCTTTGGAGGTGGGAGGAAGCCAGAGTCCCTACGCCAGGGGCGCTCACACTTTTTCTGCAGGTGAGCTCCTTTTCAATTGACCAAGTCGAGGATATCTACCTCATTCCTATTTATAATTTATATTTATTTATTTATGATAGAGACATTTTTGTTAACAAGTTAATGGTGTTTAATGATAATACAAGCATGTTTAACACACATAGATTCCTTTCTTTCATGAAGACAAGAATATAAGTTGGTGTATTTGATTCTGATGACTTGCATTGATTGGAATTAGACAGTGGTGCTGATAACGTCCGCATTTTCAAATGGAGGAAAAAAAAAGTCCTCCTTTCTGTCCAATACCACATGAAAGTGGTTGGATTTGGCCTCTCATTTGTCCAACTTGCATACTCGTTTTTAAACACTTTGTTATGAGAGTAGCATATTTGCGTGGCCCTTTAATGTCTGGCAGCAGGTGAGTGACGTCAGTGAGTGTGCGGGTGGGCAAGCAAGTGAGAAAGCGGTCGCTGAGGGCGGGGGAGGAATACATTGGCATCAAACTCCGTAGCTTGCTAGCTTGTGCACGCTAGCTTTCTGAGACTCTTATTTTGTTAGCACAGGCAGGATGAAACAGGTCTTTTATGGTGAAGACAGGAACTGTGCAGTCGGTCTTTAGAGTTTTGACAGTAGGTACGGAGTCTCTAGAAATAAAATGTGTTTCTCTGCGTCCGCCCTGTTAGTGATTTTTTTCTTAAATATGAGCTCGCAGCAGCCAGCGTCATCTCACAAGATCCTCGGGTGCCGAGAATGTCAAACAACTGACGAAAGTGAAGTCTTGGTATGATTGATGATTGCTCATTTTTATGTATATTTTTTAATGCCTGGCTTGAGATCGACTGACACACCCTCCGAGATCGACCAGTCGATCGCGAGCGACGTAATGCCCACCCCTGCCCTACGCACTCATGGGGATAACATGCAAACTACACACAGAAAGACCCCAAGCCCAGAAATCGAACTCAGGACCTTTTTATTGTGAGCTACACGCACTATCAACTGCACCACCAGGCTACCCAGGTTCTGAAAATGTATGTTGTAATTACCGTATTTTTCGGAGTATAAATCGCTCCGGAGTATAAGTCGCACCTGCCGAAAATGCATTATAAAGAAGGAAAAAAACATGTAAGTCGCACTGGAGTATAAGTCGCATTTTTGGGGGAAATGTATTTGATAAAACCCAACACCAAGAATAGACATTTGAAAGGCAATTTAAAATAAATAAAGAATAGTGAACAACAGGCTTAATAAGTGTACGTTTTATGACGCATAAATAACCAACTGAGAAGGTGCCTGGTATTTTAACGTAACATATTATGGTAAGAGTCATTCAAATAACTATAACATATAGAACATGCTGTATGTTTACCAATCTGTCACTCCTAATCGCTAAATCCCATGAAATCGTATACGTCTAGTCTCTTACGTGAATGAGCTAAATCATATTATTTGATATTTTACGGTATTGTGTTAATAATTTCACACATAAGTCACTCCTGAGTATATGTCGCACCCCTGTCCAAACTATGAAAAAAACTGCGACTTATCGTCCGAAAAATACGGTAAGTTACAATGTGTTATTTTGCACTAAAATAATAAATCATTGACAATTTATTTCCCATACATTTGTTTTACAACAAAACAAATTAAATAAAAGTTTCACTAAAATACGATAAAAATCGCTCCACATGAATAGAAAAGTGAGAAAAAAATAATTAGCTTTGAGCACCAGTTTAGCTAAGGCTTGCATGCATGGTGATCAATTATACAAAACCCAAAACCAGTGAAGTTGGCACGTTGTGTAAACCGTAAATAAAAACAGAATTCAATGATTTGCAAATCCTTTTCAACCTATATTCAATTGAATGGACTGCAAGGAAAAGATACTTGACGTTCAAACTGGTAAATGTTGTTATTTTTTGCAAATATTTGTCAGGCATCTCAGTGACAGTTTGGTTATGTTTTACTTTTTCCTCTGTTTGTGTTTTATTTCATGTCAGCGCTCTTATTTTTGTTCAGTTTCCTGCTTGTCTACCTGAGCACTGTTTCCCCTCAGCTGCGGCTGATTGGCATCTGGCCACACCTGGTGTCAATCAGTCGGGTGCTATTTCTACCTGCCTCACCCTACAGTCAGTGCTGGATGGAGTATTGTAGCTGCAAGCTACTAGCTGTATGCTGCGGACTGTTTGCGTTATGCTGATAGCCGTTTGCAGCTTGCTGTCTTCTCTTTCCTGTTTGCTGGTTCCTGTTCGCTGTTTCCTGTTCACTTGTTTTCCTGGTATACTGTCTCCTCGTTCCTGGTTTATGT
The DNA here is from genome assembly GCF_033978795.1 of Nerophis ophidion. NCBI lineage: Eukaryota > Metazoa > Chordata > Actinopteri > Syngnathiformes > Syngnathidae > Nerophis > Nerophis ophidion. The sequence goes on along the minus strand of NC_084621.1, from coordinate 58,945,641 downwards.
TTTTCCTGCATTTTTTGGACATTAAATCATGTCTTCCTGCACCAAGCCTGCCATCACTGCATCTTGGTGTTCGTCACCATTTATTAGTGACAGTATTGGCTTGTTTGGAATTTAATGCCTGCAACATGATTCAAAAAAGCTGGCACAAGTGGCAAAAAAGACTGAGAAAGTTGAGGAATGCTTTATAAAGCTGGTGTACAGCAACGTTATCATCTGTTGACTTCAGCAAGACAATGCCAAGCCACATTCTGCACGTGTTACAACAGTGTGACTTCATAATAAAAGAATGTGGGTACTAGACTGGCCTGCCTGTAGTCCAGAGCTGTCTCCCATTGAAAATGTCTGGCACAATATGAAGCCTAAAATACCACAGCGAAGACCCCGGACTGAACAAAATGGGAAATAATTCTACCTAAAAAGCTTCAATAATTGGTCTCCTCAGTTCCCAAATGTTTACAGAATGTTGTTAAAAGGAAAGGTGGTAAAAATGCCCCTGTGCCAACTTTTTTTTCAGTCTGTTGCTGCCATTAAATTATTGATTGTTGATTATTTGCAAAAAAAAAAAAAGTTTCTCAGTTTGAACATTATATATTTTGTTTTTGTAGTGTATTCAGATGAATATAAGTTGAAAATGATTTGCAAATCCTTGTTGTGGAGGGACGGAGCCGACAGCGGGCGAGGAGAAACAGCGGTCCTGACCAAGATGGCTACCAGGAGGCGGAGCATGCAGCAGAACGGAGAGGCGGGGCACGCCTGGAGCGACACTGCAGCCATCAGAGTCAGGTGCATGCACAACACACCTGCTCTCAATCCCTGCATTTTCTGCTGCAGCATAAAAGGGGAGAGGGAGGAGCAATTGTGGCAGAAGTAGGAGAGGAAACAACCGGCACCAAAGACCACGAGAGCGAGATGCCACCCCGCGGAAGACGCAGCCACCGGCCACCAAAAGGCGCGCCGCGACGAGCAGGAAAGGAGAGCATGCTAGAAATTGGCACGATCAACTGGCAAGAAAACTTGTTTGTTGAAACAATAAACGGGAGTCAAACCTGCTATCATGCGTCTTGCATCGATGGTCACTGCGACCCACAAAATGACAGCAGAACACCTGTCACAATTGTATTCTGTTTTATTTACGATTTACACAACGTGCCAATTTCACTGGTTTTGAGTTTTGTACATTAAAACTGTCCATCGACAACCAATTTTCATCATGATCATTTTCCATTAACCATTATCAGATTTTTTTTTGTTAGATTCAGGAAATACCACAAAAATTGTATGTCTAACGCGTATAGATTTTTTTATACAAACAATGCAATACGACTGATTTTGACCTGAATAACACAAGATGGTTTACCAAAAAGTAATATTTTTCTAAAAAAACTAAAAACTAAATAAAAAAAATATTTAGATGAATATTAGAATAAAAACAAATATATATATATAGTTTGTTCATTGACCTGTATTATCTCATTTAATACCAGCACAAGGATATGATGTATTTACAACATCACCTTATGGTTTAAGATATATTCCTATTATTGGCATGAGTTTTTTGACCAATATGTGTGTTCTTGTTGATCAAGTTTGATTGCTAAACATTAAAAAAAAAACACCTCAATGTTCCTTGTTTTCCTTCCTCCTTTGAGACAGAGGTTAGTTCAACATTTGTGCATTGAAGGATGGTAAAATGTGTTTCTGTTTAACCTCGGAAATAATGTGAGCAAACTGAACACCAACCAAACGCAGTAATGACTTTCCCTAAAACACCTCATAGACAAGAGCCTGTCGATCTCTTGTTATGTGACCCTTGCGTTTATGCGATATTAAAACACTTAATCTCAATCACCGTGCTCATTGTCTGGTCTTCCAAATGAGACAGAGAGACGTGTTAAACGTACAAACAAATTATTGACTGAACCCGCAGCGAAAAAAACACTTTTTTTTTTAAAGTTCCTAGTCTTTAACGGAGGATACATGCTGTTGTGTAATTGTACACTACGGTAAACTATATTTGTGTTTTAGTAATATTTTAACAGTGACAATCAATCACTATTAAGCAAAAATGTGCATCTGTTAATCATCCAGCACCCTCCACCATTAATTTATGATAATAAAAAAAAAATTAAAAATCTCTGTTACTGCTGAAGCACTTGGAAAAAAAAATTTGGTGTAACTCATCCTGTAGCCTGCAAAGTCACTCCTTCGATATTAAAAGCAATCCATTAAAATAGATGCAGATTACACAAATGTATATTGTTCAGGAGAAGACTTGAAGCAAGTGTTGAGGTTAATAGAGGTCGAGTTGCTTCAGCGAAAAAAGATGGTTTGATATTAATATGTTATCATTAAATGATAAGAAAACTAAATGTATGGTGTTATGTTTATGAACCAAAACTTCACAAATGTTTTTTGTGACCAACAAGTATGTGCTCCAATCACTCTATCACAAAAAAATAGGCTGTAGAAATTATTGGGAAATCAAGACAGCCAAGACATTGTGTTCTTTACAAGTGTGTGTAAACTTTTGATCATGACTGTATATATATATATATATATATATATATATATATATATATATATATATATATATATATATATATATATATATATATATATATATATTTATGCTAATGTTTTAAAAACACTGCCAACCTTCTCCCGTGCAGTTGTCATCAACTTTGGTGGCAGCCATGGGGTCCTAATCCGTGTCAGGGGTGGCATGTTGGTACCAGAGTTCACCCTCCCAGCATGTCGACCTACATAAACCAGCCACTCTGTTCAAAGCATGCCCCCACCCCCCCCTCTGCCCCCCTTTACACACCTCGTCCCAATCTGCTTGCCCGCTGTACACGTTCTAACACGAGCGTGTCATGACTGCAACAAAGGTGAGTGGAGGATGGTAATTAAAAATTAAAGCAGACAAGAGGTGGCTGGATACACCTCTTTTAACAGCAGTTCAACTGAGGTGGGGAAAAAAAAGGAAAGTACACGTGGGCAGCAAACTAAATGAGCTCCTTTAACATTCATTTCCTTGACAGATTCAAATTAAATGAATCACTACAGTTTTTTGTACCATAAAAAAATAACTAGTGAATAAATTACTAGTCACGCACCAGCTACTCAGTACTTGAATAGTAACTCACTGAATACCGAATTAACCTTTATTCAAGTAATTTTTTGGGATAATACCATATTTTCCAGATTATAAAACATTATTTCTTTCCAACGCTTTGAATCCTGCTGATTTTAAAATTAAACTATGGATGTTGCTTTGTCAACAGATATAATATTTTGTATGGAGCAAATAGTTTTCATAAAACACAAACAGAGACACTGAAAAGGTGTGTCATTGCTTTTGCTATGGCGCCATCTTTTGGGTGACTTTGCTCACTGCCAGGGCTGCGAGTAAAGTATGCTTCCTGTTTTGTTCCTTGAACCGGAGGTATATATGAAGGTTTATTTAAAATAGGGATGGATACAGAAACGTTGATATCTGAAACAGTTATCTAATGCAGTGGTTCCTAAATGGGGGTACGCGTACCCCTGGGGGTACTTGAAGGTATGCCAAGGGGTACGTGAGATTAAAAAAATAAACACAAAATCTAAAAATAGCAACAATTCAAAAATCCTTTATAAATATATTTATTGAATGATATTTCAACAAAATATGAAAGTAAGTTCATAAAATGTGAAAATAAATGCAAAAATGCAATATTCAGTGTTAACGGCTAAATGTTTTTGTGGACATGTTCCATAAATATTGATGTTAAAGATTTCCTTTTTTGTAAAGAAATGTTTGGAATTAAGTTCATAAATCCAGATGGATCTCTATAGCAAACCACAAAGAGGGCACTTTAAGTTAATGATTACTTCTATGTGTAGAAATCTTTATTTATAATTGAATCACTTGTTTATTTTTCAACACGTTTTTATTTATTTTTATATCTTTTTTCTAAATAGTTCAAGAAAGACCATTACAAATGAGCAATATTTTGCACTGTTATACGATTTAATAAATCAGAAACTGATGACATAGTGCTGTATTTTACTTCTATATCTCTTTTTTTCAACCAAAAATGCTTTCCTGTAATTAGGAGGTACTTGAATAAAAAAAATATTCACAGCGGGTACATCACTGAAAAAGGGTTGAGAACCACTGATCTAATGTATGCATCATAGTGTTTGTAGCCAAAGCTAATTTACAACACTAAACCCCAAAAACAACGGTAACACAGATCTGACATCATTAAAAATAGGAAAATAAAAAGAATAAGGCAAAGAGGAGTCGATAATACTAATTATTAAAATACAGACAAAGTGCAAACAAGATAAAAGCCAATAATAATAACAGACAAAGTGCAGACTAGATAAAAACCAATAAGTAAAGAGAAATTGAAAAGATGGTATTCGTCTAAAGTGTTTCTACTTGAAAGGATTCTTCATACATCACTCCAAGCAAGGTTTGTAAGTTTTACAATATAACTAAAACAATTCATATTTACTGAATCGTCCCATGTGTGATGTCTATGGGAGCACTTTCATGCATATTTGGATGTGCAATCGTAATGTAATAAAGCTATCCTCCTTAACATTAGCAAGTATACCAACTACGGTATACTGGTATTAGTATAGTACCGTGATACTAATGACTCATATTCGGTACTATACTTTTAAAAAGTGATAGAATATAAATGACAAAAATGTTATTGCAGACTAATTAGTAGCCTTTGTTTGCTTATTTACTACTAAAAGACAAGTTGTCTTGTATGTTCACTATTTTATTTAAAGACAAAATTGTTATGCGATTGCAATAAGAATCATATGTTTAAAGTACCGTAATGTTTTTTTTTGTTAAAATAAAGCCAATAATGACATATCTTACATTGATATTTTTTTAGCATCCCAAATTTTATTTTGTTTATTTGTTTTTATTTTATACTATGTTTATAAACTCAGGAAATATATCCCTGGACATATGAAGACTTTGAATACGACCATTTATAATCCTGTAATGACTTGGTATCGGATTGATACCCAAATTTGTGGTATCATTCAAAACTAATGTAAGGCATCAACATAGAAAATATATGCTTTCCTCCTCTCCAAGGTTCTCATAGTCATCATTATCACCGATGTCCCACTGGGTGTGAGTTTTCCTTGCTCTTATGTGGGCCTACCGAGGATGTGGTAGTGGTTTGTGTTGTGATTTTTGCAGCCCTTTGAGACACTAGTGATTTAGGGCTATATAAGTAAACATTGATTGATTGATAAAAAAAAATAACTGATTATTACATTTTAACAGAGATAGATGTAGATTGAACATGTTAGAAGATAAAGTAAGCATATATCAACAGTAAATGAACAAGTAGGTTAATAATTAATTTTCTACCACTTGTCCTTAATAATTTTGACACAATAATAGAATGGAAAATGACACAATATGTTACTGCATATGTCAGCAGCTAAATTGGAAGCTTTTTTTTTGTTTACTTACTAATAAAAGCAAAGATGTCTAGTATGTTTACTAATTTATTTAAGGACAAACTTGCAATAATACACATATGTTTAATGTACCTTAAGATATTTTGTTAAAATAAAGTCAATAATGATATTTTTTGTGGTCCCTATTATTTAGAAAAGTGTTGAAAATGTTCAAAAAGTATCACATTTTGGTACTGGTACTAACATATTGGTATCAGGACTAATACCAACACATTTACAAGTGACTGTGTTAGTGTTATGAACTTGCTAAGGGGTAGAAAATGAATGGATGAATGACACTATTTTTGTATTGTTTCGGTTTCATAAATTCACCAAAACGTCAACATGGACTTATTGAGTCTGTTTAGCTAATTGGGCAGCAAGGGGGTCCATGAAGACGACTTCTGTTTTGTTTTATTGGCTGTTTTACTACCGCGTGATAGGCAATTATTGTATGTAAAAAAAATAAATAAATAAATAAAAAATATGTAAATAAACATTTACAAAATCTTTCTGCATGCCTGCGACTTATGGTCCAGTGCAACTAATATATGTAAATATATTTATTTAATCTAAATTTTGGTGGGTTCGGCGTAACTACTGGTGCCCAGAAAATATGATATATACTGTTTTACTCTCTGGGGAGTGGGGCAGGGGTACTAAGAAGACAAGAGGAATGCAAAACAATAACAGTGCAATACTTTTTCATAACATGGTCACTACTGCCTTTCTCTTGTTATATTCTTATTTTACTCTTATATTTTTATTCCCATTGTTGCATTTTATCTTTACTCTTATTGTAAGATTGTTTCTATTTTGTTTCCATTTATACCCCCATTATTTACTTTTTACTTTTATCTATCCATCTATCTATCCATCCATCCATCCATCCATCCATCCATCCATCCATCTATCTATCTATCTATCTATCTATCTATCTATCTATCTATCTATCTATCTATCTATCTATCTATCTATCTATCCATCTATCTATCTATCTATCTATCTATCTATCTATCTATCTATCCATCTATCTATCTATCTATCTATCTATCTATCTATCTATCTATCCATCCATCCATCCATCCATCCATCCATCCATCCATCCATCCATCCATCCATCCATCCATCCATCTATCTATCTATCTACTATATTACTCAAAAGTAACAGGACTTGTAAGTGATCTAATAAGGTTTAGCTTCACAATGATAACAATTCCCATTATTGAATGACCATAGTATTATTTAGTAATATAACACTGGGTGAGTTCAAGGAGCCGGCCTTCTTTCCAAGTGCATCATGGTTGTTGTAACTGCAGCAGCAAAAGAAGCAGGAAAAGCTGTGAGCGAGAAGTCGGTGCCATCACTCTAGAGTCTATTAAAGTGATTGCTGCAAGTAGTCCCAAATCATTCAAATGATGTAAACAATCTGTTGTTATTTGCTCTGATCGTTCGGCCACCAGTGCAGTGTTTTAGGAATTACCTGAACTATTTACATAGCAGCGGATCACAGCTGGACAATTGGCTTGTTGGGGACTTAAATATAATCTCCTTCTCCGAAGAGAGGGGAAAAAGCTGCATGGCGTTTTAGGAGTGATAACAACCTCTCGCATTTACATATACATTTACTTTGTCTCTTGTCACAATATCTTAACCTCTCTGTCCCATTTTAGCCACAAATGAGCCTGTCTGAGTTGCCTTTCCTGCACACATTCTCTTTTCTCATTCCCCCGCTTCTTCTTCTCATCCTCTCTCTAAATTGCAAGCCTATATTTTCTGGACCTCTGATGCAATTATGCCACCTCGATTGCCTTGACATGGAAGCAGGATAAAAAAAAAAAGCGAACAAAGTGCGGCTTTTTTTTGTATCAAGAAAATAAAGGCTTGAAATTGCCTCGGACCGACTGCTCTGTCTCGCGTCGTCCTTTCCTCCTTCCAAGTAAACGCCCGCTCATCCCCCTTGTCTCTGTCACGTACACAAACACATTCACCAGACAGCAAGGCTTTCCCTGAGATGCGACAGGATAAAAGTCGACGGTTTCTATTATCAATAACAAGATAAAATACAGAGGTCCTTTATCTCTTAAAATGTAAATTTATACAAGTCTCCGTATACCTCCATGCTGTAAATATCTAACATCTCTTAAGACCACAGACTCAATTGATTTTTTTCTCCTCCTCCTCCTGTAGTTGCAGCAATCTGCAAAATCTCCCAGTCTGGCATAATATCAATGATGAAATTAAAAATCCTCCATTTGTCCGAACCAAGAGGGAGATCACCTCGGTTCAGGTCTTTTACTCTTTAAATGGTATGATTGATTTCCTTTAAGCTTATTTGTTTATTTCATTGTTCATATCTCCTCTATCTAAATCATTTCTCAAGTTTATTCTATTGATTTTTTTTAAGGACACCAGCAATAACCTTTATTTCTGTAACCTTGCCTCAACCATATCAGTTTTTATTCAGAGCTCATTTGCATTAAAAAAGGACAATAAAATGTTCTGAAATGTTCAATAACACTTGGTGGAGAGTTCCCAATTGCGTACGCTTATATATTAACGCACATCTTTTACAAAACCATTCACATCGCTTAGCACAGTGGTTCTCAAATGGGAGTACGCGTACTCCTGGGGGTACTTGAAGGTATGCCAAGGGGTACGTGAGATTTTTTTTTTTAATATTCTAAAAATAGCAACAATTCAAAATTCCTTTATAAATATATTTATTGAATAATACTTCAACAAAATATGGATGTAAGTTCATAAACTGTGAAAAGAAATGCACCGATGCAATATTCAGTGTTGACAGATAGATTTTTTTGTGGACATGTTCCATGAATATTGATGTTAACGATTTCTTTTTTTGTGAAGAAATGTTTGGAATTAAGTTCATGAATCCAGAGGGATCTCTATTACAATCCCCAAAGAGGTCACTTTAAGTTGATGATTACTTCTCGTGTAGAAATCTTTATTTATAATGAAATCACTTGTTCATTTTTCAACATGTTTTTAGTTATTTTTATATATTTTTTTCCAAATACTTCAAGAAAGAACACTGAAAATTAGCAACATTTTGCACTGTTTTACAATTTGATAAAACAGAAACTGACCACATAGTGCTGTATTTTACTTCTGTATCTCTTTTTTTCAAACAAAAATGCTTTCCTCTGATTAGGGGGTACTTGAATTAAAAACATGTTCACAGGGGGTACATGAGTGAACCACTGGTTTAGCATATCAGATTAAGAAAATTTAACTCAACTCAAACTTAAAAATTGTACCAATATTGGTCATTTTAAGAAACAGTACAACAATACAGTAGGAAGGGGATACATATGGCTCCAATTGTCTTGGTTTATCTGACACATGAAACGTGACAATGTGTAGGGAGGGGCGGGGGAGTGCACTATTCACCTAAGCCGCCAGATGGCAGTAGAGTGTTAAATAACTAAAAAAATATATTTGTGGCAATTCCGACTTTGAACACAGTATCAGTTGCTATTTAGAGTGGGGCTTTCCATCATTTTTAGCAGACTGTGTTAAAAAATGATAACCCCACCGCACTTCTTCACACACGATATCCACCCAGGAATGGGGCCATATGAATCCCTTTCCTTTTGTATGGGGTTTTTAAAGAGAGTCTATGGTGAATTAGATGTTTTTCTTACTATAAATGTTGTTAAAATGTTTGATACTAAACAATGCCAAAGTGTCAAATAATAAGGTTCAAGCATTTGGGCAAGAGCTTGCACGCAGTTTTGGATGGCTTTGTTCACGGGGTTTTGCTGTCTTGCTGCATGTGACGTCACAGCGAGGCGGACATTCTTACTTGGACATTCAATTAAACTACCAACCAGATATGGAGAAGCATCTCCTCCTTCTTCTCCACACATTGAGGAAACAAACAACGTAGGATGAAGTATTGTTTTAATTGAATCTGTCATGACGGTGGGCGGCTTACTGCAAAGTTTGATCTCCCGGGATGCAAACGGACTTCTCCGGAAAAGGGTCGCAGGTAGGAACATATTTAATAATCAATTAATCCTACACAGCAGAAATGACCGGGACCAAAAACAAAAGGAAAGCGTGCCGTTTGCACGGGAAGCTAAGGGAAAAAACTTAGGACGTGAAACTGTGGACATGAAAACCTCACTAAACCATGGCATGAAACAAATAGCATTAAATATGGAATCGCATGAAATAAGAGCATGAAACGAACAATGATGCCTGGCTGAGTGACTGGCAAAGACTAGCTTAAATACTGCCTGTGATTATTGCTCGGGAAGCAGGTGAGCGGGCGAGCACTAATCAGAGACAGGTGAACACAATGAGTAACCATGGCAACCAAAACAAACTCAGGTGTCACAAACAGGAACTAAAAGAGTCTGAAACTAACAGAAAATACAAAAACATGATCCGGATCACGGATCATGGCAGATTTTTCTCTCGCTTACTACTGAAACACTCTCATACACACTACTGAAACACTCTTAAACGCACTACTGAAATGCTCTCACATAAACAACTGAACTGTTTTTCCCTCAACTATGTCACATGTCACTATAGGCAACAGGCCCCGCCTTTTAAAAAGCACACACACACACTGTGCTATCATATGAAACGTCTCTCAACTGCATATGCCAGATATTCGAAGTTGTTTTCTTTCTTTTTTAAGTAATGTATTAATTACTTTCCCTAGTAATTAATTAAAATGAAGTGATGTGGCTTGGTTGGTAGAGCGGCCATGCCAGCAACTTGAGGGTTCCAGGTTTGATTGGTGCTTCCGCCATCCTAGTCACTGCCGTTGTGTCCTTGAGCAAGACACTTCACCCACCTGCTCCCAGTGCCACCCACACTGGTTTAAATGTAAATAAGATAATGGGTTTCACTATGTAAAGCGCTTTGAGTCACTGGAGAAAAGCGCTATATAAATATAATTCACATCACTAATTTAGTTTGCAAGTCAATTGTTTTTTTTTGTTAAAGTAACAAGTAATTCTAATGAATTACTTTTTTAAAGTAATTTTCAGCACACTGCTTATCCCATATCATGTACTTATTTGTTACGAAAATAAATTCTCTCAGCTTTACTTCTTTGTTTACTTGTTTTCCCATTTCGAAAATGGGTCACAGCCAAATGTTTATGTTCTGGCATTTAAAATACTGACTCTTGAAATGACAATCCCTGCAATACTGTGTGTGAGAGTGCTTTTATGACCACTATTACTTTTAGGTGTTATTTTCATTCATACTGCACTGATGAATGGCACTTAATTTCATTGTTAACCATGACAACGGCAATAATGTAGTCCCTGCTATTTTACAGCCAAGGCCAAAGCTTATAGTTTAAGTTTGATTGTCATGGTTCTGATTTATTTTCATGTCCTACATGTCTGTGTTTTTTTCTTGACTTTTTCTTCTGTGCCTGTGCCAGCCTTGCTATTTTGTCTTTGAGCAAAGCAGCAACCGGCTTTTCTTTCGTCTGATTTTTTTATTCATATTACTCAGCTTTGTTGTTATAGTTGTGTACTAAAATAAAGCCCATTTTTGCTGAATCTCTCTTCTTGTGCTTCTTGATTTATTGTTATTTTAAAGTGACATTTAATGTGTTGCATGGTTTTGTTTGGACTCAAAAGACATCACATAAAAGTTTTTCTTTTAAGTTCATTTGATGATAGTATTTGACAATGCCTATTTATTATGTGTGTGCAGTTTTACAATGTCTGTCTTTGCTTCCCCTGACCAAAACTCAGATTACGTTTTGAAATAAAGGATAATATATCTTGTGTGTGTAAAACCATGTGTGTAATGTTATCAGCATTTTTTAATGAACATTTTTAAATCCACCCATACATTTTCTACTGGATCGCCGGGGGTGCTGGAGCCTATCCCAGCTGCACTCGTCACAGACAACATTGACACTCACATTCACACACTAGAGCCATGGCCAACCATTCCTGAACTTTGATGCTGACTGTAGATGAGAAAGTTTACATACAATGTGTGAGCTATTGTTTGTGTTTTGTCACGTGACTTTTTCCCATTGCTGGTCAATCAAGTCAAGATGGCTGTTGTGAAGCAAACAGCACGCAAACTCTCTGAGTACGCAAGGGGTCTAGATCTTTCAGCAAAAAAAACAGTTTCGAGCAAAAAATCTAACTTTGCAATAGAATAGATCAAAAAATGATTTGTCTAGTGCAGGGGTCACCAACGCGGTGCCTGCGGGCACCAGGTAGCCCATAAGGACCAGATGAGTAGCCCGCTTGCCTGTTCTAAAAATAGCTCAAATAGCAGCACTTACCAGCGAGCTGCCTCTATTTTTTAATTTGTATTTATTTACTCGCAAGCTGGTCTCGCTTTGCTCAACATTTTTAATTCTAAGAGAGACAAAACTCAAATAGAATTTGAAAATCCAATAAAATATTTTAAAGACTAGGTCTTCGCTTGTTTAAATAAATTCATTTATTTTTTTACTTTGCTTCTTATAACTTTCAGAAAGACAATTTTAGAGAAAAAATACAACCTTAAAAATGATTTCAGGATTTTTAAACACATATACTTTTTTACCTTTTAAATTCCTTCCTCTTCTTTTTTGACAATTTAAATCAGTGTTCAAGTATTTTTTATTTTTTATTGTAAAGTATAATAAATACATTTTAATTACATTTTTAATTTTAGCTTCTGTCTTTTCAATGAAGAATATTTGTGAAATATTTCTTCAAACTTATGATTAAATTTCAACAAAAATATTTTGTCAAATCTAGAAAATCTGTAGAATCAAATTTGAATCTTATTTCAAAGTATTTTGAATTTCTTTTAAATTTTTGTTCTGTAAAATCTAGAAGAAATAATGATTTGTCTTTGTTAGAAATATAGCTTGGTCCAATTTGTTCTATATTCTATCAAAATGCAGATTGGATTTTAACATATTTAAAACATGTCATCAAATTTATAGAATTAATCTTAATCAGGAAAAATTACTAATGATGTTCCATAAATAATTTTTAAATTTTTTCAGAAAGATTTGAATTAGTTAGTTCTTCTCAATTTTTTTTGGTTGAATTTCAAATTTTAAAGAGTCGAAATTGAAGATAAACTGTGTTTCAAAATTAAATTTCCTTTTTTTTTCATGTTTTCTCCTCCTTTTAAACCATTAAATTAAGTGTTTTTTCATCATTTATTCTCTAAAATCATCATTTATTCCGTAAAAGGAAAAAAAATGTACGACGGAATGACAGACAGTAATACCAATTAATTTCAATATATAGATTTATTTATTAATGGTAAATTGAGCAAATTGGCTATTTCTGGCAATTTATTTAAGTGTGTATCAAACTGGTAGCCCTTCGCATTAATCAGTATCCAAGAAGTAGCTCTTGGTTTAAAAAAGGTTGGTGACCCCTGGTCTGGTGATATCAAGGATTATCCGTCGGCGAAGTTCCCAGACATGTCAACTATTCTGTCTTCCAGACGTCATTCGACACGACAAAATAGATTAAAACTTGTAAAAAGATGAAGGCCTACAACTTCTTTGTGTGTCGTTGGGTCAAGGACATAGGTATCGAGACTCCCCAGGATAAATATGCATCATTAGTGGGCGGCTGAAGGTGGAGTCGGCTCTCTTGGTTGCTTTGTTGGGTCCGCTCCTGTTTCTGGCCATGCTCCCCCCACCTCAGAAGACGATGGCATGGAACACTGCAGAGGCCACCAGAGTGTATATGTGTTTTTTGTTGTTTTTATTTTTGTAGCTGGATGTAGACATGGCCTATTGCATCAGGTCTGCTCTTTTAACGTCTTTAATGTCCTTTGTGTTCTTTGATGTTTCCCTCTTACACACATGCGTATGTGTGCTATGGCTATGAGGTTTACCTGTTTCTCACCTTTTTTGTAAGGGCCGCCTGAAGTTGGCAAACCCGTCAGCAATCCTGTTCTGTCTCCCTGTAATGTTTGTCTGCTCTTAAATGGGATTTTGATGAAAATCTTCATTTCCCCTCTGGGATTAATAAAGTATTTCTGATTCTGATTCTGATTTTGTTCGGGTAATGTTGCATTTCATGGTTTAACTTTGCGTCTACAGCCATGTTTGTTGCCTTGTTGTTATTGCACATGCCGTTTACAAGTATGCATGTTTTTGTCCTGTATTTATGTCATGATCCGTGGCCCGGATCATGTTTTGGTATTTTCGGTTTTGGACTCCCTCAGTTCCTGTTTTGTGTACCCTTGAGTTTGTTTTAGTTACCATGGTTGCTTATTATTTTCACCTGCCTCTGATTGGTGTTCAAGACGCTCACCTGTTCCCCGAGCACTAATCAGAGGCATTATTAAAGCAGCCTTTGCTGGTCAGTCGGCCTGGCTTCTTTGTTTGCTTATGCTACAGTTACGGGAGTGTAGTCTTTTTGCTTATGCTAAGAGTTAGCGTTTGGTTCGAGTGCGATCGGCCCATTTTCCTCTGGCTTCTATTCAGTTTTTGGTACTTTGACTTTTTGAGAATAAATTATGTTCCTACCTACACGTCCTGTCCGGAGTGGTCCGTTTGCATCCCGGGAGAACGAACCTCACAGCTAGCTGCAACCCCGCGCACGTAACAACTTATCAAAATAAAACTATCAATATCAACGGTGTGCATGTGCTGAAAGCTTAATTTATGATTGCTACCTTTAGTAAAAGTTTACGTCTCTTAGGTTTCACTCACATTTGCTTTCTCGCCAAGTTGGTGCTTTTTGAAAGACTCGTTGCAAAATTGTGTTTTAAGAAAAACAAATATCAAGATAATACTTAAATGTGAAATACTAATCGTTAAAAGTAAATCGAACAATAGATTTTTTGCATTCCTTGCTCTGGTCAAGCTGCGTCAAACACTAAAAAATATCCAAACAATTACTAAATTCAAATAAAAATAAGGCAATAAAAGAAAAATCCTACATTTTTCTTTTGTAAAATAAATCTGTACAGCAGATATGGCCACTTAGACTTAGACTTGGACAAACGTTAATGATCCACAAGGGACATCATTGTTGTTGTTGTTTTTGGGGACAAGTGTTGTAAATCAGCTTGGGCTACAAACACTATGATGCATACATTGGATAACTGTTTCAGATATTTATGTTTTTCATGTCTGTCCCTATTTCAAATAAACCTTAATAATAATAATAATAAATTGTTCCACACAGTAGCTAAGTTACAAAGGATGGAAAGTGTAAGGATGGAAAGGATAATGCAGGTATAAAGTAGACTAAATATGTACCATAGTAGCAGTATAAAATATAGCATATATGTAATATTTACATTCTATATATACAGTATATGATATTTACTGATATATTATATCTATATATTATATTTTATATAATATATACAATAGATAACAATTACCATGTACAATATTGCAGTATATGTAACAGCTGCAGCATAAAAATAGTGAGTCGATCCATCAGAAGATAGACATTATAAACAAAGAGAGGTAGCTAACGTACAACAAACAATATGATTTTTCTGCACGGCTGGACAGGACCGATAAAAAAAATAAAAACACTACAAATATCACACGCTAAATATATATAAATATATATAGCGAGCCCGCCCTTCAGCCAAATTATTTCAACCCAATGTGGGCCCCGAGTCAAACAGTTTGGAGAACCCTGCCTATAAAAAAACAGTGCTTACTAAACTATACCACTTAAACTCAGTTCTATCACAGTCCACAGTCACACTTACTGAACATACTAAACACCACTCAATACCTTCAATTTGGATTTATGCAATGACACAAAAAGCCACACCAATATTATGTGGGATCCTCCCATATAACCAGTGACCCAAGAAGTGGGCCAATCAAAGCCAGCCCTTTTATGTCCCTTTGATTTTTTTTTTATTTTTATTTTTTTTAAGCTTGTCGTTGATCCCGTTGCAGCTTTTAGATAATGCTAATAGATCACAGGCCAACAGGACGGAGCAGGATAATGGAGCTTTCATTGCAGCCTGATTAACTTGGCTGTAGGGTTCCACCTCAACCCTTTCGGCATGATGGCTCTAATTAATAACGATTGCTCCCCAAAATGTGCAAATGGAACGATAAACGAAGGGCCAACTAATTAACTGCAACCATTTCTACTAATCATTAGTTAACATCCCGTTTTGTCATCATTACGCTGATGCGTGTGTGCGAGGGCAGATAAAACAGGTCAGCCCTTTTTTGCTGCCCCACCATAAAGCTTGACAGCCATATTTTCCTCTCACCATAAAAAAAAAGACTAACAAGTAATTAAAGTGAGGGCTGAAGAAAGTTTTCTATCTCTTAAATATCCCACTGTAGGCCAAGCGTCGCCATTTCTCTGAAGTACTTTCTAAAATCATCCGGTTTTCAGATGAGATTTGGTGTCCTCTCTGTTCAACAGCTGATATATTAGGGGGAAAAAAAGCACAAAAGATTCCAAAGCACTCAGGAGCCTCAACTGCGTTACTTTTGCCAGCAAGGATATCAAACTAAGAAGTTACTGATTTTTTTTTTCTTGTCTTATTCTCCTTTTCAAGGTTGCTGAGATGTAGTGTTCATTTTCCAACCTTTGAATTATGGCTTGTTTCCTGATGCTGTGTTATCGACAGAACTCAATGATGAAGAAGCAGTGTCAGCCCAGCTGCCAATCAGAAAGTTAATAGCCTGTCCTTTGAAAGAGCTGAAATTTACCCAGTGGACTTACTTACTCTGTGCTTTTGTCTTGCACTCATACAGACTTAGACTTCCTTTTTCTTGTCATTCAAATTTGAACTTCACAGTACAGATAAGAACAACATTTTGTTGCATTAGCTCGTGGTAGCAACTTGAGGGTTGCAGGTTCGATTCCCGCTTCAGCCATCCTAGTCACTGCCGTTGTGTCCATGGGCAAGACAATTTACCCACCTGCTCCCAGTTCCACCCACACTGGTTTAATTGTAACTTAGATATTGGGTTTCACTATGTAAAGCGCTTTGAGTCAATTGAGGAAAAAGCGCTATATAATTCACTTCACTTCAGATTACTGTACAGATAAATATATTGCACTTTTGCATATGCATCCTCGTTTATGGATGTATGTTATTTTGTCTTTATATTACAGCGAGTTAATCCATTTTTGGGGGGAAATTGAGGGGATTATTTTAATGCGTTCAAGAGTCTTACAACCTGAGGGAAAAAGCTGTCACAGAGCCTGGAGGTTCTGCTACAGAGGCTGCAGAACCTCTTTGTAGAGTCCAGCAGTCAAAACAGTCCTTGGTGGGGGTGGGAGGAGTCTCTGCAGATTTTCTGAGCCCTGGTCAGGCGGCGGCTTTTTGCGATCTCCTGGATAGGAGGAAGAGGAGTCCCGATGATCTTTTCCGCCATCCTCACCACTCAGTGCAGAGACTTCAGGTTCCAGTCCAGAAAGAAAGAAGAAGCTCCAGGAACGTACGTAGAAGGTACGATATAATGTTTCTGCTTCTGCAGCCATTGTTAGTACTAGAGGTAGTGAAACTTATTGATATAAAAGTGTTTTCAGAAAATCATGATACAGTGTCGCTACATCAGCATTACAGATATATATGTATATATACATATGTATGTATGTATGGTATGTATAATATATATATATATATATATATATATATATATGTATATATATATATATTACTGTTGTATTAACTGTATGTGCGCTTTAGAATGTTAACAAATGTTCGCCCATTTACTATTAACATCGCTTGATTTTCTTTATGTAATTATTCACATTATACAAATACATTTATTTTGAATTATATCTTTTAGCTGCTCTGAAATATTCCCGTTTTTACTGTATTATAGTATCAGAAAAATACACAGCAAGACACAATTATACAGAGTAGGGTTGCGCGATATACCATTGTCCAGACAATAAGCCGCGACCTTTTTCCAACCTGCGGTTTATAAAACGATGCGGTTTATTTACGGATTTGTCTTCGCTAATGGCCAAAATGTTTTGTATTCAACAGTACTCATATTATAACGACAGAAACACTGAAAAGGTGGGATATTTGGACAAGTTTGCTCACAGCAGAAGCTGTGAGTTCAAAGTGTACATCCTGTTTAATGCTTTGAACCGGAAGGATAAGTCCCATCTTGTCTATTATCCGTCTATAGCGTTTGTGATTCAAAGGATTCTTTTTTCACCGTAAGCAAGGGTTGCAATTTTTACAATCTAATCAATCCGATCCACTTCATTTGTATAGCACATTTAAATCACATAAATGTTTCCAAAGTGCTGCACAACAATATTAAAAATAATATTTAAATATTATCCTTAGCTCCACCAATGACCGAATAAAAAATAAAAACAATATAAAAATAAATATGATTAAAAACGATTTTAAAGGGTAAAACTAATTAAAACAATATATAGAAATCAAAATTACAATAGAACTAAAACAATTCACACTTACTAAACTGTCCAATGTTTGATGTCTGTGGGAGTGGTTGCATGCATATTTAATCAAGCTTGCGTAGTTAGCGTGCATTACATTTTCCTTTGAGTTAATATGTTTCCTCTTATCTTGAGAAGAATTGTTGTAATTCTAGGGTAGCATGCTATAGTTTTCTTTCGGTATACATTTAACTGTTTGTAAAAGCAACAAATCAGTTTCAGTATACAGTTTAAGTAGTTTGGATTTAATAAATAAAGTGTTTGTATGTTCTCTATAGCCAATATTATGAATTATTATGAGGAAAGAATATGAAGTGATTTTGGTCCAAAATATAGTTTGCTTAATTCATTATTGAATTATATTATTGCCACTTTGGAATATGTTTACATTTTTAGACAATGTCTCTACTGGCAGAAACAAGTGCTACCACTTATTTTGCCAGCTGTAAAATAAACAGTACTCATGATGACATGTATTTCAGTATTCACTTAATGGCTGCAGTCAAGGCGTTGAGGGGTTCCGGTTTGGTGGCCGCGGGATTAGGTCTCTGCTTTTTGCAGATGATGTGGTCATGATGGCTTCATCTGGCCGGGATCCTCAGCTCTCACTGGATCGGTTCGCAGCCGAGTGTGAAGCGACCAGAATGAGAATCAGCACCTCCATGTCCGAGTCCATGGTTCTCGCCCAGAAAAGGGTGGAATGCCATCTCCGGGTTGGGGAGGAGACCCTGCCCTAAGTGGAGGAGTTCAAGTACCTAGCAGTCTTGTTCACAAGTGGGGGAAGAGTGGAACGTGAGTTCGACAGGCGGATCGGTGCGGCGTCTTCAGTAATGCGGATGTTGTACCGATCCGTTGCGATGAAGAAGGAGCTGGGCCAGAAGGCAAAGCTCTCAATTTACCGGTTGATCTACGTTCCCATCCTCACCTATCGTCATGAGCTTTGGGTCATGACCGAAAGGATAAGATCACGGGTACAAGCGGCCGAAATGAGTTTCATCCACCGGGTAGCAGGGCTCTCCCTTAGAGATAGGGTGAGAAGCTCTGCCATCCGGGAGGAGCTCAAAGTAAAGCCGCTGCTCCTCCACATCGAGAGGAACCAGATGAAGTGGCTCGGGCATTTGGTCAGGATGCCATCCGAACGCCTCCCTAGGGAGGTGTTTAGGGCACGTCCAACCGGTAGGAGGCCACGGGGAAGACCCAGGACAGGTTGGGAAGACTATGTCTCCCGGCTGGCCTGGGAACGCCTCAGGATCCCCTGGGAAGAGCTGGACGAAGTGGCTGGGGAGAGGGAAGTCTGGGCTTCCCTGCTTAGGCTGCTGCCCCCGCGATTTGACCTCAGATAAGCGGAAGAAGATGGATGGATGGATGGACAAAAGAAAGATTAATAATTTATACTCTTCTGAGAAGCAGTGTCCTTTGTGGTGGATATTTGTGTTGTGCAAAACAGGGCTATCTTTTCAGAAATGTGTAACCCGGACAAAATACAAATATTTTTTCTTTTTTTTAAATTAATTAAAATAGTGTAGTGTTTAAGAAAATATATTGGTTCAGGCATAAATTGGTCTACATTAGGGTATATTTTTTAGTGTATGTATTCCTTCCGATAAACATATTGGTAGCGTGATGTAGCCACACCCCTGGTTGATAATGGCTAGAACATGAGCTTTCATTATAACCTCCAAGCATTTAACAACACTCCGTAGACAATATTAAATTACAAAGTAATCTCGTCCTAACTTTTGCAGTGGAAATGTCTTCCAACACGACTGGTGCATGAAAGAATCAAAGAAGAATTGTGCTCTTACTGCTTACAGCTTATAAGCGAGAGGGCTTCAGAGAGCAATAGGGATGGTAATAAAGGCGCATGTCAATAACCCTTTCAAATGGCCTGATTTACTAAAACTTTTATGAAGACAGTAAATATCATGTCTTATTTTCTTGATCCTCCCCGAGAAAGAACAAAGAGAAATCAATAGCTTCCCAGCCTGCTGTGAAATTTTGTCAGCTTCTAATTATTATCTGGCTTGTGGCAATAATCAACCAGTAATTGCAACCACTGAGCTTCTGACGCTGGTGACAGGTCCAATAGAGAATCTCCTGGTGCAAAGTTCTTTATTCAGGCTTTGTAAAGTCGACATTATGTCACAAGGATTCAATGCCTGGTGATGGTGTGCATATTTTTTATGTGTTTGACTGTCTGTTTTATGAACGTTTGCATCACGGATCTTAATGGCTCATGTGATCACTGAATTGGATGAAAGTAATAAACAATCAGGCCAAAGAGCTGTGTGTAAAAGAACAAACAACCCTATCCCGTTATATCAATACCTCTCACATACCTCACAAAATGCTATTTTTAAAGAAGGTCGAGTGATGAAATAAATTTAAATGAATGAACATAAGTCTACATTTATTTGATCAAACCAGAAACATCCTATTTGATGCTTGTTACACAACATAATCCCATACTGCTATTGCATGTTTTAGTTCCACATTGTCCACTTTCAATGAGGTATACATTTATGAATTTATGTATTCTAGCTGCATACAAAACATTAGAAGTATTTTATTAATGGTACAACATCTTCATGGTGCAATACCATACTTGCCAACCTTGAGACCTCCGATTTCGGGAGGTGGTGGGTGCGTGGTGGGGAGGGCGTGGTTGGGGGTGGGGCAGAGGTGTGGTTGCGGTGGGGGGCGTGGTTAAGAGGGGAGTATAATTCACCAACTCGAGTATTTCATATATATTTCATATATATATATTAGGGGTGGGCAAATTAGTGCGTTAATTATGAGTTAACTCATCAATCTATTAACGCCGACAATTATTTTATCGCACATTTGCGTATGTTGTTTACATGCTTTTATTTTGTTAACGCATTTTCTTAACAAGATGGCGTCGCCCGGCGTCGAGGGGCTCTTGGTAAAGATGGAACATTTGGCAAAAATACCGGACAATTCTGCAAATTTCATGGCTGGCTTACAGCGTGGTCACTCCGGGATCACTTGCGACCGCCAGACAATTCTGGATGTGGATAGATCGGGCCGTTTTGGACTGAATGACGCGTGCTTGCTAGACCGGCTAGCTAGCATGGGAATATTTTGCTAGCTACATCCAGCGGCCTGTGAAGCAGCGGAGTATATGTGTTGTCTGTCTATTTATCAATAATGCAGACGAGGAGTGTTAGCTGAGTTCTTAACGTTTGCTTTCAGAG
Source organism: Nerophis ophidion (assembly GCF_033978795.1). Classification (NCBI taxonomy): domain Eukaryota; kingdom Metazoa; phylum Chordata; class Actinopteri; order Syngnathiformes; family Syngnathidae; genus Nerophis; species Nerophis ophidion. The sequence continues at coordinate 58,924,535 of NC_084621.1, read as the reverse complement.
CGTGCATATCACAACATACAAGATGCCGTCATGGCGACACAACCTATACTGGGCTACCGTACATGCTCGTCACTCCTGTTGCATGCTGGGTAGGGTAGTTATTTTTTTCCCTGGCTCATAACATCACAATATAGTACCATGTGTATGCGTTCAGTTTATCAAAGCACCAAGCAAACAATCGGAAAATTCCCATGATATCAATTCCTAGATATGGTCATAATTATTTTAAGTGCACTACGCAGAATAAACACAACATTATAAATATTGCTACTACGGATAATTTGATTAAACATTCCCTAAAACAGCCCACTACCTATAATATAGGTTTTTTGAACATAAGATCCCTGATAAAAAAAATGTTCTGCTGTTACCTCAGAAATTGCCTGTTCAGATGTTATGATTGTGGCTCAGGGATTTGTATGTAGATTATATTTATTTTCCATAACAAACAGGATAACTTAAATACCCTGGCAGTGCCAATAAGCTTAAGTGTTTGTATTTAAATTTTTTGAGTTGATTTTCATAAAATATGCTATTTAACTGCTACTGTTTAACAAGGACTGATTTAAATTGTGTTTGCACAACAAATGTTTTGGCATTTTTGTTCATGTGGGAGAATATTCCAATAAAGGTGCACTACACACTACTTTTGAATTCATTATTGGGCTTTGCGTATACAATGCAGTTAATCGCGATTAATCAGAGAAATAGTGCAATTAACTTTGATTAAAATTTCTAATCGTTGCCCAGCCCTAATATATATATATATATATATATATATATATATATATATATATATATATATATATATATATATATATATATATATATAAATATATATATATATATATTAATATATATATATATATATATATATATATATATATATATATATATATATATATATATATATATATATATATATATATATATATATATATATATATGTAGGTGTTTCATGAGGGGTTCCCTCAATCATCATGATTGAGGGAACCCCTCATGAAACAGTTCTGTAGAGATGAAGTAGTCTTGTGATTTTTTCCCTCACCTACATATTGCGCTCTACCACGGTATCGAGCACTATTCTCTGGATAATCCAATCAAGACATATATATATATATATATATATATATATATATATATATATATATACACTTGCAGCGTGTTTATAAAATATTGATGGAGGGTTTTAACGTTGTTTGAGAGGGCTTTGAATTGAAAGTGAATTACATCTAATTTACCAAAGATATTGTTTGCTTACAAGAAAATGTCATAGAGTCATGTGTTTACTGTTTAAATTGACACATACAATACAGGCGGTATTTATCGCGTCATCATATCCAAGGTGCGCCAATCCGTTGTCTTCCGAGACTTATGGATGCCAACAACAATACAGGCGGTGCCTCCATTGATTCCGTCAAACTGTCAACTTTCAAAGCATTGCAATCCATGAACTTAAAGAAAAGAAGATGTAAACAAAACACTTTTGGGAAAGCTACCAGGTGTCTACTTCTGTTTACTCCGGTAGCAACAGAGAAAACAGAGAAAAGCAAGCTGTGAATCAAGTAGAAGTGTTATAACACCACAGTAACACAGGTGCATGATACATTTAAGTCCCACCACTTCAACTAAGTAGCAGATTCATTGTGGAAGCTCAGATACTTTATTTAATATTTAGAATTTAAAAAAAGACAATTGTCATCATGTTTTTCCATTATGATTGTGAACGATAGGCAACACTCCAAAAAAAAAGTGCAATTCCTCTTTACTTGGCGTTCACTTGAAAATATTGACGATGAGTTGTTGTGTTAAAAATGTTTTCGTGGTGTTGCTTCTTATTTGTAATTATTCCAAGCTGATTTGTTATGTGTATGCAGAAGCAGCTGCATACACATACAAATACACCCGTATACCGTACAACCCTAATGTATATACTGTATTCCTCACAATACGAATGTCCTGGCTTAGATCCTGTGTGGAGTTTGCATGTTCTTCCTGTGACTGCATGGGTTCCCTCCGGGTATTCCGGCTTCCTCCCACCTCCAAAGACATGCACCTAGGGATAGGTTGATTGGCGACACTAAATTGGCCCTAGTGTGTGAATGTGAGTGTGAATGTTGTCAATCTATCTGTGTTGGCCCTGCGATGAGGTGGCGACTTGTCCAGGGTGTACCCTGCTTTCCGCACGATTGTAGCTGATATAGGCTCCAGCACCCCTCGCGACCCCGAAAGGGATAGGCGGTAGGAAATGGATGGATGTATATATATGTGTATATATTTGTATGTATATATACAGTGTGTGTGTATACATATATATGTATATATGTATGTATACATATGTTTGTATACATATATGTATACATGCAAAGTGTGACAAATTTTCATAATTACAATAATAAAGTCGGTATGGTATAGTATGGTATCAGCTGACCAAAAAAATACCACATGCAGTATCACTAGTCCAGAATGTACATGGTCAAGGAGGACCAACCAAATTAGTACCCGGTCATAAAACATACCGGTACTTTGTACAAAGTAAACATCCCTAATGAACAGTGTAGTAGTTGATGTGATTCGCAGAGTTGGGGTTAGAAGTCTTTCAAATAAGTTGGTAGCGCTGCTAGCATTAGCAACCTTAGCTCCCTCATCGCCGGCTTGAGCGTCTCGATGCCATCACAACAGGTGAGTGCTCAGATTAGTCGTGCTGCCGCTAGCTTATTGCTGCTTTCCAAATGTTACAAATGGCCATTTTTTTATCACGATAAAAATGCAACCCCTCAGGTTTAATGTTCGGTGGTGTAAACTCTTTCGATGCTGTCTGTATGTTGCTCTGTCGTTGTCAGTCACAAACAAGACTGTGACGTTTTGTTGGCAATGTGGTGATGCGGGTGCGTTCTCTCAATCCTGCTGGCGGAATGGACACAGCGTGAAGGTAAGGATGATGATTTATTTAACACTACAAAAGACGCTAGCATGTGAGCTAGGGAAATAAACAAACGAGGGAATAGCGTGGAAGCTAAAGTACACGAAAATAGTCTTTTACCACAAGCGGGGATAGTGATGTCACCTGTTGCATGAAATAGCAAATTAGACTGCGAGGACAAATGCAGGGCAGGCTTAAATAGAGGGGATAATCAAAAGGCAGGTGCGCGTGAAAAAACAAAAGGCAGGCGACACAATAGCCTTAGTATGGAAACAGGACAAAACAGGAAGTGCCACCAGGAACTAAGGAAGACAAAATACTAATAGGATGTGATACAAAACAGAACACAACCAGAATATGCCAGGATCCGAGCAGCGGATCATGGCAAAGACAGTACTATCGTAATACGTCATCACAGAAATCTTGCAAGATTAGAGCAGCCATATTTTGTAGTAGATCTACAAGTAATCGATTCATGACTTCCCAACCGGACATCGACCGATCCATACTATATATATATATATATATATATATATATATATATATATATATATATATATATATATATATATATATATATATATGTATATATTGATCCAGAGGCTCATCAATCTCTACAGTTAAAATCTTTTTTTCCGGTTTGTACCGATTAATTATCACATCCTAAAGAAGTTCCCCTTTAAATGACAGAAAATAAACCTTCAAATATTTAAAAAAAGAAAAAAATAAGGACACGATTATGTGGTCCCCCTAGTGGTTGTGGCCCTAAACCACCACAGAGTGTTTATTTCACCGCAAGGCGAAGTGATCCTAAATAGAAAGCTTTGACGCAAGCGAGTGTACAGGGTCTGGCTTGTATTCCTTATCACTATCCAACGGCTGGGCAGTGGGTTTCACCACAGACATATATACTGTACATGGACGTTTCATTGAGCAGGTTGGCCAGTTGCTGCAATACGTCAGCATGTCCGCCATTATGGATGTGGCAGATCTGCACCGTGAACTACAGCAATGAAATAGACCAAACTTCATAAAATACCTTTTATTTGTTGTTCCAAGGCTGGTTTCACCATAGGAATCCACAGTATTTTTGCCAGGAACAAAATAGTAAAAGTCAGCAAAATATAATGTATACAGCTGGCCAAATACAATAAATTAAAAAAAAGTTCAATGTTTGATGTAAGGTTGTACGGTATACCGACAATAGTTGAGTACCGCAATAGTAATGAATCATATTCGGTAATATACCGCCTCAGAAAAGTACTAGTACGGTATTTTTTGGCATCACATCTTCTTTGGTTTGTTTAAAATGTGTATTATGTTTATAAACTCAGGAAACATGTCCCTGCACACATAAGGACTTTGAATATGACCAATGTATGATCCTGTAACGACTTGGGATCGGATTGATACCCAAATTTGTGGTATCATCCAAAACTATTGTAAAGCATCAAACAACAGAAGATTAAGTGATTATTACATTTTAACAGAAGTGTAGATAGAACATGTCAAAAGAGAACATAAGCAGAATCTAACAGTAAATGAACAAATAGAATAATAATTCATTTTCTACTTTCCAATTGTCCTTTATAATGTTGAAAAATAATAGAATGGAAGACGACACAATATGTTACTGCATACGTCAGCAGCTAAATTAGGAGGCTTTGTTTGCTTACTTAATATATAAAAGACAAATTGTCTAGCATGTACACTATTTTATTTAAGGACAAACTTGCAATAAAAAACATATGCTTAAGTACCTTAAGATTTTTATGCTAAAATTAAGCCAATAATGCAATTTTAAGTGGTCCCCTTTATTTAGAAAAGTACCAAAAAGTATCAAAATACTTTTGCTACAGGTACCAAAATATTGGTATCGGGACAAGACTAGTTTGACGTATGATTCAGTACTTAATGTTGTGTCTACTTTAATATGTCTATAGGGTGCACTGCAGGGCTTCCCGGTGGCAGAGGGGTTAGTGCGTCTGCCTCACAATACAAAGGTCCTGCAGTCCTGGGTTCAAATCCAGGCTCGGGATCTTTCTGTGTGGAGTTTGCATGTTCTCCCTGTGAATGCGTGGGTTCCCTCCGGGTACTCCGGCTTCCTCCCACTTCCAAAGACATGCACCTGGGGATAGGTTGATTGGCAACACTAAATGGTCCCTAGTGTGTGAATGTGAGTGTGAATGTTGTCTGTCTATCTGTGTTGGCCCTGTGATGAGGTGGCGACTTGTCCAGGGTGTACCCCGCCTTCCGCCCGATTGTAGCTGAGATAGGCGCCAGCGCCCCCCGCGACCCCAAAGAAAGGGAATAAGCGGTAGAAAATGGATGGATGGATGGAGGGTGCACTGCATTTGTTTACCTTGTCGACACACATCCTCTTCCCCACTTTATTGTGTACAGATTGGAAGCGTGTACGGAACAAAAAGGGTTCCATCCAATAATAATTCTGATACAACAGCATATACCCTTACAGCAGGGGTGGGCATTACGTCGATGGCGAGCTACCGGTCGATCGCAGAGGGTGTGTCAGTCGATCAAGCCAGGCGTTAAAAAAATAGACATAAAAATGAGCAATCATCAATCCTCACCAAGACTTCACTTTCCGCAGTTGTTTGACATTCTCGGCACCCGAGGATCTTGTGAGATGACGCTGGCTTCTGCCAGATCATTATTAAGAAAAAAAGTCACTGACAGGACGGATAGAAACACTTTTTATTTCAACAGGGGCCGTACCTGCTGTCAAAACTCTGAAGACCGACTGCACAGTTCCTGTTTTCACCATAAAAGACCTGCTTCATCCTGCCTATGCTAACAAAATAAGAGTCTCAGAAAGAGTTTGATGCCAATGTATTTCTCCCCCGGCCTCAGCGACCGCTCCCTCTCCTCTCTCGCCCACACACTCACTGACGTCACTCACCTGCTGGAACTTAAAGAGCCACACACACATATGCTACTCTCATAACAAAGTGTTTAAAAACGAGTATGCAAGTTGGACAAATGAGATGCCAAATCCAACCACTTTCATGTGGTATTGGACAGAAAGAAGAACTTTTTTTCTCCTCCATTTGAAAATGCGGACGTTATCAGCACCACTGTCTGATTCCAATCAATGCAAGTCATCAGAATCAGGTAATACACCAACTTATGTTCTTGTCTTCAGGAAAGAAAGGAATCTAGTTGTGTTAAACATGCTGGCATTATCATTAAATACCATTAACTTGTTAACAAAAATGTCTCTTTCATAAATAAATAAATACAAATTATAAATATGAATGAGGTAGATCTCCTCCACTTGGTCAATTGAAAAGTAGCTCGCCTGCAGAAAAAGTGTGAGCACCCCTGCCTTACAGCCTTGTGTCTACATTACATGCATATAAAATAATACAAATAGTACATAAAATTATTTGATTTGTTTGTAACGTGCAGGGATACTATCCAGTCGACTGAACGACAGGGATTTTTTTTTTCATGGGCAGTCATGGGGAAGACAACAAGGGAGAGGAGCAGGACAGATGACGCTGACACGCCCTGACATTGACACAAGTGTCAGATAAAAAAGGGGAGGGGGGGACGTGAGGGTGACAAATAATCGGGGAATTAGAAATTAATGATTCCGCCAGTATGTAAATGGCAATTAAAGGACGGGCACAGCTCCAGGCTCTTTGGGCCTAACCGCCTCCATTTGTTTGGATAGGGACACACACAAACACACGCACACACGCACACACACTTGTGATGCATATTGAAGCGGTGACACACATCTATAAAGGCATAAAAGAAAATAAATCCACAATGCCCTGGACCAGATCAAATCAATTGGTCCATAATGGCGAGGGTGATCATTACATGCTGCTTTTGTTTGTTTAAATGAAGAGTGAGTGTGACCGCCATATTGAGTTGGATTAGTCAGTGGAGAACTGTTGCCTGCAGCTCCAAACATTGGATGTGTGTCACAACTGTGGGTTGTACAGTTAAATGCAGCGGTGGCCTATTTAGAAATCAAAGTCAACAATGTGGCCAATAATGTGTATTTATTATTTCATTGTTTAGGCTCAACAAGGCATGAAGGGTGTTTAAAAAGTAGGGATGTTCAGAGCAAAAAGGACAGTTCGATCTGAAATTCAATTCTCATAAGGGATCAGGAATACCGAACAATCGGTCAAACTGGTTAAACAATTAGCATATGTTTTTCGGATAGAAAAAAAAGGCCTGAGCTCAGAAGGATCCTGTTGGTAGGTTCATTGATTAGCCACATTGAAGGTCCATTTCCTGTCTACACTTGATAAATGTTGAGTTGTTCAGGCTGATTGAGGGCCTCGTTCAACGCCGATCTAAACTGTCATGGATGGACAAATCCTGCTTCTGGTCTTCCTGCTAAAAACAGTACAAACATGGTCGGGTAACAAGTCATATGCATGGAAATCAGTAGGTTCAGGTTAACCTGCTGTACATTAATAAAGTAGAACCTCGATTAATTGTAGAACTTTTCGATTTATAAAGAAAAAAAATAGGCATTTGTGTACAAACTTGGTCATTGTGTACGAACGTTTTATGCTTTGTGTACCTCGCACTGCAGCCATTTTGTGCCCGGCAGCATAAACATTGTGGGTTGATCAGGATTCTCAGTGCTGATTCAGTCACCACAACAGTGCTGTTGAAGTGGGGATTCTTTTAGCCTTTTTACAGGATTTTTTCTAGTTTTGTAAGCTCAACATTAATTTAAAGAAAGCAATAGACAAGTGATATGGAGTTTGAAACATTGGGGAATTACCCACAGCGTTGTGGACACTGCCCTCCTCCTACGGAGCCACAACTGCCAGTAAGAGTTTGAGTTTGAGTTTATTTTTATTTCGAACAAGCAAGCATACAACACGATACATCACCATTTCCAGTTTCTCTTTTCAACTTGTTCGAAAAGGAGTAGGGAGAAGCAGAGTTTATTTAATCCTACCCCCTTTTTTTTATATAACATTTACTAAAACTTTTGTTCCCTTCCTGTTTTAAATGTATTCACAATATACTCTATAAGTAATCACACTACAAATAATAAACAAATAAATAATACTCAGTGAAGAATGTTACATTTCATATGGCGATGAGGTGGCGACTTGTCCAGGGTGTACCCTACCTTCCGCCCGATTGTAGCTGAGATAGGCGCCAGTGCCCCCCGCGACCCCTAAAGGGAATACGTGGTAGAAAATGGATGGATGGATGGATGGTGAAATGATTAAGATTATTTTGAAAAGTTGTCTTTGGAAAAAAAAGATTGTTATTTTGAAAAAGGTTGTATTGGCACCAAAACAAGTTTTGGCAACAAATAAATACAAACACTGAAAAAATACAATATGTTTGCAACCTGTCCCGCTTCTTGCACTAAAACGCTGCCATTATTTTTAATCCGTAAGAAACCCCGCAAGATAATAATAAAAGAGAAATGATCAACAAAACCTTTGAAACACACAAAAACAAATGTGTACAAAAATATGAGTATTGGCATTGAAAACATCCGCCAAAGATATTGTATTTTTTTCAATGTTTGTATTTATGTATTGCCAACAAAAGTTATTATACAAAGTTATACAATTATTTATTGGGATACCAAATCTCACTGGCAGTGTCTGACTCCATATCCTTGCTCTGTTCCGGTGAAGTGTATTGTTTATTTCCGAATCATCCTAGCGGCCTGGCTGTTAAAGCTAAGAAGTTTTTTTTATTTCAAACTGTGAGTTCACCACCAGGCTAGTGACAGTGTGTGTGCGTGTGTCGGCAGGGCGGCTACTAATGAGGACAGTTCAGCTAGTTGTTATTTTGGCTTTGTTATTAAATACATGGTTGATCCATCACCCGCTTGTTAGGTGTGTTTGATATACACTACTGTATATCGCTTCATATAATATGGACTTTTGGCGTTGTTTGAAATTCGCTTCAATTATACAAACTTTTCTTTTTACGAACTGTGTTCAGTAACCGATTAGGTTTGTAAATCAAGGTTCCACTGTAAATGTATAAAAGTGGAACGATGTAATCACATTAGTAAAATAACTCAGAACATGTCTGCATGAACACCGATATTTAAAGGGGAACATTATCACCAGACCTATGTAAGCGTCAATATATACCTTGATGTTGCAGAAAAAAGACAATATGGTTTTTTTTAACCGATTTCCGAACTATTAAAAGGGTGAATTTGGCGATTTAAACACCTTTCAATTGTTCGTTGTCAGAGCGATGACCTTTCACCCGTGACCTTACAATGGGAAGCAATCCGCCATTTTCTCAACCACATTACACACACAAGTCAAATCAGCTCTGTTATTTTTCGTTTTTTCGACTGTTTTCCGTACCTTGGAGACATCATGCCTTGTCGGTGTGTTGTCGGAGGGTGTAACAACACGATCAGGGACGGATTCAAGTTGACTTACGTGGAGTGTGTATCGAATAGCACGGCATGCTAGTCGATACTAACATGCTATTCAGGCTAGCTGTATGTATATATTGCATCGTTATGCCTCATTTGTAGCTATATTTGCATCCAGCCTTTCCCTCCACCCATATTTAATGCCAAACAAACACATACCAAGCGACGGATTCAAGTTGCACCAGTGTCAGAAGATGCGAAAGTCCCTCGTTTGTTCTGCACATTTTACAGACGATAGCGATGCGACGACAGAGATGTGTGGATATCCTGCGACACTCAAAGCAGATGCATTTTCAACGATAAAGTCAACGAAATCACAAAGGTGAGTTTTGTTGATGTTATTGACTTATGTGCTAATCAGACATATTTGGTCACGGCATGGCTGCCAGCTAATCGATGCTAACATGCTATTTAGGCTAGCTGTATGTACATTTGTAGCTATATTTGCATCCAGCCTTTCCCTCCACCCATATTTAATGCCGAACAAACACTTACCAATCGACGGATTTAACTTGCTCCAGTGGTCAGAAGATGCAATCTTTGGTTAGAAGGCGATCGCCGAATAGCTTCAATAGCTATTCGCTCAATAGCTTCAGTTTCTTCTTCAATTTTGTTTTCGCTATCTGCCTCCACACTCCAACCATTCGTTTCAATAAATGTGTAATCTGTTGAATCGCTTAAGCCGCTGAAATCCGAGTCTGAATCCGACCTAATGTCGCTATATATTGCTGTTCTATCCGCCATGTTTGTTTGTATTGGCATCACTATGTGACGTCACAGGAAAATGGACGGGTGGATTTACAGATAGCGAAAATCAGGCACTTTAAAGCCTTTTTTCGGGATATTCCATGATGGGTAAAATTTTGAAAAAAACTTTGAAAAATAGAATAAGCCACTGGGAACTGATTTTTTATTGGTTTTAACCCTTCTTAAATTTGTTGTAATGTTCCCCTTTAAAAAAAAGCATATGTTCCCCAGACAAATAGATGCTAAATAGAGAATTACTCTATGGCTTTGTTAAATATTACTGTCAAGGCTTCATGTTTGTGGTCAAAACATGTCATGCTATAACTGTTTCTTTGGTCTGCGGTCACTTCCAAGGTTTCTCAGTTTTATCCCATTGGGTTGAGTTTTTTCTTGCCCTGATGTGGGATGTCGTTGTGATTTGTGCAGCCCTTTGGGACACTCGTGATTTTGGGTTATTTAAGTAAACATTGATTGATTATTAAAATTTGCCAGCGAGTACACCAGTCGTACTCTCCTCAATCATCATCACAATAATTATATGATTATTCTGCATAGGGAAATGATTATTGAAATGTTTTTTTGTGACTGAGGGCCGCAGACTGAAAAATCAAAGTATGCGGGGACCATTTTGATATTTTTCTTTTTTAAAAGCAATACAACAGTTGTTGTTTTTTTACCTTTATGGCTTTTCTCAAGTTTGGTCCCCGGTCTCCGGAAGGGTCTCAGTCATAAAAATGTTATAAATAAGTTATAAATTATGATATTTTTCATTTAACCATTTAACGCTTGAATGGTGGTCATGGATGAGGTGTTGGCTGTCCTGAGTCGGGACCCAGGATGGACCGCTCGTCCATTGCCGGGACCCAGGATGGTCCGCTCGCCTGTGTATCGGCTGGGACATCCGATACACGGCTTGGGATGGTTTCCTGCTGGCTCCACTGTGGACGGGGGGGGGGGGGGGGGGGGGGCCTCATATGCGGTCCTCTCTAAGGTTTCTCATAGTCATCATTGTCACCGACGTCCCACTAGGTGTGAGTTTTCCTTGCCCTTATGTGGGCTCTACCGAGGATGTCGTTGTGGTTTGTGTAGTGGTTTGTGCAGCCCTTTGAGACACTAGTGATTTAGGGCTATATGAATAATAATTGATTGGTTGATTGATTGAATCTCGAGATCAACTTCAGGTTTGTCTGTCGTTATAACGTTTTTTTTTAATTTAGTTATGCAACATTTTCCCCCAAAACATTTTAAAGTGGAATATTTGACGTGAAGTAATTGGAACCCTAAATAGGTCAATATTCATAACAATAAAAAAATAATAAGTGTTGAAAATAAGCGGAATGTTTATTTATATTTTTTTACTTTTAACACTTAAGTCTTTAGATCTCTTGATTATAAGATTTTATACTTTTTTTTCATACTTCTTTGTTTGTTTGATGCCCTTTTTGTGAAAGAAAACTTTGGTTCACACAAAATATGCAATTTTATCTCCCCAAAATATTTCAAAGTAAAATTGTTCCACTGAAGTAATTGGAGCCTTCAGCAGGTCAATAACAGTCCGAATGGCAGCTTTGTGTTATTAGTGTCAACATTGCAACTTTTTCTTGTTACATGTCACTGTTTTCTCTTTTATTACACTCTTTTATGTTTAAAACATTTTATTATAGTATTTTTTAGAATGGGCCGGGGGCCATTAACAAATTAGCTGGGGGCCACAAATGGCCTTCGGGCCGCACTTTGGACACGCCTGGGTTAGAGTCTCCGCCCTGAGATCAATCAATCAATCAATCAATCAATCAATCAATCAATGTTTACTTATATAGCCCTAAATCACTAGTGTCTCAAAGGGCTGCACAAACCACTACGACATCCTCGGTAGGCCCAGATAAGGGCAAGGAAAACTCACACCCAGTGGGACATCGGTGACAATAATGACCCAGTGGGACATCGGTGAAAATAATGACCCAGTGGGACGTCGGTGACAATGATGACTATGAGAACCTTGGAGAGGAGGAAAGCAATGGATGTCGAGCGGGTCTAACATGATACTGTGAAAGTTCAATCCATAATGGATCCAACACAGTCGCGAGAGTCCAGTCCAAAGCGGATCCAACACAGCAGCGAGAGTCCCGTTCACAGCGGAGCCAGCAGGAAACCATCCCAGGCGGAGGCGGATCAGCAGCGCAGAGATGTCCCCAGCCGATACACAGGCAAGCAGTACAGTAGGTTATGGGTTCAAACCCCGGCCCAGTCGTACCAAAGACTATTAAAATTAGACCCTTTACCTCCCTGCTTGGCACTCAGCATCAAGGGTTGGAATTGGGGGTTAAATCACCAACAATGATTCCACCGCTGCTGCCCATTGCTCCCCTCACCTCCCAGGGGTTGATCAAGGGAGATGGGTCAAATACAGAGAATAAATCCACCACACCTACTGTGTGTGTGACAATCATTGGTACTTTAACTTTTAATTCCGTTCATGCTATTTGAGGCAGGTAAATAATATACTGTAATTTTTCAGAAAAAATTTTCCCCACATTTTGAACCCTGCGCTTTATACATTACTTCAGAACGGGTCAAAATGGACCAATGAAATAGTTTACATTACATCAAAAGGACTCACACAATAATTCACTCAGCCAATTAACTTGTTATGGACTCACCATCGCCAATGAGAAGAAACAATGAAATGCACAAGATGAAGTGAATTATATTTATATAGCGCTTTTCTCTAGTGACTCAAAGCGCTTTACATAGTGAAACCCAATATCTAAGTTACATTTAAACCAGTGTGGGTGGCACTGGGAGCACGTGGGTAAAGTGCCTTGCCCAAGGACACAACGGCAGTGACTAGGATGGCGGAAGCGGGAATCGAACCTGCAACCCTCAAGTTGCTGGCACGGCCACTCTACCAACCGAGCTATGCCGCCCCAAAACCGAAGATGATTGATGAAATTAAACAGTCGCCACCACTAACTGGCCCTGAAAAGCCGGACCCCCGCGAGCCAGAGAAGACAACTTCAACAGTTTCAGCGCCGGGGAGAGGGGAATTACGAAGATGGTACTCAGTGACGTATCTGGTAGGCTGCTGTATGCCATGTTAGAGGCACTGTCTTTTGTTGAATTTGTAAATAAACACAAACACCTGAGTGAACAATTCATGTTTCAATGTGCTCAACTACACTTTATAGACTTCCATCCATCCATTTACTACCGCTTATTCCCTTTTGGGGTCGCGGGGGGCGCTGGCGCCTATCTCAGCTACAATCGGGCGGAAGGCAGAGTACACCCTGGACAAGACGCCACCTCATCGCAGTCTTTATAGACTTGTCCGGCCAATATAAAATACAATTCCTACTAAACTGTATAGCCCGGAAATTACATTTCAAATGATCTTTGTTTTAAAAGCTCAAGTTTTTTTGACGTCAGTAATGCCTCAAAGGCACACACCAGCTATTCGGTCCTTTTTTTCCCTGTCACTGAGCTGAAAATCCTCCTCTAAGCATCCTTCATCATATACAATCACCCGGGGAATTAAAATGACAGCGTGTTAATTAATCCATCATGCTACTTAATTGAAATGATGTATGATAGTCATTTGTTTTCATTGATACATGCGCTATTAGTGCCATGTCACTATATGACTAATGAGTGTATGGACATTTCTGAAATAATTGGTTGTAATTAATCTCAGCAAAGGGGTGGGGGGTGGGGGGGGTCGACTTCATCTGACAGTTACAGCGAATAGCAGTGTTGATGTAATTATGTAACGATCAAGATCAGTCCGTCAAACAAACTCCCACAGCCACCATTTTTCTCTGGTGGGTTTACCTTTTCCTGCCAGTCAGGCCTTTTCCATACAGCGGAAGAAGAATCGGTGTGGAAAAAGAGGAAGACATGACGCTATCGTGACAGTCTTTTTTTCAGTAGTTTCTATGGTAACAGTGTCAAGTGATTGAGGTCAGGGTTCAAACTGACCAATAGTGAGTAAATTACATTTCTCAAAATGAGCATCCCTGAGCTGCTATAGAAATCGAGCTCCCGCCCTCTGATGGATACATCTTGTCATTCACAGTTTAGCAGGCAAGGGCGGAAACATGACACCCGGCGGGGGCTTTGCTTGCTCAAACAAAGAATCTACTGAATGGACAAATTCAAATACAAAAAGTGACTATACGAGGGATACACAACTTAATTGTTTTGGTGGGTCACATTTTCAAATGTTAAACACCAGGGGGGGCAGACGTCACTCTTCGCCACAGTTTTATTATTTGTTTTCCATGTCGGTCTATTTATATTGTCAGAGTTACGGGAGCGCTTTGCTCTTTCTAAGAATTTTCTACAAAAATTTTTGTCAAAGATCACCTTTATGACAGTACTGCGGCGAAAATGTGAGTCTCTAACACGTTTTTTGAACTGATCTCACGGGTCACCAGCTGAGTAGCCCAAATGATGGAAACGAGAGGACCTAAAATGAAACCTTGTGGAACACGACTACAAACCCCGTTTCCATATGAGTTGGGAAATTGTGTTGGATGTAAAAATTAACGGAATACAATGATTTGCAAATCCTTTTCAACCCATATTCAATTCAATGCACTACAAAGACAAGATATTTGATTTTTAAACTCATAAACTTTATTTTTTTTTGTAAATAATAATTAACTTAGAATTTCATGGCTGCAACACGTGCCAAAGTAGTTGGGAAAGGGCATGTTCACCACTGTGTTACATCACCTTTTCTTTAAACAACACTCAATAAATGTTTGGGAACTGAGGAAACTAATTGTTGAAGCTTTGAAAGTGTAATTCTTTACCATTCTTGTTTTATGTAGAGCTTCAGTCATTCAACAGTCTCCGCTGTCGTATTTCACGCTTCACAATGTGCCACACATTTTTGATGGTAGATAGGTCTGGACTGCAGGCAGGCCAGGAAAGTACCCGCACACTTTTTTACAAAGCCACGCTGTTGTAACACGTGCTAAATGTGGCTTGGCATTGTCTTCCTGAAATAAGCAGGGGCGTCCATGAAAAAGACGGCACTTAGATGGCAGCATATGTTGTTCCAAAACCTGTATGTACCTTTCAGGATTAATGGTGCCTTCACAGATGTGTAAGTTACCCATGCCTTGGTCACTAATGCACCCCCATACCATCACAGATGCTGGCTTTTGAACTTTGCGTCAATAACAGTCTGGATGGTTCGCTTCCCCTTTGGTCCAGATGACACAATGTCGATTATTTCCAAAAACTTTTTGAAATGTGGACTGGTCAGACCACAGAACACTTTTACACTTTGCTTCAGTCCATCTTAGATGATCTCGGCCCAGAGAAGCCGGCGGCGTTTCTGGATGTGGTTGATAAATGGCTTTCGCTTTGCATAGTAGAGCTTTAACTTGCACTTACAGATGTAGCAACGAACTGTATTTAATGACAGTGTTTTTTTTAAGTGTTCCTGAGCCCATGTGGTGATATCCTTTAAAGATTGATGTCGTTTTTTTATACAGTGCCGTCTGAGGGAACGACGGTCACGGTCATTCAATGTTGATTTCGGGCCATGCCGCTTACGTGGAGTGATTTCTCCAGATTCTCTGAACCTTTTGATGATATTATGGACCATAGATGTTGAAATCCCTAAATGTCTTGCAATTGCACTTTGAGAAACGTTGTTCTTAAACTGTTTGACTATTTGCCCACGCAGTTATGGACAAAGGGGTGTACCTCGTCCCATCCTTTCTTGTGAAAGACTGAGCATTTTTTTGGAAGCTGTTTTTATACCCAATCATGGCACCCACCTGTTCCCAATTAGCCTGCACACCTGTGGGATGTTCCAAATAAGTGTTTGATGAGCATTCCTCAACTTTATCATTATTTATTGCCACCTTTCCCAACTTCTTTGTCACGTGTTGCTGGCATTAAATTCTAAAGTTAATGATTATTTGCAAAAAAAAATGTTTATCTGTTTGAACATCAAATATGTTGTCTTTGTAGCATATTCAACTAAATATGGGTTGAAAATGATTTGCAAATCATTGTATTCCGTTTATATTTACATCTAACACAATTTCCCAACTCATATAGAAACGGGGTTTGTACTTTAACTAATAGGGACTTGCCGATCAGTATCTGTTGATTTTCTTCATCGCCAATCTTTCAAAGCCGATCACAAAGGCTGATTCCCTCTAGCTAATATTGTATTTTTTTTTTTTTCGGCCCTCTGCTGACAAGCTAGCAACTAATTGTACATCTCTATATAAAGTGTGACACTGCTTCCCTAAATTGATAATAATAATAATAATAATAATAATAATAATAATAATAATCTCCATCCATCCATCTATTTTCTACTGCTTGTCCCTTTTGGGCTCGCGGGGGGTCGCTGGAGCCTATCCCAGCTGCTAAGAGGGGGCGTACACCCTGGACAAGTTGCCACCTCATCGCAGGGCAATAATAATCTCTATTATGGCAAAAAAAAAACTGATTTATTGATGTTAAGTATCATTATCAAGTATTAGGACAAGGCTCAACATGTTGCACACCAAGGACCTGATTTACTAAGATCTAAATACCACATGATAAACAGCGTGTACAATCTATAAAATAGCGTATTAGTGGGTGTGTTGCCTGCGATCTACTAAGACTGCTTGTGCAACTGAATAGTGGTTCAGAACGCCTTATTTAAATACGGTTGTATATACTATGCAGGGCATCACGGACACACTCAATATTTTACCGCACATGCATATCAAGCTCCTACCTGACGCGTTTTGCTATGTTTTGAAACATGCCGCAGACATGTACAACTTTTTATAGCCATTTTAGAAGTGGTGCATCTACAATGAAAACATATTTTTGTGCACTGAAGCTGTGCTCATCGGAGAGGTCTCAGCACTAACTCAGAATTTTAAGAAAAATATGCAAGAACATGCAAGAAAATATTTTTTTTTACGTGGAACATATATTAATAATATCTTCTATATGGAAAAACATACGCCATAAAAAATCCACCAGCAGACACACAAACGCATCAATTTAATTTGGTTTAATAAGCTCCTGAAGTCATCGAGCAGCTACACATTTATGAAATGAAATTAGTGATTAGACACTATGTTTGATGTTTTTATCCTTGACGGTTCAAATATATTGACAAGCATACATAGGAGCTGCTGTATAAGTCGCCTCCTTTCTCTCAGCTGTGTGAGTCACTGTCAGTTTGCACATAAACAAAAACGTAAAATAGCGCTCACAGTTGAGTTTTATTCTTGATAAATCAAACTGCGTATGTAGAAAAATTATATATGAATAATTGTATTTGCATTTCCTCCTCCAGTATTGTGGGTGTTCTGATGATTGGCATATAATCTGCATATACATGAAGACAGACACGCTAAAAGGTGCTTATTTTACCCACTAAAGAAACACAATCCTATGTGTGCACATTTAATAGATATTTGTTGTGTAAATGTCTACAAATTAACAAAATAAGGCGTTGGAAACAAGATAACTTTGAGGGGCAAAAATGACTTAAATGAGTCATGGATAATACATTTTGATTTTGTTTAGTTATTGTGTACTATTGACTGTTTTGCTTAGACCAAAAAAAAGACAATAAGGAACCAATTAAATTATTGTGCTGATCTTGTTAAACTCTCTACAGCACTCACGAAAAATACATTGAACAATTTACAGTTAATGCATGTGATCGGCTGATCTCACTCATTAGTTATTGGAATCGGCAGCATAAATCCCTAATCGTAACATCCCTAATACCTGAAGAAAATGAAAAAAATGACTACCGACTGCATTTGAAGTAACCAAGATACAGCAACACCTTAGTTATATGAATAAGATTATGAAAAAAATGGTCAACAGCCGAAAAAGAAAGGACTTCAAGAGGTGCCTTGAGGAACGCCTCAGTTATGTAAATCACAAGATTGGACCCCAAAATGTTGATGAAAAGTTATGCCAATATGTTTCCAATGGTCCAAGATCCTCTATACCAAGAGTCTCCAGACTACGGCCCGCCAGCATCCAAAATACAGCCCAAGTCCCAAGTAAAAAAAAAATAAAAATATACATATATATATATGTATATATATATATATATATATATATATATATATATATATATATATATATATATATATAGATATATATCTATATATATATACATATATATAGATATATAAATATATATATATCTATATATATATATATTTATATATATATATATTACGTATTTATGTTTTTTATCATTATTTTTTAAATCCATCCTTTCTAATGAATTTTCTACCGCTTGTTACTCTCTGTGTGAGAGTAAGAAGTGAGTCTTTAGCGTACCATTAACGGTACACGTACCACTGCTTGCGGATCACTGCTCTATGCAACAGGATCTCTCTTGTGTTTTTTCGGAATAGCTGCAAAAATGTTTGTCTCCTGAGTTTTAAAACTGAATTTGGGGTCAGTATTGCGTCATTCCCAAGCTGGATTTGGCCCATATGCCGCCAGTTAGTTACTGTATATACACTATATGGTTATGCATGAAGAATACATGAATGTGCAACAGGCATGGGTGACACACTGAGACCAGTCTCCCACTACTGACTCTTTATTAGAACCGCACAGGACACAATAACTAAAACACTAGGTCTACAACCACCAGGCCTGAAGGTCAGTGGTTTGTCCAAACCGAAGCTTCCTCAATCCCTCACCCAGGTTTCAAATGCTCATGCTGACCAACCTCCTTTCCTCATCCCTCCCCCCTTACCTTAGCAGCCCATCAAGATATGTTGGGCCAAGGATAAAAAAAAAAAGAGGTTACAAAATCATACAATTGTGATTTATTGCTAATTGGAAGTGAAGCAATGAACACAATCCAGAGAGGAAAAGCTTTGAATTGTCTTTGTCTAGTCCAACAGTGCATGGGAAAAAATAAAAGAAGAATGATCTACGATGACCTGTCCGTCACTAAGAGAGCCGATCGATACAAACTATTCATTTCAGAAATTATCTCCACATTGATCCAGGGACAAGTGCCAGGAAGGCAAGGGGCACCATGGCCATAATACAATAATTATATAGAGCCCCACAAGCTCATCCTCCTAAACAATAAAGCCTGTCAGCAGCAGCAGGGATGGCGAACCCCCATAATCCATCAGCACACTGGCCCCCGACCTCTGGGCTTGGATGTTTTCTGTGACCCGCTGTAAAGAGTTGCTTACGGAAGGACACAATAGCTGGATTTACGTCAACGTGCAGAGGTGAGAAACCTGTGGTGCTGATGTAATGATGCGGTGTCAGTCCAGCTTTTATCAGTCCTGGTTATTGCGTAGACCTCTGATTGTAAGGCGGTAAAGAGGAGTGTTCACTATTTGTCCTTCACCCCACAGCCCCGTTCTTGTATCAACAGTTTGTTGGCACTGCGACAACACTAACAGCAAATGTTGCTCGTCACCCTCTGCAGAGGGCACATTTACATAGCAGAAGGGATCACATGGCAGTCATCATGCTGACATCAGAAATACATTAAACTACCCACCGGGTCTACCTTGTTAAACAAGTGTCCTCTGCTCCCAAACATACTGCACCACGGATAAGATATGAATACGTTTCCATGTAAGTCGTTTGGGATGCATGCAGATTTGAGATTGTTTGGAGTAATCTGTGGAATTATCAAAATGAAATGAATATTCAAGCCAGCTGCCATGGCTCAAGATGAATCACTTGCATACAAAATGATAAGGGACAGGCCATCTGTCAGTGTTGCAACGCATTAATGCATGGTTATATGCATACCTATCACATTAAAGAAAGGACCAGCATCTTCAGGATACACGTTTTAAATGTTATTGTCATTAAAAAAAACAACTATAAATCCCCTCAAAAATTCACACAGTAGTGGTTTTAGCCTTGTTTTTAAACTAATTTAGCACACATCTGAATGCCCACTTTTATCCCCAAAATATGGGCGAGCCTGCATCAGCCTTCTGACGTCAGAAGGCCGGAGACAATTTCATATTGTCCATCCATCCATTCATCTTCTTCCATTTATCCGCATATTTCATATTGTGTAGTTTTATATTTGGTAACATTTTTATCCGGAATCACGATATTTTCGTGCATAATTTATAGGAATTAGTACAGACAGTCTATTGCCAGATGCATTTTTGCAGGTTGTAGCAATACAACTATAGAAGAAGTCAGCCTGCATAATAAGATTGTGCCAAAGTCAATATTGTGTTACCCGGTACCGGTACCGAAATGTATTTGAATAGTTTCCGGTACTTTTCTAAATAAATGTCATTATTGGCTTTATTTTAACAAAAAATCTTAAGGTACATTAAACATGTTTCTTATTGCAATGTTGTCCTTAAATAAAATAGTGAACATACTAGACAACTTTTCTTTTATTAGTAACTAAGCAAACAAAGGATCCTAATTTAGCATATTGTGTCATTTGTTTTTCTATTATTTGGTCAAAATTATGAGGGACTAACTGTAAAAATGTATTATTAATCCACTTGTTCATTTACTGTAAATATCTGCTTACTTTGTCTTTCAACATGTTCTATCTACACTTCTCTTCAAATGTAATAATCACTTATTCTTCTGTTGTTTGATACTTTACATTAGTTTTGAATGAGACCACACATTAAGGTATCGATCCGATACCAAGTCGTTACAGGATCCTACATTGGTCATATTTGTGATTCCCAAAGCCCAAAAAAAGTCTGCGGGCTATAGAGCTTTTTCATTTCGGGCTCCAGTACTCTGGAATGCCCTCCCGGTAACAGTTCGAGATGCCACCTCAGTAGAAGCATTTAAGTCTCACCTTAAAACTCATTTGTATACTCTAGCCTTTAAATAGACTCCCTTTTTAGACCAGTTGATCTGCCGTTTCTTTTCTTTTTCTTCTATGTCCCACTCTCCCTTGTGGAAGGGGTCCGGTCCGATCCGGTGGCCATGTACTGCTTGCCTGTGTATCGGCTGGGGACATCTATGCGCTGCTGACCCGCCTCCGCTTGGGATGGTTTCCTGCTGGCTCCGCTGTAAACGGGACTCTCGCTGCTGTGTTGGATCCGCTTTGGACTGGACTCTCGTGACTGTGTTGGATCCATTATAGATTGAACTTTCACAGTATCATGTTAGACCCGCTCGACATCCATTGCTTTCCTCCTCTCCAAGGTTCTCATAGTCATTATTATCACCGATGTCCCACTGGGTGTGAGTTTTCCTCGCCCTTATGTGGGCCTACCGAGGATGTCGTAGTGGTTTGTGCAGCCCTTTGAGACACTAGTGATTTAGGGCTATATAAGTAAACATTGATTGATCGATTGATATTTAAAGGCCTACTGAAATGGGATTTTCTTATTCAAACGGGGACATCAGGTCCATTCTATGTGTCATACTTGATCATTTTGTGATATTGCCAAATTTTTGCTGAAAGGATTTAGTAGAGAACATCGACGATAAAGTTTGCAACTTTTGGTGCTGATAAAAAAGCGTCGCCTTTACCGGAAGTCGCAGACGATGACATCACAAGGGTGAGGGCTCCTCACGTCCTCAAATTGTTTATAATGGGAGCCTCCAGCAGCAAGAGCTATTCGGAGCAAGAAAACGACAATTTCCCCATTAATTTGGGCGAGGATGAAAGATTTGTGGATGATGATATTGATAGCAAAGGACTAGAAAAAATAAATAAAAATAAGATAAGATAAAAAGCGACGGCTCCGGTCGGCGGCAGTATGAGCGTTTCAGATGTAATTAGACACATTTATTAGGATAATTCTGGAAGATCCCTTATCTGCTTATTGTTTTAATAGTATTTTAGTGAGATTGTAAAGACATACCTCGAGGTCGGATGGCTGCGGTGAACACGCAGTGTCTCAGAGAGAAACTGATGAGCCAAGCTCACAGCTCCCTTTTAAAAAGCTACTGCAGGAGGACGAATAATCCAATGATGTCTCCGATAAGATATATATCACGATTTTCCCATCCTAAAACATGCTGTTTGACGTAGAGAAACATGTTCACTTGACCGCTCTGTGTTAAAAACAAAGAAACACCGGCTGTGTCTCGGTGCTAAAGACATCTGCAATACACCGCTTTCCACCAACAGCATTGTTCTTTATAGTCTCCATTATTACTTGAACAAATTGCAAAAGATTCAGCAACACCGATGTCCAAATTACTGTGTAACTATGCGATGAAAAGAGACGACTTTTAGCCTTAACTGGTGCTGAGCTAATATTTCCTGAAAGTCCGTGACATCACTCGCACGCGTCATCATTCCGCAACGTTTTCAACAAGAAACTCCGCGGGAAATTTAAAATTGCAATTTAGTAAACTAAACCGGCCATATTGGCATGTGTTGCAATGTTAATATTTCATCATTGATATATAAACTATCAGACTTCGTGGTCAGTAGTAGTGGGTTTCAGTAGGCCTTTAAAGTCCTCATGTGTCAAGGAACCTATTTCCCGAGTTTATAAATATAATGGGAATTTTTAAAAAGGAAAAAATATTTTTTGATGATAAAAAATATCGTTGTAATCATAGAAGTGTCGATGAGATACCTTCACTTGGTATCATGACAGTGGATGTTAGGTGTAGATACACTCATGGGGTTTGTTTACATTTTAACACCTATGAGCTACGATGTGTAGTGAAGCATGTTTAGCTATTCCTCGTTCTGCGGGGATGATATTTGTATGAAACATACTTTATTTGTCGCCATGGAGGCGAGGATTAGTGATTTAGAAGTAGCTAAAACCCTGCTAACTGTGGATGGACTCTAGCTGTTAGTTCGCTAGCTATGTCTTAAAGCACTTCATACGTTGTGATTTTATACACAGTATGTAGACCTTTTGTAACTAGGAGCCAAGCTAGAGGACCTCTGTCCCCAGCTATCTTAATAGACTAATTGATCTGCTATTGAAGAGGAGCGTTCCTCTGAGCATCACTGAGACAGCCCGGCTCCAATCAGACAGGCATGTGTTATCAAACTGGGAAGTCAATTAAGAGAGAGGGGGGACATGAGAGAGAGGGAGGAGTTGGGGGCTTGTGTTGAGACCGTTGGGAGAAAGGGGGATCTGCTCCAAGCTGTCAGCAGACTGCTTCTTGCTGGAGGGAGTAGGTTTCAGGGACTGAGCCACAGACATACTGTACAACAATCAATTTATAAAGTGAGTACTAAGATGATAGATTATAACATGCACTGGGACCCTTTATCCTGAAAACTGTTTTTTTTTTCTGGTGTCTCAGTGTTGTGTCCAGGTAGATGATAGTTTTTGTGTTTGTATGTATACTTTTCTAGTAACAGTACCTCCATGATTTTGAAGGGCTTTTTTGTGATTGTTGCAGCCTATATTGCCTGAATCCAAGGCAACTATTTGTTAAAGCTGTGACAAAAGTTATGTTTCGAGGTTTATTTTAAATAACATCAAAACAGCTTGTGATTTTAAGGCTTTTTTTTTTGCAGATTTTTTTCTGAATTGTTCAAGTGTTCCTTGTAACCTTAACCTCAAAAATGCACAAGACTGCAACAAAAAGGCAAAACAAATACTGTATTGATGTTTTTCTTGTTTCAGACCAAAAAGACGTTGAAGTAGACGCTAGATGGCCTTAGTGAAGTGAAGTGATTTGAATTATATTTATATAGCGCTTTTTCTCTAGTGACTCAAAGCGCTTTACATAGTGAAACCCAATATCTAAGTTACATTTAAACCAGTGTGGGTGGCACTGGGAGCAGGTGGGTAAAGTGTCTTGCCCAAGGACACAACAGCAGGGACTAGGATGGCGGAAGCGGGAATCGAACCTGCAACCCTCAAGTTGCTGGCACGGCCGCTCTACCAACCGAGCTTAACCGCCCCCGTATGCTCAAAGCACATTGTCAAATCAATTTTTTACCACCACAGAGTATATGTTTCTTTTACTTTTTATTCATAGCTGTGTGTAGAAGTGGCTGGTTGCATCAGCTCCGCTACTTTAACGTATTTCTTGTCCTTTGTGTTCTTTGATGATAATGTTTCCCTCTTACACACATGTAAGAGGGATGTGTACTATGGCTATGAGTTGTTTTTTTCCCTTGGCCTCAGTCTGGACCCCCTCTCCAGGGGCCCAGGCTTACACCAATATTCTTATTTTATTTTATTTTTTTAATTATTTTATTTTCTCTCCAACTCAATTCAAGTATTTCATATATATTTCATATGTATGAAATACTTGACTTTCAGTGAATTCTAGCTATATATATTTATTTTATCATATATATATATATATATATATATATATATATATATATATATATATATATATATATATATATATATATATATATATATATATATATATATATATATATATATATATATATATATATATATATATATATATATATAAATAAAATAAATATTTGAATTTCACACGGCACCTTTAAAATACACAGTAATAAAAACACAGTTGTTCTACTAACTGTACTGTGCTTGCTGGTTACTGAAAAAAAAAAAAAAACAACACTTACTTTTCACTATTTGAGTAACCTTTGTTCTGCCATTTACGTACTGGCGAGAGTCACTTGCCGTCAGGTGCACAACACCACGTAAATCGTTGGCCAATCAAAAAGCAACCCCAACATTCACCAGGAGATGGCAACAGACAACATAGAATCACTCTATTACAGACGGCATCGCCATGGCTGTAACTTCCTCATTCTTCTGCTTGTGTCCTTGTGTGTGCAGTTTTTTATTAAAATCCGTAGATGTTGTAACGTGATTGGGCAGGCAAGCTGTTTATAGAACAGGAAAGCGGACGTGAAAACAGGCTGTCCCCACTCATGTCCGTATGGAGCTGGAGGAGGCGTGGCCTCCAGCTCCGGCTGAATTTCGGGAGATTTTCGGGAGAAAATTTCTTCCGGGAGGTTTTCGGGAGAGATGCTGAATTTTGGGAGTATCCTGGAAAATCTCGGAGGGTTGGCAAGTATGTATAAGCAATCCAGTAATCCACTGGCCAATAGTGATACACTCATAAAAGTGAAAATGTTAAATTACCACTACTACATATATATTTGGGCCGGCATGGCGTTGTGGGTAGAGCGGCCGTGCCAGAAACCTGAGGGTTGCAGGTTCGCAGATAAGTTTCGCCACTTATCTGAGTCCAGGTCGTGGATGCAGGAGTCTAAGCATGCCCAAATTTCCTTGTCCCCGGCCACCTCCTCTTGTTCCACAGGGGTAAAATTGAGATGTTCCCAGGCCAGCTGTGAGACATAGTCCCTCCAGGGTGTCCTAAATCTGCACTGAGGCCTTCTCCCGGCTGGACATGTCCAAAATACCTCACCAGGGAGGCAGCCAGGAGGCATCCATAGTAGATGCCCATGTCATCTAAACTGGCTCCTCTCGAAGAAAAGGAGCAATGGCTCTACTAGTCTCGGAGTCTCTCTCGAATGACCGAGCTCTCTTAGGGTGATCCCAGATATCCTATGTTTTCATTCTTCAATCAGTTAATATAAACATTTGAGGTTTAAAATGTTCCATCCATCCATCCATCCATTTTCTACTGCTTGTCCCTTTTTGGGTCGCGGGGGGTCGCTGGAGCCTATCTCAGCTGCATTCGGGCGGAAGGCGGCGTACACCCTGGACAAGTTGCCACCAATGTTATGAAACGTAATAACATGTAAAATAACGATGAGAAAAAGTAACACCAAATTTACTTTACTGAGTAACGACTCGCTCCTACAGTGAGCTAAATGAGTTGCTAAATCATTTACTCTTCAGAAGAAATGTGTAACTATAACTACAAAACCCAAAAGCAGTGAAGTTGGCATGTTGTGTAAATTGCAAATAAAAACAGAATTCAATTATAAGCAAATCGTTTTCAACTTGTATTCAATTGAATAAACTGCAAAGATTAGATGTTTAATGTTCAAAATGAGAAACTTTTTTTTTTTTTTCAAATAATCATTCAATTACAATTTATTGGCAGCAACACATCACAGAAAAGTTGGCACAAGGGCATTTTTACCACTGTGTTACATGGCCTTTCCTTTTAAAAACACTCTGTAAACTTTTGGGAACTGAGGAGACCAATTTGTGACATTTTCAGGTGGAATTCTTTACCTTTCTTGCTTGATGTATGGCTTGAATTGTCCAATAGTCAGTGGTTCCAGTTGTGGTATTTTAGGCTTCATAAAGCCCACACATTTTCAATGGGAGACAGGTCAGGACTACAGGGAGGCCAGTCTAGTATTTGCACTCTTTTATGACGAAGCCACGCTGTTGTAACACGTGGCTTGGCATTGTCTTGCTGAAATAAGCAGGGGCGTCTATGAAAAACACGTTGCTTGGATGGCAACATATGTTGCTCCAAAACCTGTATGTACATTTCAGCATTAGTGGTGCCTTCACAGATGTGTACGTTACCTATGCCTTGGGCACTAATACACCTCCATACCATCACAGTTGCTGGCTTTTGAACTGTTCACCTATAAAAGTCTGTATGTTTCTTTTCCTCTTTGGTGCGGAAGACACAACGTCCGCAGTTTCCCCCAAAAAATTGAAATGTGGACTCATCAGACCACAGAACACTTATCCAGTTTTCCAGCGAAGCCGGCAGCGTTTCTGGGTGTTGTTGATAAATGACTTTCGCTTTGCACTTACAGATGTAGCAACAAACAGTAGTTACTGACAGGGATTTTTTTAAGTGATCCTGAGCCCATTTGGTAATATCCTGTACACACAGATTTCGCTTTTTGATGCAGTATTGCCTGAGGGATCGAAGATCCGTAATATCATCGCTTACGTGCAGTGATTTCTCCAGATTCTCTGAACCGTTTGATGATATCACGGACAGTAGATGGTGAAATCCCTAAATTCCTTGCAATAGCTTATTGAGAAATATTGTTCTTAAACTGTTTGCTCACGCATTTGTTCACAAATCTTTGATTGTGAATGACTGACCGTTTCATGGAGGTTGCTTTTATACCCATTCATAACAACCACCTGTTCCTAATTAGCCTGTTCACCTGTGGGATGTTACAAATAAGTTTTTGATGAGCATTCCTCAACTTTTTTGCCACTTGTGCCAGCTTTTTTTAAACACGTTGCAGGCATCAAATTCCAAATGAGCTAATACTTACAAAAAAATAAGAACGTTTTCCTGTTCGGACGTTAAGTATCTTGTCTTTGCAGTCTATTCAACCGAATATAGGTTCAAAAGGATTTGCAAATCATTGCATTCTGTTTTATTTACGATTTACACAACATACCAACTTCACTGGTTTTGGGGTTTGTAATTTATTTCTTTAAGGTAAGCTGACCAACACTGCACATGGCACTCCGGCTTCTAAGGGAAATATTAACTAAATCTTACTGGAAGATCTACAAAAAAAAAAAAAGAATGTATGTTTAAACTCAGATATGAATTTCGTATTTTCTCCTTAGATCTGAGTTTGAAACCAAAAACTGCAACACAGAAAATGCACTGTACGGAGGATCTTTGATGTAAGATATAACATGGACAATACAAAGCAAAACCGCGGAAATGTAATTTAACAATTTGAAAACAGGAGGCTTAAAGGCCTACTGAAATTAGATTTTCTTATTTAAACGGGGATAGCAGGTCCATTCTATATGTCATACTTGATCATTTGCAATAATGACATATTTTTGCTGAAAGGATTTAGTAGAGAACATCAACAATAAAAAAACACAACTTTTGGTCGCTAACAGAAAAGCCCTGCCTTTACCGGAAGTCGCAGACAATGACGTCACCTGTTGATCGTTCCTCACGTCCTCACTTTGTTTTAAATGGGAGCCTCCAACAAAAAGAGCTATTCGGACCGAGAAAACGACAATTTCCCCATTAATTTGAGCGAGGATGAAAGATTTGTGTTTGAGGATATTAATAGCGACGGATTAGAAGAAAAAAAAATCAAGTTAAAAAAAAGAAAACTTGATTGCATTGAGACGGATTCAGATGTTTTTAGACACATTTACTAGGATAATTCTGGGAAATCCCTTATCTTTCTATTGTGTTGCTAGTGTTTTAGTGAGTTTAATAGTACCTTATAGTCGGAAGGGTGTGTCCACGGGTGTCTTGAGGCCAGTGTTTGATGGAAGTCGACGGCAGCTGTACGGACGGCACAAGCTCATCTGATCTCCAGTAAGTGGCGACTTTTTACCACAATTTTCTCACCGAAAACTGCTGGTTGACATTTGGTCGGGATCCATGTTCGCTTGACCGCTCTGATCCATGATAAAGTTTCACCTCCGGGAATTTTAAACAAGGAATCACCGTGTGTTTGTGTGGCTAAAGGCTAAAGCTTCCCAACTCCATCTTTCTACTTTGACTTCTCCATTAATAATTGAACAAATTGCAAAAGATTCTGCAACACAGATGTCCAAAATACTGTGTAACTATGCCGTTAAAGCAGACGACTTTTAGATGTGTGTGTGCGCAGGGCGAATATTTCCTAACAGTCCATGACATCACGCGTACACGTCAGCATTCCGCGACGTTTTCAACATGACACTTTGCGGTAAATTTAAAATTGCAATTTAGTAAACTAAAAAGGCCGTATTGGCATGTGTTGCAATGTTAATATTTCATCATAGCTCGGTTGGTAGAGTGGCCGTGCCAGCAACTTGAGGGTTGCAGGTTCGATTCCCGCTTTCGCCGTCCTAGTCACTGACGTTGTGTCCTTGGGCAAGGCACTTTACCCACCTGCTCCCAGTGCCACCCACACTGGTTTAAATGTTACTTAGATATTGGGTTTCACCATGTAAAGCGCTTTGAGTCACTAGAGAAAAGCGCTATATAAATATAATTTGCTTCGCTTCATCATTGATGTATAAACTATCAGACTGCGTGGTCGCTAGTAGTGGGTTTCAGTAGGCCTTTAACCAAACATATACAGTATTTACTGAAAATAGAGCATGACTATGAGTGATTGTTTTGCTGTCAGTTTTTTTTTTTTTAACAGTTAAATTGATAACAGATAACTGGGCTTTCAGCCACATATCACATATACTGTATATATAACTTGCACTGTATATATACTGCATCACACTCTTCTCAGAGGGGTGAATGTGACGCATAATGTGTGTTCTGAAAGCAGTTGTGATTGCATTACTGATCATTTTAGATACAGTGACTAAATAGGTCTTTTCAGGATGTAACAAATATTGAAAGTGCACACCGAGGCTTTAGCCACCATTTTACTTAATTGCCTCAGACGGTGTGACAATGGCGGGTTACTGGACTGTGGCGGGCCGGCGTTTCACCACAAGACAAACAGAGGATGTATCTATTATCTGGGCCACGGCGGGCCACATGCGGGTCGTCACCCCACGACAAGCAGAGGGCCCGAGACGTTGGCGCTCGTGAGCAATTTAATTTCCACACAAAATAAAAAGGAGAAGAATGGAGGAGCAGGCAGCACCACAAAGAAGCCAAAAGAATGGATGGCTGTGTTCGACGGCCATGTCCCTGAAGGATCCTGGGCATTTTCTTCTCAAGCCACTCAATGCCATCACACCGGGCCTGATTCCACTCACTCCTCTGACACTTGTATTAATAGTATTTTGGCCCGGGACCGTGTACGCTGCAGAGCGATTGTGCAGAGGCAGCTGTGTCTCTTTTAGTCGTTCTTTTTCTCACTCTCATACTTTCACACTGTCTTCTTTTCTTGACTCCTTCATTCTTTTTCATTGTCCCCCCCACTCCACACACACACTTTCTTTATTCTCCATCTATTCGTTCAGTCATTACTGGTCAGTGTCAGCACTTGAAAACTGTTGTGCTTGCAGTGCCGGTGTCATCACAAGTGGAATTAACCATTTTCCCTGCGCCTGATTGTACGAGGCCAGACTCAATCCATGACCCCCACACTCAATCAGGATCCACTGACAAAGAGAAAGTGTTCACGGCCCTATTAATGACGTATGACGTAAGAAAATCCGGTAGCTTAGTTTTCCCTATTCCAGTGGTTCTCAATCTTTTTTCAGTGATGTACCCCCTCTGAACATTTTTCTAATTCAAGTACCCCCTAATCAGAACAAAGCATTTTTGGTTGAAAAAAAGAGATAAAGAAGTAAAATATAGCACTATGTCATTAGTTTCTGATTTATTAAATTGCATAACAGTGCAAATTATTGCTCGTTTGTAGTGGTCTTTCTTGAACTATTTGGAAAAAAATATATAAAAATAACTAAAAAAGTGTTGAAAAATAAACAAGTGATTCAATTAAAGAAATAAAGATTTCCACACATAGAAGTAATCATCAACTTAAAGTGCCCTCTTTGGGGATTGTAATAGAGATCCATCTGGATTCATGAACTTAATTCTAAAAATGTCTTCACAAAAAAAGACATTTTAACATCAATATTTATGGAACATGTCCACAAAAAATCTAGCTGTCAACACTGAATATTGCATTATTGTATTTCTTTTCCCAGTTTATGAACTTACATTCATATTTTGTTGATGTATTATTCAATAAATATATTTATAAAGGATTCAAGAATTGTTACTATTTTTTAGGGGATGGCAAATTAATGCGTTAATTACGAGTTAACTCATCAATCTATTAACGGAATGACGCGTGCTTGCTAGACCGGCTAGCTAGCATGGGAATACTTTGCCGGCTACATCCAGCGGCCTGTGAAGCAGCGGAGAATATGTGTTGTCTGTCTATTTATGAATAATGCAGACGAGGAGTGTTGGCTGAGTTCTTAACGTTTGCTTTCAGAGCGTGCATATCACAACATACAAGATGCCGTCATGGCGACACACAACCTATACCGGGCTACCACGCATGCTCGTCACTCCTGTTGCATGCTGGGTAGGGTAGTTATTTTATTCCCTGACTCATAACATCACAATATAGTACCATGTATATGCGATCAGTTTATCAAAGCACCAAGCAAACAATCGGAAAATTCCCATCATATCAATTCCTAGATATGGTCATAATTATTTTAAGGGCACTACGCAGAATAAACACAACATTATTAATATTGCTACTACAGATAATTTGATCAAAAATTCCCTAAAACAGCCCACTACCTATAATATAGGTTTTTTTAAACATAAGATCCCTGATAAAAAAAATGTTTCTGCTGTTACCTCAGAAATTGCCTGTTCAGATGTTATGATTGTGGCTCATATTTATTTTCCATAACAAACAGGATAACTTAAATACCCTGGCAGTGGTAGTAATAAGCTTAAATGTTTGTATTTACATTTTTTGAGTTGATTTTCATAAAATATGCTATTTAACTGCTACTGTTTAACAAGGACTGATTTAAATTGTGTTTGCACAACAAATGTTTTGGCGCTTTTGTTCATGTGGGAGAATATTCCAATAAAGGTTTATTACACACTACTTTTGAATTCATTATTGGGCTTTGTGTATACAATGCAGTTAATCACGATTAATCAGAGAAATAGTGTGATTAACTTCAATTAAAATTTTTAATCGTTGCCCAGCCCTACTATTTTTGAAATTTTTTTTTTTTTAAATCTCACGTACCCCTAGGCATACCTTCAGGTACCCCCAGGGGTGCGCGTACCCCCATTTGAGAACCACCGATTTAAGTAATGTCCACATTTTTGATTGATTGGTGTGCAGTGCACGTTTGGCTCAAAAAAATATTTATTTAATTCTGAACTTTTTGTCATTTTTACCAAACTCATCGCTTTCTGTAATTATTGCATATTCTGTAGCTATAAATCCTCAATCCACTTCATGAATCATGTAAAAATATCAGGGCTGAAATGATTAGTTTCAACAATTCAATTTGATTCAGAAGTTGTGATTGCCAATGTGATTCAGAGAGCTTGTTTTTTTTTTTTAGAACAATAGGTTTCAAAACGTTTCTGTGAATTCAAATCAATTCACTAACTTTTTATCAAAAAAAAAAAAAAATCAACCACTTTGACTGTGAAATACGTTCAGGGTACTGAATGTCGGTGTTGCATTTTAATGCAGATGGGCGTCCGGATGCAGTGTACAGGTAAGAAAGGATGCTTTATTCAAATAAACAGGACAAAAACACACAAAAGAAGGAAATGTGTTGATGGCACGGGAAGCTACGGCAAGGGCTTTACAACTGACCAGCCGCTGTAGTGGCTGCTGGTGGCAGGAGCTCTGTGCTCTTGTGTCATCCTTTTGTGTTTCTGTTGTTTCCCTCGTTTTCATGTTTTGTTTTTCTATTATTATTGTTATTATTTTTTTTGCCTTTTGGATCAGGACCCTCTGGGACTGTATGACAAGGGGTGGTACTTTTGTGACTTCCGCTATGCTTTTATGTGGGCTTCTGGAGCTGCCTCCCGGGAGCCTTTTGGCCATGGAGACCAGCTGCTGGATCTCTGCCACACCAGAGTTCGTTTGGAGAGACTGGAGGAGATGCGGATGAAGACGGACAAGCTTCACAGTGTCTTGGCTGAACGAGCAGGTATCGGACACCTCTGTCTTCTTGGACGTATCCTCGCTCATCCATGCGGACTGGACACTGGCCGAGAGTTTGTGGGCAGCCCAGGGTGGAGTTGGCTCGCTCAGTGGCTTTGTTGGGTCTGCTCTCCCCACCCCAGCAGATGATGGTGTGGAAGACCGCAAAGGACGCCGCAATGTATATGTTTTTTTTTTTGTTGTTTTACTTTTGTATAAAGGCTGGTGGCATCAGCTGTGCTCTTTTGATGTCCTTTGTGTTCTTTGATGTTTCCCTCTTCCACACATGTTTATGTGTGCTATGGCTATGAGGTTTTTTTTTCCTTTTTCCCCCTCTCCAAGGGCCCTGGCTTGGACTGATTTTTTTATTTTTTTCTAACCCCCCTCTCTCCAGCATTTACCTGTTTCTCACCGTTTTTGTAAGGGGCGCCGGAAGTTGACAGACGTGTCAGCGATCCTGTTCTGTCTCCCCTTGGTAATGTGTGTCTAATATTAACTGGTATTGTGCTGAAAATCTTAATTTCCCCTCGGGATTATTAAAATATTTCTGATTCTGATAGCCAACAAAAGGAACAAGAAGCAAGTAGTACCAATGTAAGTGTTGCATGTTGCAGATAAGTCTGCCAAGCTGGCGTGAGGCAGGAATAAATAGCTCTCTGATTAGTGACTGGGAGCAAGTGAGCGTCCTGACTAATTAATCAGAGGCAGGTGGCACAAATCAGCACCCGTGAAAAAAAAACAAAAAAAAAACAAGGGTGCTGAAACAGAACTGATCACCAACTAAGGAAATATCAAACTAACCAAAACATGACATGACAGTTTCCTATGTTACTGCTATTTCTTGTAAGGGAAATATGTACATTATAAATGCATTAAGCAAACAAACAAGCAAAGAAGAAACAATCAATGGCCAACACTTAAGGTTGAATTAACAAGAGGAAACATTGTCTGCTCACATTTGAAACGTTTAATACATTTTCAATAACACTAAATTAATCAACATTTTAACATAAAATAATACAATTTTAATATCAAAATTAGGTGCAACCAACATTTCTTCAGGTTGAATCATTAATAAGTTTACCAGCTCATTTTATTGTTGTTTTGACATAGAAATGATGCAAATACAAAATAAATGTATGTAAATATTATTGATGATGATAATAATAATAATGATAATAATAATAATAATAATGATAATAATAATAACAAACTGTCTGTTTTCTTTTTTTCCTAGGGGGCGCTAGAGAGCAATTTAGATTTTTGGGGTTTGGTTGTTTAATAAGTTGGGAAGGTTTGCTGGACTGATGTGTGTGTCAAATTTGGTGAGTTTTGCAGCATGTTAAGGGGGTCAAATTACAGCGCATAGGTGCGGAATAATAATAATAATAATAATAAAAAAGAAACAAAGAATAAAACGCACGAAATTCAATAGGTCCTTTGGCCCATTGCCAAAGGGGAGTCCTTCGGCAATGGGCCATGCGGGCCCTAATAATAATAATAATAATAATAATAATAATAATAATAATAATGTAAAAATGTAAGTGTAACTAAATCTTTTCAGTTCAAATGAGCAGTGGTCTGACCTGCAACTAATCTTCCCTCCATCCATCCATTTCTACCGCTTATTCCCTTTCTTATTTTAATAAACACCTGTGATAGCAGAGAAAAGTCACAAGAAAATAAAAACGCCACAAGACAATAACATGAAGCCACAACACAACAACTATAAGCGAAAACAGGACAATACAAAGATACAATAATACGAATAGACTATGTTTAGGAAGTTGGTCCATCGACGTAACTTGCTCTGCAGTCACTACCGTCATGGCCGCCACGTCCTTTTTGTCTTAAAGTTGTGTTGCGGTTTCATATCATTGTGTTGTAGCCTTTTTATTTGTTGTGGCTTTTGCAACCGTACTGTCGCTAAAAGTTGTTGGCTTTGTGATATTGTCTTGTTGCGTTGGCATTTGTTTTGACCTTCCACAGCCACCGTAGCTATCCGCCATTCGTGTTGAATAACATTTAACCTCCATATTATTAAATGTGGTAAACTACAAAGTCTGACATTCTTAAAACCAATTCTTTCCTTGGTTTAGTATTGAGAAGATCAATCAATTTCCTTTTTGATACAATGTTGGATTGAAATTCAATTGAAATTCAATTTGGATTTATAGCAAATATCTCAACATCAATAGCATTAATCAAAATAACAGAGAAAATTACCAATGCAATAGACGGTAAAGAATGTGCAGCCGCAGTATTCATGGATTTAACAAAAGCATTTGACACAATTAATCATGACATTTTAATACAAAAACTAGAATGATATGGCATCAGAGGTTTGGTATTGATCTGGGTAGGAAGCTATTTAACCAACAGGAAGCAATATGTAAAGATGGGTGAGAATATGTCTACACGATTGGATATATCTTGTGGTGTACCCCAGGGATCAATACTGGGACCAAGATTGTTCAATCTTTATGTAAACGACATTTGTAAAGTTACAAAGGACTTGAAGTTCGTTTTATTTGCAGACGACACAACTGCTTTGGAGAGAACACACAGAAGATAATACAAATAATAACGGAAGAAATGAACAAATTAAAAAAATGGTTTGATAAAAACAGACTATCTTGGAATCTCAGTAAAACTAAAATAATGCTATTTGGTTACAGTAGAAAAGAGCATCGGACACGAATACAAATAGAGGGAGTAGATATTGAAAGGGTAAAAGAACCCCGATTTTTCGGAGTATTAATAGATGATAAAATGAACTGGAAATCTCACATACAAAACATACAACATAAGGTGGCAAAAAATATTTCAATAATGAATAAAGCAAAATAAGTCCTGGGGCAAAAATCACTTTATATTCTCTACTGCTCGCTAGTGTTACCATATCTGAGTTATTGTGCAGAAATATGGGGAAACAACTACAAATGTGCACTACATTCGTTAACTGTGTTACAAAAAAGATGAATTACAATAAAAAATAATGTTGGATATAGAGAACATACAAACCCTTTATTTATTGAGTCGAAAATATTAACGTTCGATGATTTGATAAAATTGCAAACAGCTAAAATTATGTACAAAGCAAATTAGAACCTGCTGCCAAAGAATGTACAACAATTCTTCTCAACTAAAGAGGAGAAATATAACCATAAGGAAAATCGAATTTAAAACATGTGTATGCAGGTACAACACTTAAAACCTTAAGTATATCAGTATGTGGAATTAAATTATGGAATGGATTAAGTAAAGAAGTTAAACATTGTACTTTGTTCAGAATTAAGTAAATAAGTTAATCATTGTACTGATATGATCCACTTTAAGAGGATGTTCAAATTAATAGTGCTTACAAAGTACAAAGAAGAAGAATTATGAGAAACACTTTCAACCTTATTGAAAATAAGATATTCTTCATCTCAGTATGTTGGTAATGACTGGATTAGTTAATAACGTGTCACAGAACTGTTGTATTACTCATTCACGGATGTCATTTTGCTATTTTGCTGTAAGGAAAGTCAGTAGATGAATGTATATATGTGTGGGCGCTCTGACATGGGAAAGGAGTAGGATTAAATAAGCTCTGCTTCTTCCAACACCTTTTCGGACATGATGCGATGTAAGGTGATATGAAACTGTGATGTATAGTGTTTTAAATGTGCTCAAGCTGTAGAAAATGGATGGATGGAAGAAGAGAAAAAAGAAAAGAATATACATCGATATATCATTTAATTGTTGAGTGGAAACACATAGCAAATGCCACATAAATACAGTTCTGTAGTACATCAAGTAACAAGCTTAATTGGTTCAAGGACTAAGCTCGTAAAGCAACACGTTTGTGCTGAAGTTTTTAAAAACATTGTTGTATTCTCTCCTTAACCCTACGTACTCGCCTAAGTGAATCCCAAGCTCCTTAGTCTCGAATCAAGAAGGGTTCTACTAATGAGGTGAACTTTGCCATGCCGCCCTTTTTGTGTGAAAATTGTGAAGCAATGAGTTTTACTAACACTTTTAAATGTCATTAAAATCCATATTGATTTTTAAGAGTTAATCCAGAGTAGCATCATTATCCTTTTATTACCATCTCATTGGATGTTTCTTGGTGTCTCAATTGAGGCAATCAGAAAATGTGATAGATTTCTGGAAGTTTTGTCATTCATTACATCTGGTGTACACTGCATCAAAACTTCAAGTGCAATATAATGTTCGCCTTCATGGGGCACTGGACTTACTCTAGCCAGCACGGAGGAGTAAAAGTACTTAAGTTGATGGGAGAATACACGCAAATCCAGATTTGCCAGTGTGTGAATGTGAGTGTGAATGTTGTCTTTCTATCTGTGTTTTCCCTGTGATGAAGAGGCGACTTGTCCAGGGTGTACACCGCCTTTCGCCTTCCGCCCGAATGCAGCTGAGATAGGCTCCAGCACCCCCTACAATACCAAAAGGGACAATCGGTAGAAAATGGATAGATGGATGGATTGAAGATGCTCCCCCCAAAAAGTCTTAGATGAAGGCGAGCAATGACAGATTAAAATCGAAGAATCTGTGCAAACAAAAACAAAAAAACAGCTTTTATTGACTTTTTTCACATGGGAGAATACACCCATTAACGAAAACAATTTTTTGGCATGTTTTCTTGTGCTGACAGTATGTGAGACTACTGGACAAAATACGATGTGCATTGGTGAAGGAACTGCCCACAAGCTCCTAGTTTGCCAGTGTATTTGGACAGATAAGAAAAATAATAACAACAATAATGATAATGAATTAGATTTATATAGCGCTTTTCAAGACACTAAGAGAGAACTAAGAACCTATCATTCATTTATTCCACATTCACAACTTGAGGGTAATGGGCTGTCCTGGGGTAGACTGACCGAAGCGTGGCTGCGAATATGCGCCTACGCACCCCCCCCCCAACCACCACCAAACAAACATTTATTCATATTTACACACCAGTGTCAGCAGCACTGGGAGAAGGGTGGGTAAAGTGTCTTGCCCAAGGACACAACGGCCTTCGGATCGAACCAGGAACCCTCAAATTGCTGGCACGGCCACTGTGCTATCGGCGCCACGCCTGTTACAACTCAAGCCCCTGCTTCCACACATTCTGCCGTGCGCTCCTCTAAGCGTGCCTCGGGACACGCCCACGGGCATTCATCTCCTACTGCGGCTGCCGCTCCGTGCAACTGCACACAATCAGCAATCTACACACCTGCCGCTGATGAAAGCTCTATGTCATTCCTAAGCAAGCGGATCCTGCGTTCCAGTGCCAGAACGTAGCTACTTGTCTCGTACAATAAACCCTACACGTCTCTAGCTCTCCTCGCCTATGTGGTCCTTTGCCCTCTGTGTTGCCCCTCCGTGCTCATCGTCTTTTTGCCAGTGTCGTCACCCTGCAGCTTCTCTTCTTTCCCTGGATTCGAGTTGTGTGTCTCGTTTCCCCAAATTCCCTCCTGTCTTCTTGTTGCCTTCCTAGATCTCGACCTCTCCCCTGGACACAAACTCTGACGCCTCGCTCTTGCACTTGACCTCTTGCTTGCTCACAGACCTCCGGACCAGCCTGGTTTCTTCTGGACCTCCGCACTTTCAACAACTCCTGGTAACACTTAGCTAAACCCAACACATAGTTCAATCAATCAATCAATCAATGTTTACTTACATAGCCCTGAATCACTAGTGTCTCAAAGGGCTGCACAAACCACAACACAAATCAGCAGCGCAGAGATGTCCCCAACCGATACACAGGCAAGCAGTACATGGCCACCGGATCGGACCGGACCCCCTCCACAAGGGAGAGTGGGACATAGGAGAAAAAGAAAAGAAACGGCAGATCAACTGGCCTAAAAAGGGAGTCTATTTAAAGGCTAGAGT
Organism: Nerophis ophidion; assembly: GCF_033978795.1. Taxonomy (NCBI): domain Eukaryota; kingdom Metazoa; phylum Chordata; class Actinopteri; order Syngnathiformes; family Syngnathidae; genus Nerophis; species Nerophis ophidion. Next base: position 58,886,117 of record NC_084621.1, on the reverse strand, counting down.
ATACAGATGAGTTTTAAGGTGAGACTTAAATGTTTTTACTGAGGTGGCATCTCGAACTGTTACCGGGAGGGCATTCCAGAGTACTGGAGCCCGAACGGAAAACGCTCTATAGCCCGCAGACTTTTTTTGGGCTTTGGGAATCACTAATAATCCAGAGTCTTTTGAACGCAGATTTCTTGCCGGGACATATGGTACAATACAATCGGCAAGATAGGATGGAGCTAGACCGTGTAGTATTTTATATGTAAGTAATAAAACCTTAAAGTCACATCTTAAGTGCACAGGAAGCCAGTGCAGGTGAGCCAGTACAGGCGTAATGTGATCAAACTTTCTTGTTCTTGTCAAAAGTCTAGCAGCCGCATTTTGTACCAACTGTAATCTTTTAATGCTAGACATGGGGAGACCCGAAAATAATACGTTACAGTAATCGAGTCGAGACGTAACAAACGCATGGATAATGATCTCAGCGTCTTTAGTGGACAGAATGGAGCGAATTTTAGCGATATTACGGAGATGAAAGAAGGCCGTTTTAGCAACGCTTTTAATTTTAATTTTAATTTTAATTTTAATTTTTAGTTACACCATACATATTTGGATTACTTGCAAATGTCATTCTATTATTGTAATAAACACGCCTAAGGCTAAGCAAAGCTCCTGTCTCAGTGTTGTCTCCTTCTACCACCGCATGTAACAATGCCACCCAAAAACAGGCTTATTTGCAGAAAAACGGATGGATAACCAGTGTCATAGTTCCTACTAAACTAAGCTAATCTTCCACTTAACTCAACTTCTAAGCGGTCAATATTTTCTGGAAAACATTCAACAGAAAACATTGCTATTACGGACGTTTACCATCAAGGGTTTCCAGCTGCCCACTTTACAGAGAGGATTATGTTCTACCTTTCTAGGTCTGCGCAATTATAGGGAACACCCAGAGTGGCAAGCCACTTAATTGCTACAAAATATCCCTTTTGATATGATTTTGCAAAATAGCCTAAGGCCATTGAGTATTTCCACATGTGTATGATGGGAGGAGCTTTATAATATAAATCTCAGTAGGACACAGTTAAGTAACATGCAATCAGGTTCAAGAACGGTAGGTCAGAGATGCACACAGCCAACAATCAGATTTGTCTTGATCTAAAAGGAAAGACATGCAAAAACCATGCGTGGGCCACCTCAAGGAAACCCATCATACTATGCAAGATGATAAATCTAATTCCTTGCAGAGAACAATAAATCATAATCGCAGAGGATTACATCTAAAATCTTGTATTTAGGCCTTTGGTGGCAGTAATCTGCTGTCTGATCTGCACCGGTGCACTTCATGATACAGTTGAAATTGCATGACTCATATGATCCTTTTTTTATTTATCTATTTCTTTTCAGGAGATTATAAGATTTTCTGTGATTTGATCTGATGCCTTATTGTTTTTTAGGTGACCTGAAAGTCCCACTGAATAAGTAGAGCTTGGACCTGGGTGGTAACAACCATTACTATCCGGGTCTTTTTTTTTTTTTTTTTTTTTTACCTTTAAATCTGATAGAGGAAAGAAAAAAAGGAATACTCTCAGTTAATGTATCATCATTTGACTAGGTTTGGATTAGAGTTATTAGAGTATTTCACTTCATTGCATGACCTCCTGTTCCTCCTCAGATCATGAATCCTATTCATTACCCGGTCCTTCTGGAGTGCCTGCCTTTATAATATTACTCAATTTATATTCTGAAGCAGGCTCCTGGGAGAGCGATCAGCGCTCCGAAACAGCGACCTCCCTATAACCCAATCACAATATTTAAAGGGCAGCAAAGAGCTTTTTAATGCACGTCGTAGATAACCATTTAAAGTGGATTGCTTTTGTTTAATATGACCTTAACAGGCCGGCAGTCACATGTGAAGAATGAATAAGCTAATAGGAGAGACGACAGGGGGGAAAGACTGAAATCAAAAAGCCAAATATGAGAGATTTGTTTCAATGCGAGCGGGCCTCTTGACGCCTACTGAGAGGAACATGATGGAGACTCACAAGCGTGTGAATGAAACAGGACAGGCGATGAATGAAGCGCCTGCTTGGATTTCTCTTTCCCCCTTTTTTCCCAGAGTATGAACTGCTTTATCATGATAAAAGACAAGACAGGTATAAATGACACATTTACATTCTCCCATCAAAGACAAACCTGTCTCAGTCCGGATGAAAGCGGCCATGAATCTCAGTTTTCCAAGGGGTCAAAAGCAGTTATGTTACAAAACGGCGAACGAAAGCGGGGCTATTTAGCAGGAATTTACTCCAAGAAGAAACAATCTGAAGGTGACCTGAATAGATTGTTTTATGTATTAGATTTTTTTTTCAAATGTTGTGCCTATAAATAAGAGTAAAGAATATACAAAACAATTTGTAAAAAATCAATCAATCGCGATTCCTACTCAAACCTAAATCTATTAAAAATGTTCAAGAATCTTTTCTTAAGAATCATATACTTCATAAGTCCGCAGCCAGTAGGAGATGGTGTAAACTGTTTTATTATATTTGTTGTATCAAATAATAAGATGAGAGAATCGATTCATTGCAAAAAAGATCTGACAAAATATATAAAATAAAAAGACTAGATTTTAGGATTTTTTGGAAATGAATTAAGATTTGTATATTTAAACCTACTCAGAGATCGGTAGGTTGTGAGTTCAAACCCCGGTTGAACCACACCAAAGACAAAATGGGACCCATTCCCTTCCTGCTTGACAATCGGCATCAAGGGTTAAAATTGGGGGTTGAATCACCAAAAATGATTTCCGGCCGCGGCCACCGCTGCTGCTCACTGCTCCCCTCACCGCCTAGGGCAGGGGTAGGGAACCTATGGCTCTAGAGCTAGATGTGGCTCTTTGGATGACTGCATCTGGCTCTCAGATAAATCTGAGCTGACATTGCGTAAAACGATAAGTAATGAATAATTCCACTTGTAATCAGTGTTAAAAATAACATTACCATGCATTTTGAATCCATCCATCCAATTTTCTACCGCACCTGCTCAAGAAGTTGAGTTAATGGTAAGAAGTTATGTATTTATTATTGGTTAGTGTGGGGCTTACCCTCCTAGGGGTTCTTCAGAACACCAAGAGAGCCCGTTTCAGGGTTACAATATTGTTTTATTTTTCAATAAGTCTCTCAGTTGCTCTCCAGCAATTGTCTTTTCCTCTTTCGTTCTCGTTCTCGCTCGCGCTCTGGCTCCAGCTCCAACCCCATCTCTCCTCCTGGCTGCTGCTTATAACAGAGCCACAGGTGATTAGATAACAAGGCCCCGGTGGGCCGTCTACGCATCTGTCGCTGATTCCGAGGCCGATCCTGGCAATACCCCGCTTCGCTGCAGGCACGCAGGCCACACCCCCTCCACAGTTAGCTTCAGAATAACAATGTTATTACAAAGAATAAGAGACCTAATATACTCTAGAAATGTTGGTCTTACTTAAAAATGCACACATTTAGGTGTTCAGTGTTGAAAATTTTTTTATATGGCTCTTACGGAAATACATTTTAAAATATTTGGCTTCTTGGCTCTCTCAGCCAAAAAGGTTCCGGACCCCTGGCCTAGGGGGTTGATCAAGGGAGATGGGTCAAATGCAGAGATTAATTTCGCCACACGTTTTAAAAATAGGAGGTCTGATAAGCAATAAATAAATACATATTTTTTCTTCAACTTCAATTCCTAAATCAATCATCTTGGGAATGTTGGAGAATCTTTAAACAACATTTTCTATGTGGGGAAAACCAAAATATCTTATTTGAATATGGTAGTTATTTTCTAAATTGTAACATTTTTAAACCAGAAGAGACAAATTACAATTATTCATGCTAAAATATTGATTATGATGTAAAGTCACTAACTGAAAATAAGTAAATAGATTTTAAAACTTGGGGAAATTCTAGGTGTACAGTTTTAAATAATGGCAAGTGGAGAATCATTTTTAGTGTTTGAATCAAATCAAATCATGAGTTGTAATATTCACATCCCTTCTTATTTACATTAGCTTTTGAAAACCAAACATTTTTTTACCTACTGTTACTATAACGATTTACGTAGCTCGGTAGGTACAGCGGCCGTGCCAGCAACTTCGAGGGTTGCAGGTTCAATCCCCGCTACCGCCATCTTAGTCAATGCCGTTGTGTCCTTGGGCAAGACACTTTACCCACCTGCTCCCAGTGCCACCCACACTGGTTTAATTGTATCTTAGATATTGGGTTTCACTATGTAAAGCGCTTTGAGTCACTTGAGGAAAAAGCGCTATATAAATATAATTCACTTCTCTTCACAAGGTTAATACAGTTTGCTTCTCTTTCTTCCCCTTCATGTATCTGCTTTCTTTTGTATCGCAAGTTATCATTACATTTATGAATTGTTGCATTTGAAACAATTGTATTGTTGATAATAGGGGTAATTATTTGTATTATTCATTATCAATAGTGCTATTTCTATTGGTATTTGTATTGCTAGATTGCTACACGGCGTGGCGCAGTGGGAGAGTGGCCGTGCGCAACCCAAGGGTCAGTGGTTCAATCCCCACCTAGTACCAACCTCGTCACGTCCATTGTGTCCTGAGCAAGACACTTCACCCTTGCTCCTGATGGGTGCTGGTTAGGGCCTTGCATGGCAGCTCCCTCCAACAGTGTGTGAATGTGTGTGTGAATGGGTGAATGTGGAAGTAGTGTCAAAGCGTTTTGAGTACCTTGAAGGTAGAAAAGCGCTATACAAGTACAACCCATTTATCATTTATTTACATTTGTAGTGTTATAATGTTTACTGTCATTTCTGTATTATTAATATTTATTTCACTAACTTATTTTTTTCTGTCACTTTTACCATCATATTTGTACATATCATATTTGCTGATGTTGTTCTGTTGTTGTTATTGTGATTGTTGTGTTTTCTGTAGTTGTTGTCTCTCTTTTCTATACCCCTCTTGTTCCCGCAAGTCCCCCTCCTGTCTATTTTTTTTTTTTTTTTTTTTGTCTTTCAATCCCCTAAATCTGTACAGTCGATATGGGCATCAACATCAACAATATGATTTGAAGGAAAACCAAACATTTTTGAGTATCAACATGAAGGTAGTACAGCACAATATTTTGCATTTAAATCAGGGCTGTGAAAGTTAACCTAACAACGTATTGGTTTAGTGACAAAATAATTGCATTAATCATATACAGACGCAGAATAATTAAGCATTTTATTTGGACCGCACATGCTCTTTTTCTTTTACCTTAACCATAGAAGATTACCTTAAAGGCGGTGTGGATTTTATATGTGTCACACATGGACTTGGATTGGTTTTCCTTCCTTCACGCAAAGGATGATTGGCACGAGCCAGATGAGAGTGTAAGTGCATATTTGTTTATTTAAACACTATTATAAAAAATAAACAAACTAAGGGCGCTCACAAGGAGGTACAAAACTTGGCTACAAAAATAAAAACAGGAAAACAAAACACCTGCTCGATGGCATGAAGGACAATGAACTATAAACTTAAACTTGCACTGTGGCAGAACTATGAACAACTAAAACAAAAACACTTACTGTGATCGAAACAAGGGGCATGGATAGCAAGGTGCGTAGCAGGTAATCGTGGGTGCGTGAAGGCATGAAAGCAAACAAACGCAAAGTTCCCAGACTGATGGACAGAAAGTAAAATCCTTAAATACTGGCTGTGGTAATTAGTAATAGGTGTGAGAGGCTAAGGATCGGGCGTGACTAGAGGGACCAGGTGGAAACTAATGGGTTGACATGGTAACAAAAGCAAACCAGGAAGTGCAAAACGGAACAAGAGTCCAGAAAACAAAACAAAATATGATCAAACATAAAACCAGATTCACAGGCATGACAATATGGTCAATGATCAGATGCAAAGATGACACTCTGACTGGGAAAATGTATTTCCAAATCGTCATGATTCTCCATGACAGTCCTGGACGTGTGTTATTTAAAAGATATCATATAATAACGTATCAATATACAAACCCCGTTTCCATATGAGTTGGGAAAATATAAACGGAATACAATGATTTGGAAATCGTTTTCAACCCGTATTCAATTGAATATGCTACAAAAACAACATATTTGATTTTCAAACTGATAAACTTTTTTTTTTTTTTTCAAATAATCATTAACTTTAGAATTTGATGCCAGCAACACGTGACAAAAAAGTTGGGAATGGTGGCAATAAATACTGATAAAGTTGAGGAATGCTCATTAAACACTTATTTGGAACATACCACCGGTGTGCAGGCTAATTGGGAACAGGTGGGTGCCATGATTGGGTATAAAAGCAGCTTACATGAAATGCTAAGTAATTCACAAACAAGGATGGGGCGAGGGTCACCACTTTGTAAGCAAATTGTCGAACAGTTTTAGAACAACATTTCTCAACGAACTATTGCAAGGAATTTAGGGATTTTACCACCTACGGTCCGTAAAATCAGCAAAATTTCAGAGAATCTGGAGAAATCACTGCACGTAAGCGATGATATTACGGACCTTTGATCCCTCAGGCGGTACTGCATCAAAAACCGACATCTGTGTGTAAAGGATATCCCCACATGGGCTCAGGAACATTTCAGAAAACCACTGTCACTAAATACAGTTGGGCGCTACATCTGTAAGTGCAAGTTAAAGCTCTACTATGCAAAGCAAAGCCCACTTATCAACAACAACCAGAAACGCCGCCGGCTTCGCTGGGCCCGAACTCATCTAAGATGGACTGATGCAAAGTGGAAAAGTGTTCTGTGGTCTGACGAGTCCACATTTCAAATTATATTTGGAAACTGTGGACGTGGTGTCCTGCGGAACAAAGAGGAAAATAACCATCCGGATTGTTATAGGTGCAAAGTTCAAAAGCCAGCATCTGTGATGGTATGGGGGTGCATTAGTGCCCAAGGCATGGGTAACTTACACATCTGTGAAGGCACCATTAATGCTGAATGGTCCATACAGGTTTTGGAGCAACATTTGTTGACATCCAAGCAACGTTATCATGGACGCCCCTGCTTATTTCAGCAAGACAATGCCAAGCCACGTCTTACAACAGCGTGGCTTCGAACTAAAAGAGTGCGGGTACTTTCCTGGCCCGCCTGCAGTCCAGACCTGTCTCCCATCAAAAATGTGTGGCGCATTATGAAGCGTAAAATACGACAGCAGAGACCCCGGACTGTAGAACAACTGAAGCTCTACATAAAACAAGAATGGAAAAGAATTACACTTCCAAAGCTTCAACAATTAGTTTCCTCAGTTCCCAAACGTTTATAGAGTGTTGTTAAAAGAAAAGGTGATGTAACACAGTGGTGAACATGCCCTTTCCCAACTACTTTGGCACGTGTTGCAGCCATGAAATTCTAAGTTAATTATTATTTGCAAAAAAAAAAAAGTTTATGAGTTTGATCATCAAATATGTTGTCCTTGTAGTGCAATCAATTGAATATGGGTTGAAAATCATTGTATTGCATTTATATTTACATCTAACACAATTTCCCAACTCATATGGAAACGGGGTTTGTAATAATGATATGATATATTAATATAATATAGTATTTATATTCTTTTTGTTCCAGCATTAATGTTTCTAGATTCCACTTCCTGTGTACTTTCCTTCTTCGTCACTGGGCGCTGGCTCAGACACACCTGACCCTGATTTGCAATCAGGACACACCTGTTCCTCATTGCCTATCAAAGTGTTTCCTTATATGCCGGCCCTGTCCTTTAAAGTCTTCTGGATTATTGTGTGGAGTTCTAAGATGGTGCTCACTCCTGCTAAAGGCATTTCCACTCGTACAGCTGTTATCAGTGGGGTGGCATAGCTCAGTTGGTAGAGCGGCCATGCCAGCAAATTGAGAGTTCCAGGTTCGATTCCCGCTTCTGCCATCCTAGTTATTGCTGCTGTGTCCTTGGGCAAGACACTTTACCCACCTGCTCCCAGTCCCACCCACACTGGTTTAAACGTAACTTAGATATTGGATTTCTCTATGTAAAGCGCTTTGAGTCACTAGAGAAAAGCGCTATATAAATATAATTCCCTTCATCTGTGTAGGTAATGATTTTGCTACCATGTCAGGTGTCGACTTTTTTGTGCACTCCTTTTCATCTACAATCCTTAAAGGGGTCCTATCATGCAAAACCATGGTGCCTGTTTTGTTTGATTGGGATCCCGAGAAGTCCTGGAAATATAAAACAAACCACGGAGTCTTGGCATGGATATTTATAAAACAATCTTGCCTTCTTCCAAACTTGTTTAACATTTGAGACTTTACTGACGTGTTGTGCTTTAGCTATGTCAGCAGACGTCTCCTTATAAGGTATATGTTTACCTGAAAAGCTTTGTGCGAGTCTGCCATTTTATTCAGTTGTAGTCCAAAATTTTACTCAAAAGCTTCCTTATTTTTCTCTTTAGTTGTGGGGCAGACTGACTTGTACATGCACAAGCATGCTAAAATCCTCAGCTGTTGCCATTTCTATTATAAAGTACTGGTCAATTACTCTGTTGATTGCTATTCTGAATGTTGGTTTCGAATTGGAAGTGTATTATTATTGTGCATTATTTTTTTTTGATTGATTTATTAAAAAAAATAAAGTAAAAAAGTAGCATATTTTATAATTTATGTCTGTCAGTAGGCTTGATATGTAAGCTGGAGGAACTACAAGCCACAACATGGCTCCTGATGGGGCCCTGGTTAGCACCTTGCATGACAGCTCCCGCCATCAGTTTGTGAATGGGTGACTGTGGAAATAGTGTCAAAGCGCTTTGGGTTCCTTAAAAAAAAGGTAGAAAGGCACTATACAAGTGCAACCATTTACCATTTATTTACCATTTCAAGAGGACTTGAGTGGAGGAGGGTTTTGGAACCTGAAAGAGACCACCCATAAAATGGCACAGTCCAAACAGACCTAAAATGTCTATAAAATATTTTGAGCAAAAAACCACCATTACATGTTATGCAGACTACAAGGAAGTGTTTTAAAATGGAGAAAGAAAATCATATGACCCCTTGAGATATATGTCTTACCTGCCTGCCATCTCTGCAACCTGGAATCGCGCTGCAAGCAACTCAGTCAGTTCTTGAAAAAAAATGGATTTCTATAATACTATTAGCAAGTGTTGAACAAGTAAATGAGTTGCATTCAAGCACAATATTTTTTAAACTTTCAATCGTGACATTTTGATGATAAAATTGAATTCCATTGGTGTTTTTTCAAAGTTGATTTAAATTATACAAATGATTCATCAACATTCATAAGTGTGATTCACCTAATTTAAAGAATGAATAATTTGACAGCACTAATTTAGGGGACTAATTTGATAATGACTTTTGCCACAAAAATACCTCACCTACCTCCAATACAAGTAGTAGCAGACATAAAACTATATGAACCTGTCCCGAAGGCAAGTACTGTACTTGAAGGTTTTTATGCTTCCACAATGTACTGCAGGCAGAAAGACATCATCTACCATGCCCTTGACATCTGCACTGTAAATGACCAAAGGCATCATTTCATCTTAAATCTCGGCTGAAAGCAAATGAAAGAGCGTTGCCCTCACCGCCTGGTTCATTAGAATAAAGCACATGGCCCATTTGATTTTGACAGGCATCTGCATTAGCAAACCAGCTGCAACTTACTACACGCACGTAAAATACAGCATCATCAGAGAGTAAAAGGATGCAGGCCGCTTCACAACACACACGTCTAAATGATTGAATACTTTAGTTTTGCAAAGCAAATTGAAGGCTAAATAAATGACCGCGGCGATTAGACAAAAAAATGGTGGTTCATAAAACCTATTTGCATGGGCCTGATTAATGTGCGGCCATAGATTGTATCGTCAGTTTCTGGTCAAAACTTGTGATTAAGAATTTAGTGCGATGTCAATTTCAGTCTGTTTTGAAGATTTTAATTAGTAAATGAACCTCTCTTATGGACAAATGATTGATATGCTCCACTAACTGTCTTCCATCAGTGTGAGTGAATGAGTGTGAGCATTTTGTGCATGTAAGCATATGAACGATGCAGATGATATATAACAGTCATCAACCAAATGAAAACCAGCCATTACATTAGCGGTTTAGAATGCAGGAGAAATGGAAGGGTCACTGCATCTAGGCATTATTAAATCCTAATTGGACGTATTACATACTGGTAACTTGTCAATGTTGCCTTTCCGACGCAGTGATCGCAGACGGGTCCTTTTTTAAAAAAAAATGCAAGTCATATGCATCGTTTTCGGGAAAATTACATCAAATGATCGTTTCCAAGATAACAAGGGTTAAGGGAAAATGATTAAGTGAGCAGGTGGATTTGTATGTTAAACTTAATCTGACACACCTTCTTTAGATTAATATTTTTTGTTTTCACCAGAAATAATAAATGCACTCCGAGACACTACAAAGTCACATTATATCTTATTGATATGTCTTTGCATGTGCCAATGTTTTTAAGAATTGTTTATGTAGTACAAACCCCGTTTCCATATAAGTTGGGAAATGATGTTAGATGTAAATAAAAATGGAATACAATGATTTGCAAATCCTTTTCAACCCATATTCAATTGAATGCATTACAAAGAGAAGATGGTTGATGTTCAAACTCATAAACTTTATTTTTTTTTTGCAAATAATAATTAACTTAAACTTTCATGGCTGCAACACGTGCCAATATAGCTGGGAAAGGACATGTTCACCACTGTGTTACATCACCTTTTCTTTTAACAACACTCAATAAACGTTTGGGAACTGAGGAAACTAATTGTTGAAGCTTTGAAAGTGGAATTCTTTCCCATTCTTGTTTTATGTAGAGCTTCAGTCGTTTAACATTTTGGGGTCTCCGCTGTCGTATTTTACGCTTCATAATGCGCCACACATTTTCGATGGGAGACAGGTCTGGACTGCAGGCGGCCAGGAAAGTACCTGCACTCTTTTTTTACAAAGCCACACTGTTGTAACACTTGTCTTGCTTAAATAAGCAGGAGCGTCCATGATTACGTTGCTTGGATGACAACATGTTGCTCCAAAACCTGTATGGACCATTCAGCATTAATGGTGCCTTCACAGATGTGTCAGTTACCCATGCCTTGGGCACTAATACACCCCCATACCATCACAGATGCTGGCTTTTGAACTTTGCGCCTATAACAATCCGAATGGTTATTTACTTCTTTGTTCTGGAGGACACCACGTCCTTTGTTTTCAAATATAATTTTAAATGTGGACTTGTCATACCACAGAACACCATTCCACTTTGCATCAGTCCATCTTTGGTGAGCTCGGGCCCAGTCAAGCCAGCAGTGTTTCAGGATATTGTTGATAAATGGGTTTGGCTTTGCATAGTAGAGTTTTAACTTGCACTTACAGATGTAGCGACTAACTGTAGTTACTGACAGTGGGTTTCTGAAGTGTTCCTGAGCCCACGTGGTGATATCCTTTACACACTGATGTCGGTTTTTGATGCAGTACCGCCTGAGGATCCAAAAGTCCATAACATCATCGCTTATGTGCAGTGATTTATCCAGATTCTCTGAACGTTTTGATGATTTCACGGACCATTAATGGTAAAATCCCTAAATTCCTTGCAATAGCTCGTTGAGAAATGTTGTTCTAAAACTGTTCGACAACTTGCTTACAAAGTGGTGACCCTCACCCCGTCCTTGTTTGTGAATGACTGAGCATTTCATGGAAGCTGCTTTTATACCCAATCATGGCACCCACCTGTTCCCAATTAGCCTGCACACCTGTGGGATGTCCCATAAAAGTGTTTGATGAGCATTCCTCAACTTTATCAGTATTTATTGCCACCTTTCCCAACTTCTCTGTCACTTGTTGCTGGCATCAAATTCTAAAGTTAATGATCATTTGCAAAAAAAAAAAATGTTTATCAGTTTGAACATCAAATATGTTGTCTTTGTAGCATATTCAACTGAATATGGTTTGAAAATGATTTGCGAATCATTGTATTCCGTTTATATTTACATCTAACACAATTTCCCAACTCATATGGAAACGGGGTTTGTACATTTTGTTCACAAACCACACGCAAACACTCTAAAAGCCTGGATTGTGCTGCTGTGTCAGCATAATTTGTCCTCCTCCAAGCCCTCCTGCTACTGTCTGTGGACGTTCTCCTCTGATTTGGAATAAGGGAAATTATGTACATATTATATAAAAACAACACCTTTTTTATTAAAAAAAATACTTGAAAAATAAAAACTACTTCAACAATATAAAATAAGATGCACAATGAATAGTCATTATTATCACAGAAAAACTAGCAGAAATACAAAACATGTCAAAAAAAAAAAAACAATCGGCTTGTGTTGTAATGTTGATGAACAGGATTTGGGGGTTCTTGAAAGCACCTTAGTCACCGTCTTTGTGATTGGTGCATAATAAAGAAGTTCTGTTTTTGTTGTGACAAGTACTACGGCAAATGTGTGTGTGCAGTGTTGGATCTGAGCACTGCTTCTCGGTGTATTAAGTTTAAAGTACCAATGATTGTCACACACACACTAAGTGTGGCAAAATTATTCTCTGCATTTGACCCATCACGCTTGATCACCCCCTGGGAGGTGAGGGGAGCAGTGGGCAGCAGCAGTGGCTGCGCCCAGGAACCATTTTTGGTGTTTTAACCCCCAATTCTAACCCTACGGTCTGCAACAATGTTTTAAAAGATTATTACACTTTGCGTGCCTCTGTCCAGACGTTACATTAGGGCTGCAAAATGATGGCCAAAAAAATGATCCCAAATAGTTTTGACCAATAATGAAATCACGATTATTCATCGTGTTTGGTCAGGGGTCAGGAACCCAAAACGTTAAAAGAGCCATATTGTACCAAAATTCCAAAAAAAAAATATGTTTGGAGCTGCAAAAAATAAAAGTATATTTATAAGTCTTACAATGAAGGCAACACATGACTTAAGTGTCTATATTAGCTATAGTAGCCTACTATCAAAATGACTGTGTCAGAGGCCGAAGCAAATCTCCCTTGACAGAAATGTTGAAATTTCATATTTATTCTACACATTTTTACAACATTAGAAACTATCAATAAATTAGAGGCTACTCAGAAGGTAAAATAATCCTGGAAATGACTGTCTTTTAATGGCCAAAGGTATAGATGTGTGCTTCTAAGTTAAGCGAAATTGCAGGCCGTCTTTTAATATATTTATTACAATCGTTGGTAAGCTAGGTAATGTTCGCTGTGGTCTGGAACAACATAGCACACATTTTTGTATTATTAGGTCCATCAGTGCTAAATATTATAAACTTATCACTTTCCTCGGGCACTGTTCCCCTAGCATTCAAAAAAGCGGTTATTCATCCTCTTCTTAAAAGACCTAACCTCGATCCTGACCTCATGGTAAACTACCGACCGGTGTCTCAACTTCCCTTTATTTAGAAAATCCTCGAAAAAATTGTTGCAGATTAGCTACATGAACATTTAGCGTTTAACAATCTATGTGAAACCTTTCAATCCGGTTTCAGGGCAAATCACTCGACTGAGACAGCCCTCGCAAAATTGACTAATGATCTATTGCTAACGATGGACTCTGATGCGTCATCTATGTTGCTGCTCCTCGATCTTAGCGCTGCTTTTGATACCGTCGATCATAATATTTTATTAGAGCGTATCAAAACACGAATTGGTATGTCAGACTCAGCCCTGTCATGGTTTAACTCTTATCTTACTGATAGGATGCAGTGCGTCTCCCATAACAGTGTGACCTCGGACTATGTTAAGGTAACGTGTGGAGTTCCCCAGGGTTCGGTCCTTGGCTCTGTACTCTTCAACATCTACATGCTGCCGCTGGGTGACGTCATACGCAAATACGGTATTAGCTTTCACTGTTATGCTGATGACAACCAACTCTACATGCCCCTAAAGCTGACCAACACGCCGGACTGTAGTCAGTTGGAAGCGTGTCTTAATGAAATTAAACAATGAATGTCCGCTAACTTTTTGCAACTTAATGCCAAAAAAACGGAAATGCTGATTATCGGTCCTGCTAGACACCGACCTCTATTTAATAATACAACTTTAACATTTGACAACCAAACAATTAAACAAGGCGACACGGTAAAGAATCTGGGTATTATCTTTGACCCAACTCTCTCCTTTGAGTCACACATTAAAAGCGTTACTAATACGGCCTTCTTTCATCTCCGTAATATCGCTAAAATTCGCTCCATTTTGTCCACTAAAGACGACGAGATCATTATCCATGCGTTTGTTACGTCTCGTCTCGATTACTGTAACGTATTATTTTCGGGTCTCCCCATGTCTAGCATTAAAAGATTACAGTTGGTACAAAATGCGGCTGCTAGACTTTTGACAAGAACAAGAAAGTTTGATCACATTACGCCTGTACTGGCTCACCTGCACTGGCTTCCTGTGCACTTAAGATGTGACTTTAAGGTTTTACTACTTACATATAAAATACTACACGGTCTAGCTCCAGCCTATCTTGCCGATTGTATTGTACCGTATGTCCCGGCAAGAAATGTGCGTTCAAAAGACTCCGGCTTATTATGTGGATTCTATTTATATAGCGCTTTTCTCAAGTGACTCAAAGCGCTTTACATAGTGACACCCAATATCTAAGTTACATTTAAACCAGTGTGGGTGGCACTGGGAGCAGGTGGGTAAAGTGTCTTGCCCAAGGACACAACAGCAGTAACTAGGATGGCACAAGCGGGATTAGTGATTAGTGATTCCTAGAGCCCAAAAAAAGTCTGCGGGCTATAGAGCGTTTTCCGTTCGGGCTCCAGTACTCTGGAATGCCCTCCCGGTAACAGTTTGAGATGCCACCTCAGTAGAAGCATTTAAGTCTCACCTTAAAACTCATCTGTATACTCTAGCCTTTAAATAGACCTCCTTTTTAGACCAGTTGATCTGCCGCTTCTTTTCTTTCTCCTATGTCCCCCGCTCCCTTGTGGAGGGGGTCCGGTCCGATGACCATGGATGAAGTACTGGCTGTCCAGAGTCGAGACCCAGGATGGACCGCTCGTCGGGACCCAGGATGGACCGCTCGCCTGTATCGGTTGGGGACATCACTACGCTGCTGATCCGCCTCCGCTTGAGATGGTTTCCTGTGGACGGGACTCTCGCTGCTGTCTTGGATCCGCTTGAACTGAACTCTCGCGGCTGTGTTGGAGCCACTATGGATTGAACTTTCACAGTATCATGTTAGACCCGCTCGACATCCATTCCTTCCGGTCCCCTAGAGGGGGGGGGGGGGGGGGGGGTTGCCCACATCTGAGGTCCTCTCCAAGGTTTCTCATAGTCAGCATTGTCACTGGCGTCCCACTGGATGTGAATTCTCCCTGCCCACTGGGTGTGAGTTTTCCTTGCCCTTTTGTGGGTTCTTCCGAGGATGTTGTAGTCGTAATGATTTGTGCAGTCCTTTGAGACATTTGTGATTTGGGGCTATATAAATAAACATTGATTGATTGATTGACATACAACTATCCGAAATGCAGCCAATATTACACATATATAATATGGCATGAGACATATATAAGTATATTATATACAAAGAGGATAAAAGTAAAGGGTATTAAATGAGCTCAAATATGCATACAAACAAGGCATAATGATGCAATATGTACATACAGCTAGCCTAAATAGCATGTAAGCATTGATTAGCTTGCTGTCATGCACCGACCAAATATGCCCGATTAGCACTCCAACAAGTCAATAACATCAACAAAGTTCGCCTTTGTGCATGCACGCACAGCATAAAACGTTTGGTGGACAAAATGAGACAAAGAAGAAGTGGAGGATTTTACATGTAAACAAACTTTTGCGTCACAGTCCACACTGTGAGTTCAAGAACGGACGAATTTAGAACAAAAGGATGTTCATTAAATACAGTCATCAGTGAAGCATACTCACAAACATATTAAACAGTGCGCTTTCTAACAACTGGGAATGTCTGTGTCATATTTTTCCTCAAACAAAAAACATACTAAAACAAAACAAAAAAAATGTTTCCTTATCTTTTTCCATTTCCAATCCTTTTTTAAAAATGCTGCAGGGAGCCACTAGTGCAGCACTGAAGAGTCACGGGTTGCCGACCCCCATGTAAGGTAAAAGATATTGTTGGGGGGCATGGACGTGACTTCACCAAGTTCTTTGTATCCTTGAATTGAATAACGTAATATGTAATGAACTAGGCTAACAACGTAACTTTTGCACCTGTGTAAGCGCCATTCTATTGCGTGTGGTGGATGAATCTGTAGCGAAGCGCATCTTCGTAGCTAAGATTTAAGCTACTTGAGTATTGATCAAGTTGAAGCTTATTCTTTGCAATATTGCCATGGCACGAGTCCTGATTTTACAACAACCGCACAGATGTGTGTTTGTGACAGATTCCCTCAATGCACAATTACATTTCCACCTTTCCTGGATTTCAATCAATCAATGTTTATTCATATAGCCCTAAATCACAAATGTCTCAAAGGGCTGTACAAACCACTACGACTACGACATCCTCGGAAGAACCCACATAAGGGAAAGGAAAACTCACATCCAGTGGGAAAGGAGAATTCACACCCAGTGGGACGCTAGTGACAATGATGACTATGGGGACCGAAAGCAATGGATGTCGAGCGGGTCTAACATGTTACTGTGAAAGTTCAATCCATAGTGGCTCCAACACAGTCGCAAGAGTTCAGTTCAAAGCGGATCCAAGACAGCAGCGAGAGTCCCGTCAACAGGAAACCATCCCAAGCGGAGTCGGATCAGCATCGTAGAGATGTCCCCAAACGATACACAGGCGAGCGGTCCATCCTGGGTCCCGGCAAGCGGTCCTTCCTGGGTCCCGACTCTGGACAGCCAGTACTTCATCCATGGTCATCGGACCGGACCCCCTCCACAAAGGAGGGCGGGACAGAGGACAAAAAGAAAAGCAGCGGCAGATCAACTGGTCTAAAAAGGAGGTCTATTTAAAGGCTAGAGTATACAAAAGAGTTTTAAGGTGAGACTTAAATGCTTCTACTGAGGTAGCATCTCGAACTGTTACCGCGAGGGCATTCCAGAGTACTGGAGCCCGAACGGAAAACGCTCTATAGCCCGCAGACTTTTTGAGGGCTTTAGGAATCACTAATAAGCCGGAGTCTTTTGAACGCAGATTTCTTACTGGGACATATGGTACAATACAATCGGCAAGATAGGATGGAGCTAGACCGTGTAGTATTTTATACGTAAGTAGTAAAACCTTAAAGTCACATCTTAAGTGCACAGGAAGCCAGTGCAGGTGAGCCAGTACAGGCGTAATATGATCAGACTTTCTTGTTCTTGTCAAAAGTCTAGAAGCCGCATTTTGTACCAACTGTAATCTTTTAATGCTAGACATGTGTACGCAAGCGCAGAAGCAAGTGGTGAATGACTTCCAAAGGGGAATACCTCTTGCCAGAATGCCAGCGGCCCAGCGTGAAATGTTGACACTCGATGTAAAAGTGTCTCCAGACTCTATTCAGCAGTCTCTTATCAAGTCCTGCAAGTGCGGCTACAAAAAGACAAAAAAAAAAACGTCCACACCTGTCACCATCTAATAACAACAGCAGTGCGTTTCTTAACGTACGTCCAGTTAGACTCCACAGAAACGAAACGAGGGGACCGGCTGTCAAAGCCCAGGAAAACTTTGTCAGTAGCGGCCATAGGCCCCCTGGCGTGGGCTTGGGTCGTTTAGGGTGCTTTGAGACAATCCGCTGATGCTTTTTCAGCCACTGCAGGCTATGAAAGTGCTTGATTTGATATCCTTGCTTTTTTCAATGTTTAAAACGCAGATGACCACCCGCATTTAATTGTGGCAGCCAAAATAGTGATCATAATTAAAATTGTAATAATTGCGCAGCCTTTCGCTACATCACTTAAAGTAGGAAGGAGAGTCATATTAAGTTAAAGTCCCAACGATAGTCAGACACACACTGAGTGTGGTGAAATGATCCTCTGCATTTCTCCCCTTCAAAGGCAAGACCCAGTAACTCAATTTTGGTCAAAACTGAGCTGATAATAATTTTGGAGTTCCTAGGTGATATGCTTTACATTAGTGTATTCGATATTGTAATTTGTTCCGTAAGTAAGCTGTTACGCGCATGGCAGCACCTAGCAACTACCACATAACCGCGTAGCTACAACAGAAAAACCTAGAATCTCAAGGGACCAATCGGAGCTTCTTTGTCAGTTGCCTTATTGTCTTTAATGAGACATTTGCACGAATCACATTATCAACCTGATTATGTGATATTATGGCACGTGGGGATATTTGGAAGATTGGCCCAGGACGTTGCAAGCACCTTCATTAAATGTATTGTTCTTGATTCTTCCCCTTGCATACTCTTTTGGGCAGATAACTGTGGAGGTCAAAATAAAAACTGGACGCTGTACACGGCTCTTCCCCAATGTGCAAACGCAGAATGGGGCCCACCCGAGATTGTGATAAAATATCTGGAGAAAGGGCACACGTTCAGGGGAGCAGATTCAATCCATGGCTCAATCGGCAAGAAAATGAAAGCTCGAGAAAACATCTATATGTTTGATGACTTTGCAGATCTTTGTCAGAAAGCATCAAAGATTGGTTTTCCTTTGTTTTCTCCAAATCAGCTAGAAGTGAGTTACTAGGTTTTGCCTTTGGACGGGAAATTTGACCCATCCCCATGTCACCCTCCGGAAGGTGAGGGGAGTGGTGAGCAGCAGCGGTGGCCGCGCTCGGGAATAATTTTTGGGTGATTTAACCCCCAATTCCAACCCCTGATGCTGAGTGGCAAGCAGGGAGGTAATGGGTTCCATTTTTATAGTCTTTGGTATGGGTTTGAACTCACAACCTTCCAGTCTCAGGGTGGACACTCTAACCACGAGGCCACTGAGCAGGTCTAAAGTCCACTGAGCGGATCTATACGACCCAATTTGTCATGGTTTACCTGACACATGCAACGTGACAAATTTGGGGCATGCATTATCCATTTCAGCCGCCAGATGGCAGTTGAGTATTGAATATTTTAAAATGTGTGTTGTGGCTATTCCAAATTTGACCACAGCGTCAATTATGTAGAGTGGTGCTTCCCATAATTCCCAGCAGACTAAATTGCAGAATTATTAACCCCCCTACCCACATCCTCTCAAGTGAGATCCACCTAGAAATGGAGCCATATGAATCCCTTCCCTACTGTAATTTGATTAATCTCTTAATTCTCCTCTCCCTGTCTCTAACAGTCATTGTTCGTTGGTGACAAGGGAAGCTGCTAACAAGTTAAATGCATTAAAGCATGATCCAGCCTGTAATATGCCTCACACACTTATTAAATACATGTCACTACTGATTACTCACCACGGATGAAAGACAATAATAGATTATCAATTGCTGGGTTGCCGTCACTTGATCTTGCGGCACTTCAGGGTTTCAGGCGATGGTCGAAAGCAGACTTGGACAAATTATGGCCTGCGAGTCGCATACGGCGCGTTAAGATTTTCAACTTGGACCGCCGGACATTTTTTTGAGCTTTAACATCCAAACTGTAGCTGCCATTATGATGTGCAGTTTTGTTTTCGAATTACCATAAAGCCCTGTGAATACTTTCGAGTCGCGTAGCTAGGGTGACACCATGCCCCCCCCCCCCCCCCCTGCTCCTGCTTAGCTGTCAGGTTCAAACACTAATGACATCTATTAAACAGACAAAAGAAAGAGTTCGATTTAGCTCATGAGGAGAACGCATGGAGCTGCACACTTAGTCAGAATCTCACCCTACGCTCTAAGGTTCAGCTCCCGCTTCTCTCTATTTATTCAGGAGTTCCATAGTCAATATCACTGAGGCTTCCTCTAAAAGGAGTGGTCACATATATTATGCAAAGCAGGTCTGGTATGCACAATATGTGACGGAATGTACTGGGCCTTGTGATTTCCTTGTTTCTCCGGGCTGTTATCTTATATTCGTTGAGGTCCTTCAAGTCCTTGGCTGTTAGCTGGCTAAAACACAGAAAACATCTGCGACTGAAGCCACCCCTCAGGTGGTTTTGTCCTTACACAGATAGAAAAAATGCAGCTTGAGCACAATAGCTAATAACAATAGCAACGGACGTTAAGCATACTAAAGTTGTGTGATTATACAGTATATATATACATGTTAATTTTAACAGTAGACTCCCATGTAGCCTACGTGCACCTCCAAAAAAATCCTCCGTTTGCGTCTGTGATTGGTGAGTTTTTGCCAAAGAATGTCCCCAAACACAGGTGAGTAGACTGTACTTTTAAAACACACCAATTATTGTATGAAATAAAACCGTGATCAAACATTGTGTACTTAATATTTGTGTGATTTTTAAAAATAATAACTAAATGTGTCTGGGTTTTTTCAGCGTATTGTGTGGTTTTTGCATCCAGAAAATGTCACAAAGTACGTTGCTCTTAACTTTTATTGACAATCTTGTGCTAACGGGTTCAAATCCGACACATATTCTCTGTCATCCATACAGGTATTTTTCTTTCACACAAAAAACACTTCTCATTCTCCGTTAATAATCATTGTCCTGCAGGCACGGTACGAAAAACTTGAATTCAGAACATGACTCTAAACACGTTAACACCCACATGGGCAAAATACGGCCCGCGGGCCACATGAAGCCCATTAAGATTTTCAACCCGGCCTGCCGAAAGTTCTACATAATTTTTTTAGACCTTTTTAACATCAAAACTGTAGCCACCATTATGATGTGAAGTGCTGTTTGTAAATGACTGTAAGTCTTGAACTATAGAAAGTATTTCAATGGTTTAAATCTGCACTTTTGAGTGTTATACAAGTTATTACAGTACGCATGTGTCCGGAACAGATGAGTACGATAATTTAGTTTTTTACATGTTTGTTGCATTTTACTTGATTGTAAAATATAAACAACTATCTAAGTAAAAGAGGAACGATATTCAGATGTTAATATTCAGTGTTTTATTGTTCATAGTTAATATTGTAAATCCAAATTTCTTTATTTTCATGTCCATTTTGGGTGTCTCATTCAGTAAAAAAAAAACTGTAAAATTCATTGCATTTTTTTGAGGTTTTCTGTCATACCTTGTTTAGAACGCTATCGGACATTGTGACTTTTGGTATTAGTGTTCCGGAAAAAAAGGGACCCAAACACATACTGTACAGCAGATTTTTACGGCTCAATGTATGAATATAATTTACACACACATACACATTGGCCCTCCAGGCACATTTTTTCTATGTGTGGCCCCCGAGTTAAAATATTTGTTAAATATTTATCCTTAAAATTTAACATTGTAAATCCCGCATTATTTATTTTCATGTACATTGTTTTTCATGGACCAAACATACAGTTTAAAGAGAGTAAGTTGCCTTTTTCGGACTGATGACCAAATTGGAAAAAAATAAACAAAAAAACTTGTCTTGAATAATCGCTGTCCAGGGTGTACCCTGCTTTTCGCCCGAATGCAGCTGAGATAGGCTCCGGCAACCCCCGCGACCCCAAAAGGGACAAGCAGTAGAAAATGGATGGATGGATGGATGGATGGATGGATGGATGGATGGATGGATGGATGGATGGATGGATTTCTATCTAGTTTTTTTACGAGAAAAAAGGGGAAAAAATGGTAAAATACATTTTTGGGGTGAAAACATCTTATATTTTCTTCTTACGCCATATCGCCCTAAAGTACCACAGATAGTCTCACACACACTAGGTGTGGTGAAAATACTCTCTGCATTTGATTCAACCCCTTGTTCACCCTTCTGGGAGGTGAGGGGAGCAGTAAGCAGCAGCAGTAGCCGTGCTCGGGAATCATTTTGGTGATTTAACCCCCAATTCCAACCCTTGATGATGAGTGCCAAGCAGGGAGGTAATGGATCCCATTTTCATAGTCTTTGGTATGACTCACGTTTGAACTCAAGACCTACCGGACACTCTAATTATCATGATATAACAATTAAAATTAAAATATATATCGCCAGCAGAATGAATATCATTTATATTTTATAACGTCGATATCGTGCAAGCCGAAATCAGCAGCAGAGGGGCTAAACTGCATGATGAAGAATACCAGCATCGGTGTTTCAGTACAAACTTTTAAAAAAAAAACAGTAAAAATGAGAAAGTGAGAGAATGCAAACTTGTGTTAATCATGAAAGACGGAAAGAGAGTACGGAGGGATGAACGATTTTAGTGTCAGAGGTGGATCTAAAGCAAAAGCAAGAGGGGAATGTTACATTTCTCTGGTCATGCTGAAATAATGCCCACAGGCCCAAGTTATTAACCTCTTTAAAACCCGCGGAGGAGAGTAACGCGAGCCCGCAGTCAGACGAGGCCGTGGTCAGGGGACAGATAGCAGAGATAATAGAAGTGCACTTGGAGGAACAATGCACTGGTGTATCGAGGGATGGAGGACACCGTTCCAAATAAAAAGAGAATAATCCCAAGCACAGATAATCAATGTAGACATCAAGAAAGGTGAGTAAGAAAAGCACTTTTTTTATTCTATTTGTAATGGAGTTTATGATGGCGTTATTGCTGCCCTGTGCGGCGTCTCGGGGCTGGTGGGAGAGTGTGTGCAGCTCTGAGGGGTGTTGTGGAGGCTAAGGACGCTAGTTCACGGAGGGTTCACCCATTACCCAGGCCCTGCAGCCAGCTGGGGGGCTAACCAGGATGATCAGCACGAGCCACAGTCTGCACAGGCCCCAATGATTTTCACATCAAGGCGCCTGATGTACAGCTCCTCCGTCTACCAATCGCTCTCCCATATCGATCCCCTCTTAAATGAGCCTTCCCCGCTTTGTACCATGAGCAATAATTAAAAAAGCAGCGCATTGATTTTAACTAATATTATGAGAGATCAGGATGTGCACATGCTTACAAAACAGCAAAGGCTCTTCAGCGATACCGCCTTCAGCGGAAAAACAAAGCGAGCGGGAGAAAGCAAGGAGCGCTGATTAAATTCCAAACAACAAAAGGATGCAAAGATACAAAATTCAAGCCCAGCAAAAGCCATTTGTTTGTCTTGTAAAATACACACACACACATACTCAAGTCAACCAAAGGCTGTCTTCTGTGCTACAGCCTGTGGGTACACTCAAATTCCTCCATGCACCATTTGTTGAATTTTAACTGGTTTTAAAGGGGGAATAAACATCAGTTGTGCCTCAAAGGTTTAAGGATTTAGTGCAACATATCTCCAAAAAGTCAAGTCCTCCACTGGAACTTACATAGTTGGGACAATAAATACTTTTTGTAATTGTCCTCAAGCTTGTTAAATCTCACACGTTCAAAACCTTGAAGTGGTTGGAGATGTAGGCACAACTAAAGGTTTAATAGCATTTGCAATATGTTGGAATTCAGATAAAAATAACATAATTTTAAAAGGTTTTACTACTTACGTATAAAATACTACACGGTCTAGCTCCATCCTATCTTGCCGATTGTATTGTACCATATGTCCCGGCAAGAAATCTGCGTTCAAAAGACTCCGGCTTATTAGTGATTCCTAAAGCCCCAAAAAAAGTCTGCGGGCTATAAAGCGTTTTCCGTTCGGGCTCCAGTACTCTGGAATGCCCTCCCGGTAACAGTTCGCGATGCTACCTCAGTAGAATAAATGATAAATGGGTTGTACTTGTATAGCGCTTTTCTACCTTCAAGGTACTCAAAGCGCTTTGACACTACTTCCACATTTACCCATTCACACACACATTCACACACTGATGGAGGGAGCTGCCATGCAAGGCGCCAACCAGCACCCATCAGGAGCAAGGGTGAAGTGTCTTGCTCAGGACACAACGGACGTGACGAGGTTGGTACTAGGTGGGATTTGAACCAGGAACCCTCGGGATGCGCACGGCCACTCTCCCACTGCGCCACGTCGTCAGTAGAAGCATTTAAGTCTCACCTTAAAACTCATTTTTATACTCTAGCCTTTAAATAGACCTCCTTTTTAGACCAGTTGATCTGCCGCTTCTTTTCTTTTCCTCCTCTGTCCCCCCCTCCCTTGTTGAGGGGGTCCGGTCCGATGACCATGGATGAAGTACTGGCTGTCCAGAGTCGGGACCCAGGATGGACCACTCGCCTGTGTATCGGTTGGGGACATCTCTGCGCTGCTGATCCGACTCCACTTGGGATGGTTTCCTGTGGGCGGGACTCTCGCTGCTGTCTTGGATCCACTTTGAACTGAATTCTCGCGGCTGTGTTGGAGACACTATGGATTGAACTTTCACAGTATCATGTTAGACCCGCTCGACATCCATTGCTTTCGGTCCCCTAGATGGGGGGGGGTTGCCCACATTTGAGGTCCACTCCAAGGTCCTCATAGTCATCATTGTCACTGGCGTCCCACTGGGTGTGAATTCTCCCTGCCCACTGGGTGTGAGTTTTCCTTGCCCTTCTGTGGGTTTTTCCGAGGATGTCGTAGTAGTAGTGGTTTGTACAGCCCTTTGAGACATTTGTGATTTAGGGCTATATTAATAAACATTGATTGATTGATTGATTGATTGATTGATTGATTGATTGATTCGATTACAATACCACGGGGACGGCGTGGCGAAGTTGGTAAAGTGGCTGTGCCAGAAATCTGAGGGTTACTGGTTCAATCCCCACCTTCTACCATCCTAGTCACGTCCGTTGTGTCCTTGGGCAAGACATTTCACCCTTGCTCCTGATGGGCCCTGGTGAGCGCCTTGCATGGCAGCTTCTGGCGTCTGTGGGAATGTGTGTGTGAATGGGTGAATGTGGAAATACTGTCAAAGCGCTTTGGGCTCCTTAAAAAGGGGTAGAAAAGCGCTATACAAGTACAACCCATTTACCATTTACCACCAGTCAGGGCTATCTAACCCAGGGGTAAAATCTGGCACCATACTGTCCCATGAGTTAATTGGCCCTAGTGTGTGAATGTGAGTGTGAATGTTGTCTGTCTATCTGTGTTGGGCATGGGATGAGATGGTGACTTGTCCAGGGTGTACACAGCCTTCAGCCCGAATGCATCTAATATAGGCTCCAGCTACGCCAAAAGGGACAAGCGGTAAAAAATGGATGGATGGATATTGGAATCTGGGATCCATTGCTTAAATTTGTTTTAACTATTTAATGAAACTAAAATAGGACTTATTTTATTTTTGGGGAATATATTGGACACAATGTGTTGTCAAGTTTTGGGATGTGTTTCAGGTGTAAGCCATTGTGACAGTATTCAATTTTTTTATTTTTATTTTTATAAATGGGTATGATGATCATGAAATGAGTGCTTTTTAATCACTGTTTTGTTGGAATTCTTATTAATATTGATACTGTTGTTATTTATTTTTGTCTGACTACTTTTGTATTGTTTTGTGACATGTTTGTGTGTCCTCTTAATTACTCTGTTGATTGCTATTCTGAATGTTGCTGGGTCGGGTTTGGTTTGGAATTGGATTTGTATTATGGTTTATTATTTTGTTGGACTAATTCATAAAAAATAAAAAATAAATATACTTGACAGCACAGTAGAATGTAGATGCAAAAGTGAAACTTGTGCATCTCATTGCACATAACTATGGTGCGTTCATGGACCCTTGAAAAAGGTTAGAAACACAGTGTACTTAGGTTTTAAAGGCAGGGGGAGACTTAACTCCCAGGAGATACACTAATAATAACATACAGTAATCATAATTACTATGTATTGTTATGATTAGTATGATCCACTAACGATGTGTATCATATCATCTTTAACCATCTGAAGTAATTGAAAAGTGTACAGATGTAAATAATTATATAAATTCATATTCTGGATGCTTTATGTTGATTTTGTCGGCACTTTTTTGTCATAACGCAAACTTTTCTTTTTGAACACAACCAAATTGTACAGGGGTTATCTATATATGTACTGGATGCATTAATACCATCTTTAAAAAGTCAAAAATCTAATTAAAGGGGAACATTATCACAATTTCAAAAGGGTTAATAACAATAAAAATCACTTCCCAGTTGCTTGTTGTATTTTTTGAAGTTTTTTTCAAAATTTTACCGGTCCCGGAATATCCCTAAAAAAAGCTTTAAAGTGCCTTTTTTTCGCTCTCTGCCAAGACACTGTCCATTTTCCTGTGACGTCATACAGTGCTGCCAATACAAACAAACAATGACGAATACCACAGCAAGATATAGCGACATTAGCTCGGATTCAGACTCGGATTTCAGCGGTTTAAGCGATTCAACAGACTACGCATGTATTGAAACAGATGGTTGGAGTATGAAAGTACGGAAGAAGAAACTGAAGCTATTGAGCGAATAGCTATTGACGCTATTCATAGCCATACCATGGCCGAATAGCTGCGTTAGCATCGCCGGTAAAATGTGCGGACCAAACAATCAGGACTTTGGCATCTTGTGACACTGGAGCAACTTAAATCTGTCGATTGGTAAGTGCTTTTTCCCATTAAATGTGGGTGGAAGGAAACGTAATATAGTTGCAAATGCATCTGCAGGTTATCCATACATGTCTGTGCTATGTCTGCTTTAGCACCGACGGTAAATAGCATGTTAGCATCGATTAGCACAGCATGTTAGCATCGATTAGCTGGCAGTCACGCCGCGACCAAATATGTCTGATTAGCCCATAAGTCAACAACATCAACAAAACTCACCTTTGTGATTTAGTTGACTTGATCGTTGCAAATGCATCTGCAGGTTATCCATACATCTCTGTGCCATGTCTGTCATTGTCGGTAAAATGTCTACTTTTGCATCTTCAGGCCAGTGGTGCAACTTGAATCCCTCCCTGTTAGTGTTGTTACACCCTCCGACGAGGCATGATGTCTCCAATGTTCCAAAAAATAGTCAAAAAAACGGAAAATAACAGAGCTGAGACCCGGTGTTTGCAATGTGTTCGAGGAAATGAAAATGGCGGCTGTATTACCTCGGTGACGTCACGTTCTGACGTCATCGCAAAAACAGCAATAAACAGAAAGGCGTTTTAATTCGCCAAAATTCACCCATTTAGAGTTCGGAAATCGGTTAAAAAATATAGATGGTCTTTTTTTCTGCAACATCAAGGTAGATATTGACGCTTGCATAGGTCTGGTGATAATGTTCCCCTTTAAGGTTTTTACAAGGGTTTTTAAAGAGCTGATTTCAAACAAATATATGCAATAATTACCTGTTTTGCTTTTGCATGAAAAAATAGCGTGTGTGTGTGTGTGTGTGTGTGTGTGTGTGTGTGTGTGTGTGTGTGTGTGACATTGGGTTTAGGGTGGAATGGGGGGCCCTTCAGGAGTCCAGAATGTGGTGCTACGTCCCTGCTGACATAACTCAGTAAACTTAATGTTCCATGCTCAGACTTGTGGACTTTCATTTCTTGCTGCAATGACACTTTGGACAAAAGTAAAACCTAAGAGACATTAAATGCTCCCATCAGAGCTCTTCAATCGGTTCCACCGTGCATTTGTGAATAGACTATGAGTGAAATTGGAGAAATGATGATCGTCGGGCAACATTAAAGCCTCAGTCATGGAGGATTAACATATGCTTCCACAATGCGGACACGTTTAATGCGATAAGATAGCGTCACACATGGGAGGGGTGGGAGACCCCTGGTTGGTCGACGACTGAAGACACAGGCGAGCCTCCGTGGACACTTGGCTGTGTTTGACCACTGTGTCACTGACGCTTTAGGCCATTAAATGGTCCCTATTAAGTGGCGAAAGCTGAGGCGCTACAGTTTCTTACACTTATGTGGTCCACAGGCATCCCATAATCCTCAGCATATGGTCTGTGTGTGTCGACAGGCATGAAATTACATCAAGGGCATTTTTTGATAACTGTCAATACGCTCACAAAGACGGTCAGTCTTATTGACGCCAAAGTCAAGGGTGTGTGTGTGTGTGTGTGTGTGTGTGTGTGTGTGTGCGTGCGTGTGTGTGTGTGTGTGTGTGTGTGTGTGTGGGAGGGGTTGCCTGGGCACGATGACGGACCTGCAATGTCAGACAGATGCATGTGAGGACCGATCCAGAGGGAGCCTGATCTTTATTGATATGAGTAAATTGATATTGATAAGGATTTAGATTGCTATGGATTGTTTTAAACTGGGGAATAATAGAGAAGTCCTCAAAAAAGGACCACCGAGTCACTTATGCATGCCTGTGTGTTAATTGACTCTAAATTCTAAATAATTATAAACACATTTTAAAAAATCATACATTTTAATATCATGATAGATATGTATTTGTAATTTAAATAATAATAATAATAAATAGTATTTTTAACTCACTTTCTATTTCCAGGATCTCAAAGTGCTACAAAAGGAAAATACAAGACAACAAAACGTTAAAAGGAGAACCAATAAAATTATTATTATTATTATTATTATTTGTATTTGCTAACTCTAAAAGCAACTGACAGTATCACGGCCAAGTCAGACTTTTGAAAGGGTGGTATTCATTTATGCAATTAGAGTATACAATACTGCAGTGATTCTCAAATGGGGGTACGCGTACCCCTGGGGGTACTTGAAGGTATGCCAAGGGGTACGTGAGATTTTGAAAAAATATTCTAAAAATAGCAACAATTCAAAACTCCTTTATAAATATATTTATTGAATAATACTTCAACAAAATATGAATTTAAGTTCATAAATTGTGAAAAGAAATGCAACAATGCAATATTCAGTGTTGACAGCTGGGTTTTTTGTGGACATGTTCCATAAATATTGATGTTAAATATTTCTTTTTTTGTGTGTGAAGAAATGTTTAGAATGAATCCAGATGGATCTCTATTACAATCCCCAAAAAGGGCACTTTAAGTTGATGATTACTTCTATGTGTAGAAATCTTTATTTATAATTGAATCACTTGTTTATTTTTCAACAAGTTTTTAGTTATTTTCATCTTTTTTTCCAAATAGTTCAAGAAAGACCACTACAAATGAGCAATATTTTGCACTGTTATACAATTTAATAAATCAGAAACTGATGACATAGTGCTGTATTTTACTTGTTTATATCTTTTTTTCAACCAAAAATGCTTTGCTCTAATTAGGGGGTACTTGAATTTAAAAAAACTTTCACAGGGGGTACATCACTGAAAAAAGGTTGAGAACCACTGCTATAGTGCCACCTAGTGATCATTGAATATGTAAATACTTGCATTCATAAGTTGCATAGCTAAAGGTCAAATTCAAAATTGATATTCCTGGTAAGACATTTTATTTGCATCTTAGGTGTCGGATGTATCATTTGTATTTCAACCCATAGGGCTGCCGTTAAAAAAAATCACTGAAATATTGCACTTGGTTGACAAATGTTTCAACCTTAGACAATTACTGTAGTAACGTATATTTCTTTATCATTTTCATATTTAATTTATTATAATCGTATTTGAATTTAGTGTACTAAAAGTATTAGAAATCCACTAGTTATAATGTATCATCATCCTTTTTTTATGCTACGTGTTGCGTATATTATATTAATACCACATCAAAGTCCGATCAAAAAACCATTACGAAATATAATTCTTCCTAAACCACAACAAAAGAATAAAAGAAACTGCATGAGAGAAATGCTGTAAGCTTATTGAAGAAAACGGAAAGGAGCAGCCCACCAGAAAAGTGGTCATATTTTTGGAAAAAGTGGGTCAAAAAAAAAAAAAATGTATAAACACATACGCACACACACACACACACACACACACACACACACACATACATACATACATACATACATACATAAATACATACATACACATACATACATACATATACATACATACATACATACATACATACACACAAACACACATACATACACATACATACATACATGCATACATACATACATACACACACACATACATACATACATACATACATACATACATACATACACCTCAGTCTCCTTGGACACATCATCGCTCATCCATGCGGACTGGACACTGGCAGAGAATGGAGTCGGCTGTCTTAATTGCTTTGATGGGTCTGCTCCTGTCTCTGGCCATGCTCCCTCCAACCCAGCGGACGATGGCGTGGAACACCGCAGAGGCCACCACAGTGGATATGTTTCTTTTACTTTTTATTCATAGCTGTATGTAGAAGTGTCTGGTTGTATCTGCTGCTTTAATGTCTTTAATGTCCTATGTGTTCTTTAATGTTTGATGTGTCCCTCTTACACACATGTAAGAGGGATGTGTACTATGGCTATGAGTTGTTATTTTTTTCCCCTTGGCCTCAGTCTGGACCCCCTCTCCAGGGCCCAGGCTAACACCGATGCAGACCCGTCAGCGATCCTGTTCTGTCTCCCTTTAATGTTTGTCTGATCTTGAATGGGATTGTGCTGAAAATTTTAATTTTCCTGAAGGAACTCTCCTGACGGAATAAATAAATTACTATCTATCTATTTATCTATCTATACACACACACATACATACATACATACATACATACACACACACACACACACACATACATACACATACATACATACATACATACATACATACATACATACGTGTGCGTGCGTGCGTGCACACCAGCACCACCAAGCAGACTCAATTCCCTCCACCCTTACGACAAGGCAGCACAAGAGATGCTCAACTCCACCTCTGAGGACATCTCCAGAGGTGCATGATTGGCAGCAGCCTGGAAGCAGGAGTGGGAGTCGGCGGGGGCCCTCCCGAATCCACCGCTACATTCGGGACCCAGGAGATGGCGCCATCGGAGGAGACAACCTGCCACGTCAGCAATGGACCACGCTGAACCGTCTACGGACTGGGGTCGGTCGGTTTGGGTCATCAATGAAGATGTGGGGCTTGGCGGTGACCCTTAGCAGACCACCGACCGTAAAATCAACAAATGCCCCTTATATGGACCGCCCTCGGAAGCCAGCCTCTTCCACTTAGGACCAGAGATGTGGGAATGGCCACGCGACACCGAGTTAGACATCTGACGTTACCTGAAAGAGAGCGAGGAGAGCAATATGTGCTAACTGAATAACATGAACAATCATATTACAGTATCTGTATAGTATTAGCTCATATTTCATGTTTTTTGTTTGTACACAGCTCGCTCGACAGTGTATAAACTGTAGTTACACTGACGTGTGCTGCGTGTATCATGATCAATAATACAGTGACTCACTTGATGAACACTTGTCCGTTTGGTCAAGTTTTTTCAAGTAGACTTGGGGTAAGCAAGTATAGCTTGGCTCCAAGTTCCACATTTACAGTGGGGCAAAAAAGTATTTAGTCAGCCACCGATTGTGCAAGTTCTCCCACTTAAAATGATGACAGAGGTCTGTAATTTTCATCATAGGTACACTTCAACTGTGAGAGACAGAATGTGAAAAAAAAATCCAGGAATTCACATTGCAGGAATTTTAAATAATTTATTTGTAAATTATGGTGGAACATAAGTATTTGGTCAACCATTCAAAGCTCTCACTGATGGAAGGAGGTTTTGGCTCAAAATCTCACGATACATGGCCCCATTCATTATTTCCTTAACACGGATCAATCGTCCCGTCCCCTTAGCAGAAAAACAGCCCCAAAGCAGGATGTTTCCACCCCCATGCTTCACAGTAGGTCTGGTGTTCTTGGGATGCAACTCAGTATTCTTCTTCCTCCAAACACGACGAGTTGAGTTTATACCAAATTGAATACATGGATTGCATTCAATTTGGGAGGATTGGGAGAATGTCACGTGGTCAGATGAAACCAAAATAGAACTTTTTGGTATAAACTCAACTCGTCGTGGTTGGAGGAAGAAGAATACTGAGTTGCATCCCAAGAACACCATACCTACTGTGAAGCATGGGGGTGGACACATCATGCTTTGGGGCTGTTTTTCTGCTAAGGGGACAGGACGATTGATCCGTGTTAAGGAAAGAATGAATGGGGCCATGTATCGTGAGATTTTGAGAAAAAAACCTCCTTCCATCAGTGAGAGCTTTGAATGGTTGACCAAATACTTATTTTCCACCATAATTTGCAAATAAATTATTTAAAATTCCTACAATGTGAATTCCTGGATTTTTTTCACATTCTGTCTCTCACAGTTGAAGTGTACCTATGATGAAAATTACAGACCTCTGTCATCATTTTAAGTGGGAGAACTTGCACAATCGGTGGCTGACTAAATACTTTTTTTGCCCCACTGTATTAAGTCACACCAACCTCACTATCTCTGCGTCTGTCTGCTCCAACGTTTCAGCCTCTTCTTGTTCTCGCTTTTATAAGCAGCAGTTCATCTTTGGTATATTCAGGTTCAAAAAGATAAGGTTGTGAATCCTCATTTGTCCAACAATAGACGTCTTTGTTTTTGGTTACCAAGTCTGCCATGATTAGAACACAGTTGCGTTTGTTTCCGGAACTAGGAGCATGCATTAATAGTCAAAAGTGCGCTGCAATGGAAACGGAAATAAATGTATTGAGGAAAAAAGTTTGTTTAATGCATAAAATGACCCAAATACCATAAATATAGTACATATTACATATTGTTATGAACGTGTCTGTTACTACATTATTGCAGTTTGTATATAAAACCTTGATGGAGGGTTTTGAAGTTGTTTTAGAGGTCTTTGAAGCCGCGTCTTTCAAGCGTTTTTTATTATCTTTGGAATCCTAAAAAAAAAAATAAGACGTGTGTTCTTGTCTCTCATTATGATTGAGAACAATAGGCAATGTCCCCAAAAAAGTGCAGTTCGCCATAGGTGATTTTTGTAAGCCTGACCCCCAAAGGCAAATGATTTATTTGCATCTTAAAATGTAAAGTTGTTGAACATTGACACAAATGTATTAGTCGCCCCTGGAGGGAAAGTAAAAGTTGTAATGAATTGGTCAAATGGTTTTCCCTTTATAATTATCGCAAGGGAATTTGGTGAAGAAAATGTAATTCATGAACAAAGAGACTGAGAAATGCATATTGCAAACATGACACACAAACATTTCCAAAATCCAAGCTTAATTTCTCTTATTCCCCCTTGAAAAAATGTACTTACTTTTGTGGGATTATGTATATGTTAGTTATTTGTAAAATATTCTTTATTCATCCACCCATCCATCTTCTTCTGCTTATCCGAGGTCAGGTCGCAGGGGCAGCAGCCTAAGCAGGGAAGCCCAGACCTCTCCCAAGCCACTTAGTCCAGCTCTTCACAGGGGATCCCGAGGCGTTCCCAGGCCAGCTGGGAGACATAGGCTTCCCATCGTGTCCTGGGTCTTCCCCGTGGTCTCCTACCGGTTGGACATGCTCCAAACACCTCCCTAGGGAGGCGTTCGGGTGGCATCCTGAGCAGATGCCCGAACCACCTCATCTGGCTCATCTCGATGTGGAGGAGCAGCGGCTTTACTTTAAATTCCTCCCAAAGCTCATGACCATGGGTGAAGATGGGAACGTAGATCGACCGGTAAATTGAGAGCTTTGCCTTCCGGCTTATCTCCTTCTTCACCACAACGGATCGATACAGTGTCTGCATTACTGAAAACGCCGCACCGATCCGCCTGTCGATTTCACAATCCACTCTTCCCTCACTCGTGAACAACACTCCTAGATACTTGACCTCCTCCACTTGGGGCAGGGTCTCCTCCCCAAACCGGAGATGGCACGCCACCCTTTTCCGGGTGAGAACCACGGACTAGGACTTGGAGGTGCTGATTCTCATCCCGATCTCTTCACACTTGGCTGGGAACCGATCCAGTGAGAGCTGAAGACCTGGCCAGATGAAGCCATCAGGACCACATCATCTGCAACAAGCAGAGTTCTAATCCTGCAGCCACCAAACCAGATGCCCTCAACGCCTTGACTGTCCCTAGAAATTCTGTCCATACATATTTGAACAGAATCTGTGACAAAGGGCAGCCTTGGCGGAGTCCAACCCTCACTGGAAATGTGTTCGACTTACTGCCGGCAATGCAGACCAAACTCAGACACTGATCATACAGGGAGCGGACCGCCACAATAAGACAGTCCGGTACCCCATACTCTCTGAGCACTCCCCACAGGACTTCCTGAGGGACACGGTCGAATGCCTTCTCCAAGTCCACAAAGCACATGTAGACTGGTTGGGCAAACGTCCATGCACCTTCTAGAACCCTGCCAAGAGTCTAGAGCTGGTCCACAGTTCCACCACCAGGACAAAAGCCACACTGTTCCTCCTGAATCCGAGGTTTGACTCGGATTTAGTACACCTAGCCTCCTTTCCAGTACACCTGAATAAACCTTAACAGGTAGGTAAGGTTTATTCATTTATAATGAATAAATTATTTATTTATTAAGCTTAAATTTAAGCCTGAAGTTTTTAAAGAGGGTCATATTATGATTCTTTTTTTCACATTTAAAACACTTCCTAGTGGCCTACACAACAAGTAATGGTGATTCTTGGGTCAACATTGTTTGATTTGATTTTACAAAACTTCTTCAATCCACTTTTTGACCGTTTCTCCAGGATGCACAGTTTTGTGGGCGGTCTTATTTTTGGGGCTCCAGTTTGACTGCGCCAACTCCCCTTTAGCGATAATAATAACAATCTGCGTGATGCAGATTGTAGAGGGGCCGTGCCAGCAAAGTCGAGGGTTCCAGGTTTCGACTCCATCCTGGTCATTGCCGTTGTGTCCTTGGGCAATACACTTTACCTAGCCCATCACCCATCAGCACAATTTGTATAATTGTTGATGTGTGTGTATATATACATATACTGTATGTATATTTTGGAAAGCTATTTTTTTATTTTACATAAATTTAAAAAAAAAAAAAGAGTATGTTATTAGTACATAATTTAACATATTGTTTTTATGTTACATCTTTCAGCTCTATTTTTATATTTGTCATTGTTGTACAATGTAACACAAAGTAAAATACACCAGGGGAAGCGGCTGGTCTTTCAAGTAGGGAAAGCTATTTTTTTAGTCTCCAATAGATAGATAGATAGTACTTTATTTACCAATAGTACCAATAGCAGAAAAACTATATAAACATGCTGGATTTTACAAGGAAAACATGAAGTGAAGTGAAGTGAATTATATTTATATAGCGCTTTTTCTCTAGTGACTCAAAGCGCTTTACATAGTGAAACCCAATATCTAATTTTTACATTTAAACCAGTGTGGGTGGCACTGGGAGCAGGTGGGTAAAGTGTATTGCCCAAGGACACAATGGCAGTGACTAGGATGGCAGAAACAGGAATCGAACCTGCAACCCTCAAGTTGCTGGCACGGCCGCTCTAACATCACTTGTAAAATGATACATTTCTCCATATCAACAGAAACAACGCAATGAAAGTTGAAAAATGCTTTGGCAGTGTTTTGTATTTCGATATCGCTGATTCGCTCATGTTTTTGCAATCAAAAAGGGATTCAACCAAGAGAGGTCATCCAATCATCATGCGGAAATCCAGCTACCCCTTTCAATCACTCTTATTGTTTATATTTTATCGACGTCACGTCCGGCTAACATCTTGCACAGTAAATATGCGTGGTGGTCAAGCTCGAGCCGTACTCAATGGGTTTTAGGCATCCAATAGCCTTTCTCGAGGAAATATGCCCTATGCTTGTGGTGTTTTTGGCTGCATGAATCATTCAAATCGCGAAAAAGATAAACTTTTCTTCAAAGTTCCTCAAGAAGTAAACAAAAAAGGGCGTAAGAGTGCAAGATTTTACAAAACAACAACAAGAAAAGCATGTTTGATTGATTGATTGATTGATTGAAACTTTTATTCGTAAGTACATATTCCGTACAATTGACCACTAAATGATAACACCCGAATAAGTTTTTCAACTTGTTCACGTTAATCAATTCATGGTACAAATATACTGTATACCAGGGGCGCTCACACTTTTTCTGCAGGCGAGCTACTTTTCAATTGACCAAGTCGAGGAGATCTACCTCATTCCTATTCATAATTTATATTTATTTATTTATGAAAAATAAATTTTTGTTAACAAGTTAATGGTGTTTAATGATAATACAAGCATGTTTAACACACATAGATTCCTTTCTTTCATGAAGACAAGAATATAAGTTGGTGTATTTGATTCTGATGACTTGCATTGATTGGAATTAGACAGTGGTGCTGATAACGTCCGCATTTTCAAATGGAGGAAAAAAAAAGTCCTCCTTTCTGTCCAATACCACTTGAAAGTGGTTGGATTTGGCATCTCATTTGTCCAACTTGCATACTCGTTTTCAAACACTTTGTTATGAGAGTAGCATATGTGTGTGGCCCTTTAATGTCTGGCAGCAGGTGAGTGACATCAGTGAGTGTGCGGGTGGGCAAGCAAGTGAGAAAGCGGTCGCTGAGGGCGGGGGAGAAAAAATAGCTTGTGCACGCTAGCTTTCTGAGACTCTTATTTTGTTAGCACAGGCAGGATGAAACAGGTCTTTTATGGTGAAGACAGGAACTGTGCAGTCGGTCTTTAGAGTTTTGACAGTAGGTACGGAGTCTCTAGAAATAAAATGTTTTTCTCTGCGTCCGCCCTGTTAGTGATTTTTTTCTTAAATATGAGCTCGCAGCAGCCAGCGTCATCTCACAAGATCCTCGGGTGCCGAGAATGTCAAACAACTGACGAAAGTGAAGTCTTGGTATGATTGATGATTGCTCATTTTTATGTATATTTTTTAATGCCTGGCTTGAGATCGACTGACACACCCTCCGAGATCGACCAGTCGATCGCGATCGACGTAATGCCCACCCTGCTGTATACTATCAGCATAATACAGTCATCACACAAGTTAATCATCAGAGTATATACATTAATCATCAGAGTATATACATTACACAGCTCAGACTTCAGTCTAAGCGAGGTGGTATTGTATCAAAAATAATTCATTAGTATTGTGGTACTGTACTAATATCGGTATACAGTACAACCCTAGCGGGTACTAGACTGGCCTGCCTGCAGTCCAGACTTGTCTCCCATTGAAAATGTGTGGCGCAATATGAAGCCTAAAATACCACAACAAAGACCCCGGACTGTTGGAACAACTTAAACTGTACATCAAGTAAGAA
Organism: Nerophis ophidion; assembly: GCF_033978795.1. Lineage (NCBI taxonomy): Eukaryota > Metazoa > Chordata > Actinopteri > Syngnathiformes > Syngnathidae > Nerophis > Nerophis ophidion. The sequence continues at coordinate 58,849,145 of NC_084621.1, read as the reverse complement.
TGGGAAAGAATTCCACCTGAAAATTGGTCTTTTCAGTTCCCAAACGTTTACTGAGTGTTGTCAGGAACGCACACAGTGCTGTTTACACCATCACTCATGAGCCATTACGCATAGAACGCAACAAACAACAACCCTAAAATCTTAAAACTGCGTCAGAATTAAATAAAACTAAAATACTTTCTGACCGTTTATGTGATTGCAGTATTTTGCAGCATGTTTTACGGTGCTTGTAGTTTTGGAGCGTTCAGACCAGGGGTCTGAAACTCACAGCCCACAGGCCCTTATTTATGGCCCTCTACTTAATGTCAGTTTAGAGCAAACACGGCCCGTGCACCCTAATAGTTAAATATATTATGCAGGGCTGGCAAAAAAAAGTTACACTATGATTAATCACAAAAAATTATCGAGAAGGGCGTGGGTTGTTATATGGTCAATGATCCGGTCAATGCATATGTCTGTGTAGGACTCACCCTGGTGTGCTTGCTGGCAAATTTTGCTTCAAAATAAAACCAGACATGATTTCAAATAAATTTGTTGTGTGCAAATAAATGATGTACATTCAAGTGAAACATGTTTAAAAAAAATGCTCCCATATAACATTCTGACAATAAGATCACATTTTTGTGCCAAAATATCAGGGTCTTTTTTTAGTTAATTTAAATCATACAAGTAAGCAATTTACTGTGATTTAAACACAATTAACCCAAACCAAAAAGTGTGATTAATCTGATTTTAGAAAGTAATCATTTGACAGTATTATTATGGCAATGTGATTAATCTGATTTTAGAAAGTAATCATTTGACAGTATTATTATGGCAATCTTGAGTACGACTAGACACTGGCTAAAATAACGGTGCAACACATACACATTGGGCAACTCAAAGAGCAACTTGCGTTAAGCAAGCTTAAGTGTTAACAAATTTAGTCACATGGTTAAAACATGATTCTGAAGTGAATACATTGTGCAGCCCTTGGGTGTATTGAGTTTGAGAACCCTGTTTGCTACCTGTAAATATGGTGAACAATCACGTTCCACCATAGTCGCACTATTTTTAACTGGCTCCGGACAATAAATCATGACATTTTTCAACACATGTGCGCAAATAAATGATGTGCATTTAAGTGGAACATGTTTTGATACATGTTTCCCGTATAACATTCTGACATTAAGATTACATTTTTGTGTCAAAATATCAGGGTATTTTTTTAGTTCATTTAAATCATTCAAGTGAGCAATTTACTGCGATTTAAACAAAATTAACCCAAAGTGTGATTAATCTAATTTTAAAAAGTAATCTTTTGACAGTGGCAATCTTAAATCCTACTACATGCCCTAGAATGTTTTAAATTCTATCAAAATCACGTCTTTCAAAGGTCTCAAAAAATATATTAACAATATAGCTGTGTTGCTCGGTTGGTAGAGTGGCCGTGCCAGCAACTTGAGGGTTCCAGGTTCGATCCCCGCTACCGCCATCCTAGTCAATGCCGTTGTGTCCTTGGGCAAGACACTTTACCCACCTGCTCCCAGTGCCACCCACACTGGTTTAATTGTAACTTAGATATTGGGTTTCACTATGTAAAGCGCTTCGAGTCACTTGAGGAAAAAGCGCTCTATAAATATGATTCACTTCACTTCACTTCACTAGTCACATGGTTAAAACATGATTCTGAAGTGAATACATTTTGCAGCCCTTGAGTTTATTGAGTTTGAGAACCCTGTTTGCTACCTGTGAATATGGTGAACGATCACGTTGCACCATAGTCGCACTATTTTTAACTGGCTCCGGACAATAAATTATAACATTTTTCAACATATGTGCGCAAATAAATGATGTGCATTTAAGTGGAACATGTTTTGAAACATGTTTCCCGTATAACATTCTGACAATAAGATTACATTTTTGTGTCAAAATATCAGGGTATTTTTTTAGTTCATTTTAGTTATTCAAGTGAGCAATTTACTGCGATTTAAAGAAAATCAACCCAAACCTAAAAGTGTGATTAATCTGATTTTAAAAAGTAATCTTTCGACAGTGGCAATCTTAAGTCCTGTTGGAATTGGGGGTTAAATAACCATAAATGACACATGGTTAAAACATGATTCTGAAGTGAATAAATTTTGCAGCCCTTGGGTGTATTGAGTTTGAAAATCCTGTTTGCAACCTTTAAATATGGTGAACAATCACATTCCACCATAGTCGCACTATTTTTTAACTGGCTCCGGAGCAACTTGCGTTAAGCAAGCTAAAGTGTTAAAAGTTAAAGTACCACTGATAGTCACACACACACTAGGTGTGGTGAAACGTGTCCTCTGCATTTGACCCATCTCCTTGTTCACCAAATGGGAGGTGAGGGGAGCAATGAGCAGCAGCAGTAGTCACGCTTGGGAATCATTTTGGTGATTTAACCCCCAATTCCAACCCTTGATGCTGGGGAACATTATCACCAGACCTATGTAAGCGTCAATATATACCTTGATGGTGCAGACAAAAGACCACATGTTTTTTAACCGATTTCCGAACTCTAAATGGGTGAATTTTGGCGAATTAAACGCCTTTCTGTTTATCTCTCATGTGGTGATGACGTCAGAACGTGACGTCTGCGAGGTAATACAGCCGCCATTTTTATTTTCCACACATTACAAACACCGGGTCTCAGCTCTGTTATTTTCCGTTTTTTTGACTATTATTTGGAACCTTAGAGACATCATGCCTCGTCGGTGTGTTGTCGGAGGGTGTAACAACACTAACAGGGAGGGATTCAAGTTGCACCACCGGCCCGAAGATGCGAAAGTGTCTGCCGCCAGACCCCCATTGAATGTGCCGGAGTGTCTCCACATTTTACCGGCGATGACAGACATGACACAGAGATGTATGGATAACCTGCAGATGCATTTGCAACAATAAAGTCAACAAACTCCCAAAGGTGAGTTTTGTTGATGTTGACTGCCAGCTAATCGATTCTAACATGCTACGCTAATCGATGCTAACATGCTATTTACCGGCGGTGCTAAAGCAGACATGGCACAGAGATGTATGGATAACCTGCAGATGCATTTGCAACTATATTATGTTTCCTTCCACCCAAATTTAATGCGAAAAAAACACTTACCAATCGACGGATTTAAGTTGCTCCGGTGTCAAGAGATGCGAAAGTCCTGATCGTTTGGTCCGCACATTTTACCGGCGATGCTAACGCAGCTATTCGGCCATGCTATGGCTATGAATAGCGTCAATAGCTTCAGTTTCTTCTTCAATACTTTCATACTCCAACCATCCGTTCCAATACATGCGTAATCTGTTGAATCGCTTAAACCGCTGAAATCCGAGTCTGAATCCAAGCTAAGGTCGTTATATTTCGCTGTGGTATCTGCCATAGTTCGTTTACATTGGCAGCACTGTGTGACGTCACAGGGAAATGGATAGTCGCATCACAAATAGCGAAAACCAAGCACTTTAAAGCTTTTTTTAGGGATATTCCGGGACCGGTAAAATTTTGAAAAAAAACTTTTAAAAATACAACAAGCCACTGGGAACTGATTTTTATTGTTTTTAACCCTTTTGAAATTGTGATAATGTTCCCCTTTAATAAGTCCCATTTTTATAGTCTTTGGTATGACTTGGTTTTGAACACATGGCGGACATTCTAACCACAAGGCCACTGAGCAGTTAACAGACTTAGTCACATGGTTAAAACAGGATTCTGAAGTGAATACATTGTGCAGCCCTGGGGTATATCGAGTTTGAGACCCCTGTTTGCTAGCGGTAAATATGGTGAAGGGGAAAAGTTCCTTAGAGAGCAGCACACTGATTCCTGGTCTAATTAGCGTCCATGAGCAGTTGGTAACAAACACCATCTAACACGGTTGACAAACAAGTTGACATGAGCACACTTTTAGTCCGTTGCGCACTCAGAAACACATCCATCTCCCCCTTTTTTTTTTTCTTTTAATAGCGCACATGCACCGCCTGTACTTTACAGATATCAGCTGTTATCCTGTCCAGCATCAGTCCCCAGGCACTATGCTAACAGCCGTCTCTACAAGCCAATTTACAAGGATTCCGGTCATGTTTACATTAGCCCTCTCTCAGTGCATGAAAAGAGCAGGGCCGTGGCGGAGAATAGAGATGAGCAAATATGAATAATTCAATTTTCCTTCCGGCTATTAACACATTTGCCTTGAATAAAGTGATAATAGGTTATCATCTGTGAAATGGAAATTTCATAACAGAGACGGTGAGAGGAGTGTCTCCGGTTACACCAGAGGAAATTAATTTCACAGCACATCTGCTCCACAAAGCCGGCCCTCCATTGCTAAGTACAAGAAAATGTAGTCGTTCAGCTCTGCTTGCTTTCTAATTAGATTAGCGCGCTTATTTGAAGGCGGGAATCCTCAGTCGAGTCAAAGGAATTAGTGGTTCCCTATTACAGATACCTAATATTTATAATAATGAAATGATTTAGCCAATTAGGAAGATGTTAAAAAAAAAAAAATTACCTCATAGCCAGATAGTATGCAGTCTAGGCTTGTATGGTATAACAGTATTAGTAGAGTACCACGATACTAATGAATCATTTTCGGTACTATACCGCCTCTGAAACGGACCGGCACCCGCGTCGTCGTCACGTCATGTCATTGCTGGTTTACGGGCAGAGGAGCATGTTTGGCAGCGCACAATCGCAGAGTACTTACAAGCAGAGACAGTGTGTGGACAAAAAAGGGAGAACGGATGCATTTTGCCTTAAAAACTAAAGATAAAGGTGAAGTTATAAAACGAAACGCCCTCAGGAAGAGGTGCTTTAAGACAGTGGTTCTCAAACCTACTCAGTGGCCTAGTGGTTAGAGCAGGGGTAGGGAACCTATGGCTCGCGAGCCAGATGTGGCCCTTTTGATGACTGCATCTGGCTCTCGGATAAATCTTAGCTGACATTGCTTAATATGATAAGTAATGATAAATGATAAATGGGTTGTACTTGTATAGCGCTTTTCTACCTTCAAGGAACTCAAAGCGCTTTGACACTACTTCCACATTTACACACACATTCACACACTGATGGAGGGAGCTGCCATGCAAGGCGCCAACCAGCACCCATCAGGAGCAAGGGTGAAGTGTCTTGCTCAGGACACAACGGACGTGACGAGGTTGGTACTAGGTGGGATTTGAACCAGGGCCCCTCGGGTTGCGCACGGCCACTCTCCCACTGCGCCACGGCCACTCTGCCACTGCGCCACGCCAATGAATGATTCCATTTGTAATCACAGTGTTAAAAGTAATGTTCAAAATATAAAACATTCTCATGCATTTTTAATCCATCCATCTGTTTTCTACCGTACCCGTTAAATAATTTGCGTTAATGGTAAGAAGTTATTCATTTGTTATTGGTTAGTGTAAGGCTTGCCCTCCTGGGGTTTTTCAGACCACCAAGGACCGACATGAGAGCCTGTTTCAGGGTTACAATATTGTTTTATTTTTCAATAAGTCTCTCAGTTGCTTTCCAGCAATTGTATTTTTCTCTTTCGTTTTCGCTCGCGCTCTGGCTCCAGCCCCAACCCCGTCTCTCCTCCTGGCTGCTGCTTATAACAGAGCGACAGGTGATTAGATAACAAGGTCCAGGTGGGCCATCTACGCACCTGTCGCTGATTTCGAGGCCGGTCCTGGCACAACCCAGTTCGCTGCAGGCCAGCAGGCCACGCCCCCTCCACAGTTAGCTCGAGAATAACAATTTTATTACAAAGAATAAGAGACCTATTATACTCTAGAAATGTTGGTCTTACTTAAAAATGCACGCGTTTAGTTTTGTTCGGTGTAAAAAAATATATTATATGGCTCTTACGGAAATACATTTTAAAATATATGGCTTTTTGGCTCTCTCAGCCAAAAAGATTCCCGACCCCTGGGTTAGAGTGTCCGCCCTGAGATCGGTAGGTTGGGAGTTCAAATCCCGGCTGAGTCATACCAAAGACTATAAAAATGAGACCCATTACCTCCCTGCTTGGCACTCACCATCAAGGGTTGGAATTGGGGGTTAAATCACCAAAAATGATTCCCGGGCGCGGCACCGCTGCTGCCCACTGCTCCCCTCACCTCCCAGGGGGTGATCAATGGTGATGGGTCAAATGCAGAGAATAATTTTGCCACACCAAGAGTGTGTGTGATAATCATTGGTACTTCAACTTTAACTTTAAATGGGGGTACGCGTACCCCTGTGGGTACTTGAAGGTATGCTAAGGGATACGTGATTTTTTTTTTTAAATATTCTAAAAATAGCAACAATTCAAAAATCATTTATAAATATATTTATTGAATAATACCTAAACAAAATATGAATGTAAGTTCATAAACTGTGAAAAAAAATACAACAATGCAATATTCAGCTAGATTTTTTTGTGGACATGTTCCATAAATATTGAATTATTTTTTGTGAAGAAATGTTTAGGATTAAATTCATGAATCCAGATGGATTTCTATTACTATCCCCAAAGAGGGCACTTTAAGTTGATGATTACTTCTATGTGTAGAAATCTTTATTTACAATTGAATCACTTCTTTATTTTTCAACACATTTTTAGTTATTTTTATATCTTTTTTTCCAAATAGTTCAAGAAAGACTACAAATGAGCAATATTTTGCACTGTTATACAATTTAATAAATCATAAACTGATGACATAGTGCTGTATTTTACTTCTTTATCTCTTTTGTTCAACCAAAAATGCTTTGCTCTGATTAGGGGGTACTTGACTTAAAAAAATGTTCACAGGGGGTACATCACTGAAAAAAGGTTGAGAACCACTGCTTTAAGACATGGCTAGCTAACGAGTGACTAACGTCCATACTTTTTCGGCAGTGTTTTAAATCACTAATCCTCGCCTCGATGCCGACAAATAAAGTACGTTTCTTACAAGTATCATCCCTGCAGGACGAGGAATAGCTAAAATGCTTCACTACACACCGTAGCTCACCGGCATCAAAATGTAAACAAACGCCAATGGTGGATCTACACCTACCATCCACTGTAATGATATCAAGCACAGTAGCGTATCTAGTCGATACTACTGTGATTACATCGAAATGTTTTGGCATCACAACATCTTTTTTCGTTTTTTTTTTTTATTCATAATATGTTTATAAACTCAGGAAATATGTCCCTGCACACATGAGGATTTTGAATATGACCAATGTATGATCCTGTAACAACTTAATATCGGATCGATAACCAAATCTGTGGTATCATCCAAACTAATGTAAAATATCAAACAACAGAAGAATAAGTGATTATTGCATTTTAACAGAAGTGTAGATAAAACATGTTAAACGAGAAAGTAAGCATATATTTACAGTAAATGAACAATTAGATTAATAATTCATTTTCTACCACTTGTCCTTTATAATGTTGACAAAATAATAGAATTATAAATGACACAATATGTTACTGCATACGTCAGCAGATTAATTAGGAGTCTTTGTTTGCTTACTTCCTACAAAAAGACAAGTTATTTTGTATGCTCACTATGTTATTTGAGGACTGAATTGCAATAAGAAACATATGTTTAATGTACTGTAAGAATTTTTTGTTAAAATAAAGCCAATAATGCAATTTTGTGTGGTCCCCTTTATTTAAAAAAGTACCAAAAAGTATCGAAATAATTTTGGTACAGGTACACAACACTAATGCAGTCATACATATTGTGGTGTCTGGTGCATTTCTACAGGGGACATTTAGTTTTTTGGTCTTTTTATTTTGTCAGAGGGGCACATTGTTGCAATGCAAAACAAATATGCCCACTGTAGGGGACGCTGGTCGTCAGGAGGCTTTCAAAGGGCAGTATAGACATCAATGCCTTTCCTTCAAAAACCCGAGCCTGTGCAGCAATCAAAAGTTTAATGAAAAATAAAGTGTTCTTTCCCCGTCTTTTGTTGAAACGATAAATCAATCTTAGAATTGAAAACTTTCGGTGAGAGGATAAGGAAGTGACAGTTATGATGTTGATGGCTATCATAAGGAGGCCAACTGTGGTGCTGAAGGTGTCAAACCTCAAAGGGATTAAACTGACTTTGTTGCTTTACCGCACCCCTTTTCATTTGTTTCTATCATTTTTTTCCCCTTCTTTTGTTTGTTGTGTTTTATTGTTTACTGGTGGACAGCTGTAAATGATAAGAGATTGGAGCCACCTATCTGAAATGGGAATCAGCAATCCCACGGTATGGCTGAGAGACTCGAAGCAGCAGACTTCAGTAGAGGAGAACACGATCCAGCACCTTCGGGCTATTTCTGTCACCAGGTGGACACCTGTTGGACTCCAGAGCAAGCATTCTGAAAATGCAGATTAATACCTACAAAAATAAACAGACACTCCCTTGTTACCAATTATTTCTTATCGATCAGGATAGTGCTAGTTTAAACTTTAGAACAGTGGTTCTCAATCTTTTTAATGTTCTCAAGAGGAGTAGTTAAAAATTCAACCAGAAGCTTGCCAGAAGCTTGTGGATGGCTACCAAAAGAGCCTTATTGCAGTGAAACTTGCCAAGGGACATGTAACCACATATTAATATTGCTGTTTGTATACTTTTGACTCAGCAGATTTGGTTACATTTTCAATAAACCCATAATAAATTCATAAAAGAACCAAACTTCATGAATGTTTTTGTGACCAACAAATATGTGCTCCAATCACTCAATCACAAAAAAATAAGAGTTGTAGAAATTATTGGAAACTCCAGACAACCACGACATTGTTCTTTACAAGTAAGGACTATATAAATAAAGTAAAATATTGGTTGGTTGATTGTTCGATATAACCTTCTAAAAACCAGTGTCCCCTGCAAGGGACATGCATCATAAGCAGAGGTGGGTAGAGTAGCCAGAAATTGTACCCAAGTAAGAGTACTGTTACGTTAGAGATTTATTACTCAAGTAAAAGTAAGGAGTACTCACCCAAATATTTACTTGAGTAAAAGTAAAAAGTATGTCGTGAAAAAACTACTCAAGTACTGAGTAACTAATGAGTAACCTGTTCATTTAATGATGACGGCAACAAATAATGCACAAAAACATAAGAATGAACAAATTCAGAGCCAGGGCAAAGCAATTAAAACAATAATATATCCATCCATCCATCCATTTTCTACCGCTTATTCCCTTTCGGGGTCGCGGGGGGCGCTGGCGCCTATCTCAGCTACAATCGGGCGGAAGGCAGGGTACACCCTGGACAAGTCGCCACCTCATCGCAGGGCCAACACAGATAGACAGACAACATTCACACTCACATTTACACACTAGGGCCAATTTAGTGTTGCCAATCAACCTATCCCCAGGTGCATGTCTTTGGAAGTGGGGGTAATATATATTAAATCATATTTATTTGGTTTTACTCTGTATTGAAAAATATTGGGAAAATGAATTTTACCTTTGCAACTTCATTATACTATTGGCTAAGTTTTATATTCATAAATGTAAGTTTCTCAATACCCGACCTCTTTTTTGTGCCTTTAAGATTTAGAACTCTACAGTAAAACACTCTACTTCGAACAAACAAACAGCTGTGAAAACGATGATGCGGTGTTCGAAATTTAAGTTATTTACTGAGATTGAGTGAGCCTATGGCTTTGTACTTTGTTTATTTTATATATGTATTGTTTTTTTGTTTTTTTTACAACCCCCTGGCGCTGTTTTGTACAATTATTATACTGTTTTGTACTGTTTCTGTACTTACTTTATTATTTTCTACTTTTTGTAAATGTTGAAATTTATACATAAAGGTGTATAAAAAAAAAATTACAAAAATGTGCAGTTAATCACGTGACCACCTGGCTCCGTTTGATTGGTGAAACAGAGTCAAAGGTCAACAGAGACTGCATTTAATTGGTGAAACGCAGGCATGTGATAGATCCTGCTTTGAAGGTCTGTCTGACCAACCAAAACAAAGAAAGCGTGCATTTACAGATCGATAAAAATCAGTAGCGAGTAGCGAGCTGAATGTAAATAAATGGAGCAGAGTAAAAGTAAAAGTAAAAGTATGTTAGACAGTACTTCATTTATTCCGTCAGGAGAGTTCCTTCAGGAAAATTACAATTTTCAGCACAATCCCATTCAAGATCAGACAAACATTACAGGGAGACAGAACAGGATCGCTGACGGGTCTGCCGGCTTCCAGCACCCCTTACAAAAAAGATGACATACAGGTAAACAAGGGGGGTGGCGGGTGGGGAAGAAAAAAAATAGAAGATTAAAATAAAATTAAAAAATCGGTCTTAGCCTAGGCCCTGGAGTGGGGGAGCAGACTGAAGCCAAGGCGAGAAAAAAAAACAAAAAAAAAACAACAACAACAACTCATTGCCATAGTACACATCCCTCTTCCATGTGTGTAAGAGGGAAACATCAAACATTAAAGAACACAGAGGACATTAAAGACATTAAAGCAGCAGATACAACCAGACACTTCTACATACAGCTATGAATAAAAAGTAAAAGAAACATATCCACTGTGGTGGCCTCTGTGGTGTTCCACGCCATCGTCTGCTGGGGTGGAGGGAGCATGGCCAGAGACAGGAGCAGACCCAACAAAGCAACCAAGACAGCCGACTCCACTCTCGGCCAGTGTCCAGTCCGCATGGATGAGCGAGGATACGTCCAAGGTGACTGAGGTGTCCGACACCTGCTCACCCAGCCAAGACACCGCGAAGCCTCTTGGCTGGGTGAGCAGGTGTCGGACACCTCAGTCACCTTGGACGAATGTTGCATTAAAACTACTCTGAGAATTACAATTCATCCCAAAAGTTACTCAAGTAGATGTAACGGAGTAAATGTAGCGCGTTACTACCCACCTCTGATCACAAGGCAATTTCTCTTCTGAAATTTGTAAACCTACTACTAAGAAAATGTCAAAAGTGCAGAGGACGCAGGCTCTCAGGATGATATCTAAAATAAAGCATAATAAAGTACAGGTCAAGGCCCTTTTTGCTTAGCGCACAGAATTTAGATCATTACGGCGTCCGTGCTTTTTAGGTTATCTCGTTTTCATTACAATTCCCCACAACTCCTCTTACTCTTGCTCCATCCTTTCCCAGATCACAGCAGTAGTGTTGCAAGGCACAGAATTAAGACGCCATTGTCCTCACACTATAGTCCAATCCACTGCTCTTAAATTTGTAATTTCACCACCCCGCTGCAGCAAAGCCCTGTTTCTTCGTAAAAATCATTAAGGGCATCGAGGCCTGGAGTATCATCAACAATGACAGGTAAATATTTAGTCTCTCAGTGCAGCAGCGCAAGGTCGAATGGTTGTGTTGGTCCTTTGCAACTTTACCTAGAATGTTCTGGACCATCTTAGCAGAAAGAGACTGGAATGTACACAAATCGGAGCTTTGTACATTAACTTATGGTGGGAAATGTGGACTATCTAAACAGCAGATGGCATGATGCGATAATGCCATATAAAGGATACAAAGATAAAGAAAATAACTGGAGATATGAGTATTCCTCCACCCACATTACTTTCTATCATCTCCTGCATCAAACAACACTGAGTACATCAAGGGATAAAACAATTGCATCGCCGAAAAAAGGTCAAGTTAACCTTTCCTCATCAATTCATCTCATCTTCAACAACTGTGTGCATGTTAAAGTTAGGAAAAAAAAAATCATAAATTGAGTTTTTATCTTTTCCATTATTTCCATCCACAGCCTCTGTCAACAAAATGAAAATACCATTTTGTGTCACTTACGGAAGGCGGCGGCGGCGGTGGTGGTCGCACAGATAGGCTGCACAGGATAAGAAGTGAGTTCTTGTCTTGTGTGTCAACAAGAGTCTTTATGGCTTTGAAGTAATAAATCATGAGGAAAAACTACTCTATTCCCGAACATTTTAGATAAGGGAGTTAAGAATCAAAATCAATTTAACTTGCTGTACACGAGGTCTCAGTGTGAGTCGCAAACTGTGGAGTATCAAACCGTTTCGACGTGCGCAGCTACTGTAAATGCATGAGTGTGGAGACACGGAGGATGCCATCCTGGAAATCCAACTACAGTACTGTGAGTGATGGAAATCATAGTGGGGTCAAACGTCTCTGCGAAAAAATAGAATAGACGTTTAATATCAGATTGCTCCTTTTCAATCACAGTGCACTTCCCTTGGGAAAAAACAGCGGAATACAATTGTGTTTCGATTGTAGCCAATAGACCAGGGGTAGGGAACCTATGGCTCGGGAGCCAGATGTGGCTCTTTTGATGACTGCATCTGGCTCTCGGATAAATCTGAGCTGGCATTGCTAAACACGATAAATAATGAATAATTCCACTTGTAATCACAGTGTTAAAAATAATAATCAAAATATAAAACATTCTCATGCATTTGTAATTCCATCCATCCGTTTCAACTTCAAGAAGTTGCATTAATGGTAAGAAGTTATTTATTTATTATTGGTTAGTGTGGGGCTTGCCCTTCTGGGGGTCGGTGCAGACCACCAAGCACCGACATGAGAGCCTTTTTCAGGGTTACAATATTGTTTTATTTTTCAATAAGTCTCTCAGTTGCTTTCCAGCAATTGTATTTTTTCTTTTTCGTTTTCGCTCGCGCTCTGGCTCCAGCCCCAACCCCATCTCTCCTCCTGGCTGCTGCTTATAACAGAGTGACAGGTGATTAGATAACAAGGCCCAGGTGGGCCGTCTACGCACCTGTCGCTGATTTAGAGGCCGGTCCTGGCACCCCCCAGTTCATTACAGGCCAGCAGGCCACGCCCCCTCCACAGTTAGCTTCAGAATAACAATGCTATTACAAAGAATAATAGACCTATTATACTCTAGAAATGTTGGTCTTACTTAAAAATGCATGTGTTTAGTTGTGTTCAGTGTTGAAAAGAATATTATATGGCTCTTAGGGAAATACATTTTGAAATACAAATGTGAAAACTGTAAAAACAAACCAAAAATAAAACTCATATTAGTTCATATTAGTACTTTTGTATTCTTAATAATATTAACATTGTTGGCTTTTCTTTTTACTAATTGGCATTTTGTAATAACTGACAGAAGGACATATTTTGGATATACTGTGATACCTCGGTTTTCCTTACAAAATTAACAATTTGAATTGACAATAGAATTGACTTTTTTTTTTCCCACAAGAAGGAATTAATCAGTTTTTAAACCCAAAAATGTTGACAGAAACCCCGCTTTATAAAGAGCTGCGCAGACCCCACAGCGCCCTCTCCCATTAGTAAAAAATTAAAATTAAAATTAAATTAGACTTTTTAGAGCAGTTGATCCGCCGTTTCTTTTCTTTTTCTCCTATGTCCCACTCTCCCTTGTGGAGGGGGTCCGGTCCGATCCGGTGGTCATGGATGACGTACTGGCCGTCCAGAGTCGGGACCTAGGATGGACCGCTCGTCCAGAGTCGGGACCCAGGATGGACCGCTTGCCTGTGTATCGGCTTGGGACATCCCTGCGCTGCTGATCCGCCTCCGCTTGGGATGGTTTCCTGCTGGCTCCGCTGTGAACGGGACTCTCGCTGCTGTGTTGGATCCGCTTGGACTGGACTCTCGCGGCTGTGTTGGATCTATTATGGATTGAACTTTCACAGTATCTTGTTAGACCCGCTCGACATCCATTGCTTTCCTCCTCTCCAAGGTTCTCATAGTCATCATTGTCCCCGACGTCCCACTGGGTGTGAGTTTTCCTTGCCCTTATGTGGGCCTACCGAGGATGTCGTACTGGTTTGTGTTGTGGTTTGTGCACCCCTTTGAGACACTAGTGATTTAGGGCTAATAAGTAAACATTGATTGATTGATTGAAATTAAAAAGCCCTCAATTCAGGCTTTGATCCAAATTATTCCCAAAATGTATTCACCTGTTCCTCACCCCGTTTCTAACGTTTCCTGAAAGTTTACTCAAAATGTGGCAATAACTTTTTGAGATATATCTATAGTGGAATGAAATAATGTAAGTGAAGACCCTTGTCTGTCATCCACTCCCTTTTGTCTGTGTGGGTGGAAGCGGAGTCAAACACACAAAAGATGAGTCTCGTAAAAAAATAAACATCTGGAAATGTAGTAGAAATCATCCCGATCAGCCACGTAATATAATGACTTCCTAAATGCAGACAGTTCCTAAAAGTTTCAGGAAAATCTGCACAAAACTGTATGACCTATCTATAGAGTCAAGGCACATTTTCTTCATTGAGAAAATTCTGAAGCTCACGACCAGCAGAAAACATAAAAAAATGAAACTCAGTAGCCGATATTGAAGATAAAAAGTTGTTCTCGCAATTGTTGGATATGAATTCAAACCATAACCACCCATGCATCACTATAACTCTCGTCTCAAAGTAGGTGTACTGTCACATAACGCCGTGACTTATTTCGAGTTGTTTGGTGTTTTCCTGTGTAGTGTTTTAGTTATTGTCTTGCGCTCCTATTTTGGTGTTTTTTCCACTTCTATATATATATATTTCTTTAGCAGTTTCATGCAATCAAGAATATTTCAGTTGTGCGAACGCTATCCTTTGTGGGGACATTGTTGATTAGTATGTCATGTGCGGATGTACTCTGTGGACGCTGTCTGCTGCTCCGCACGCTGTAAGTCTTTGCTGTCGTCCAGCATTCAGCATCCCTAAGATTCCATGCCTTTTCTTAGCGCCACTCGCCTTTTGTTTATTTTTGTTTTAAGTGTTAAATACCTTTTGACCAACACGCTGCCTCCCGCATACCATGTTCCCGACATCTACAAAACAATTAGCCGCCTGCTGCCACCTACTGATACGTACTCTGCCGAGCTCCAGACAGCTCGGACACTCAACAACTGCACATTTGCAGATTATAATTACTGGTTTTGTAAAAATATTTTTTACCCTGTTAGGTGAAATTACATCATCTCAAACGGCACACCAGACTGTTTCTCACAATGGCACAGTGGTTGGAAAACACTGGTTTAGGATACCATGCATCTGGTGTGCCCAGAATTTAGGTATTTTTTTGTAATTCAACCACACAGCTATTGAATTACTAAAATATGTTAGAATTCCATCGTGTTGTTTCTGGCTTGCACAGGCTGGCCCGGCGGTCAGTGATGGCACATTCATCACATAGTGAAGTGTCAGCATTAAATTATCCCTTCTATTATGACAGCAACATTAGTCATCAGGATTAGGCCTCGGCAAACGGGGCCCTTCTCAAATGCAACCATCTCCTTCTCGTTATTGATCGATGTTCCCTCCATTACTAACACGGAGGCTATCTGCATGACACGGGCACACCTCGCATGTTGATGATGCTCTTGTCTGCAGGTATCATGAGGTAGGGAAGGTGAGAGAAGCAGCAAAACACGAGAGAAAAGAGGAGATAAATAGAGACTGTACGCCGAGACTCTCCAGAGAGTGGAGGTATAATGAAGTGGTGGATAGGTTTAATACGAACAACAGAAGGGGGCTCCGCCGTAGTCAAGTGCTGTTAATATCTCCCCCCATTCCTTAAGCAAATCAAGTTATCTGGCACTGCCTGTGTTTCGATAAGAAGTGGATGAGGACCGTTGAGAACAGCTTGATTTAGATGTCGGTTAAGTGAATATCCAAATAGCTCTGGCACATGTTCTGTATGAGCTGAATCTTCGTGTAGATCTGCTTGTTTTGTTTTTTTTACCCTCAGACCGGAGAGGAGTGATAAAACCGCAGTGTCGTGTGCGTAAATCCCTCATTTCTGTGTCCTTGCTTCCAATGCCTCAAACATGCCAAAAGACATTACTTAAATAATGCCTGAAGGTATAACGCCGCTGATGGCGTCTCACTTCGTTCAAATTGAAATGCATCAAATCCACTCTAATTCCACATTTCAGGCTTTGTAAATTGCCCTGTGCTCTGAAACGTAACCAAAGGCCTCAACTTTGTTTTAAGACTTTTTCCATTTTTATTTCCTTTTAATGTCAACTCTGTCTCACTCTGTCAAGAAGATTTTTTTCTGTTTTAATTTAATTTCTAATATTGTCTTTCTTTTGATTACACTGTAGCATTTTAGACAATAACCGACTTGGGAATCTTTCAACTCACCAATGTTTTAAAGGGGTCATATTATAATTGACTCTCTACATTTAAAGTACCGATGGAGTGGAAAAACAAGAAGTTGCCTCTACAGTATATCAAAGTAATGATCACATATGTCTGATTTATGACACCAAAAGACTTCCAAAAGTTTGCGATTAAATAGATATGATTAAAATAGTATCAATTTCAGATATTCCCAAGCCATTTTGAGAGTTAATGATCAGTGACGTCGCACTAGGAACCACAGATCTCTCGTCCAAAGGCAAAACCTAGTAACTCACTTCTAGCCGATTTTGAGAAAACAAAGGAAAACCAATCTATCTTGATGCTGTCGTACAAAGATTTACAAAGTCATCAAACGTATAGATGTATTCTTGAGCTTTCATTTTCTTGCCGATTGAACGTGTGCCCTTTCTCCAGATATTTTATCACAATCTCGGGCGGGCCCCATTCTGCGTTTGCACATTGGGCAAGAGCCGTGTACAGCGTCTAGTTTTTATTTTGACCTCCACAGTTATCTGCCCAAAAGAGTATGCAAGGGGAAGTATCAAGAACAATACATTTAATGAAGGTGCTTGCAACGTCCTGGGCCAATCTTCCAAATATCCCCTGGTGCCATAATATCACATAATCAGGATGACCGTCAGCCCCCATTCGTGCAAATGTCTCATTAAAGACAATAAGGCTACTGACAAAGAAGCTCCGATTGGTCCCTTGAGATACTAGGTTTTTCTATTGTATCTATGCGGTGATGTGGTGATTGCTAGGTCCTGCCATGCGAGTAACAGCTTACTTACGGAACAAATTACAATATCGCATACACTAATGTAAAGCATATCACCTAGGAACTCCAAAATTATTATCAGCTCAGTTTTGACCAAAATTGAGTTACTGGGTTTTGCCTTTGGACGGGAGAGATCCCTTCCCCATCAACAACAATGCGAATCAAGAAGACTTTGGGAGAGGAAACAAGAATTATTTTTGGACAAATTATGATCCAGAACCCTTTATTTTTGAGCCTGAACACAAAGAATATGAGCAAAAAGTTTTAGAAGCCGAGTGCTAAATGGACGCAAATTTATGGTAACACTGTAGCATCAGCAGCATTTCTAGGTGCTAAACATACAAACTAACCATTATAGCGTAAACCGTCATAAACAAAAATTATTTCCACTCTTGCTGGGGTACCAGGGACTCGTTAATACCTAATAAAAAAATAAATGTACATACAATTATGTAGTGCTAAAATAAATAAAATAAGCTCTTTGGGTAAACCTCTACCATATATGGAAATATAAGCTGGCATAAGGCAAAATACTTCTCTTAAGTCCCAAATTCCAAACAGTTCGTTTGCAGCATGTTTTGAAGAAGGCAATATGTGTTTACAAATATCTCTGCTGTGCTTGTGTGATTTGATTTAAACATTTTCGGGACTTATGGGGATCCCAAATACACAAAAACAGGTATCAACAGGTAGAAAAAGTTGAGTTTTCATAATAGGACCCATTTAACATGCATTTCATGTCCACCACATGGACAAAAAGCCAACTATAACAAACTCCCAAATTCAACCTGACTAAAATAAAACTAATGGACAAGCAATAGAAATTTGGATGGATGGTAAAATAATAATAAAGTCTAACAAAGCAAACTCTAAGACCTCAAAAGTAGTACTGGCACTCACTTAGTTGGTAGCATTCAGATGAAGGTCAGCACTGTTTTGCAACTGCTGATAGAGTCAAGTGTTAGTATTCTGCAATGAAAACAACAAATGCTGACCAAGATGTGAATGTGTTTTCATTCTTCACTCAATTCCATTCTACATCGCATCATCCGTAAAAGTGAAACAAAAAAAGCCACAAAAAGCCAAAAATATAGCAAACAGTATGCAAAGTTAAAGGATACATAATGTTCAGAAGACAGACATTTCACTAAAAAGTTCTCTCTATGTATGTTTTATTATTGAAAATTTAATCTGGCAGAGATTTTCATAATATCAATTAGTTTTTGAGGAATCTATAGATAACTCCCTGTATTTACAACACCCACTTTGCATTGCCAGACTCAACATGCCACCCCCTCTTGGTGTGACGTCATCTACAGAACTGGAGCCCAATTCCCTGTATAGACAGTGCGGATAAAGGTATATAAAAATATTATTTTGATCACTTTTTGTTGCCTTCGCCCACAATTATTTTACAACTAATACACGGTGGAAGAGGGGTTAGTGCGTCTGCCTCACAATACGAAGTTCCTGCAGTCCTGGGTTCAAATCCAGGCTCGGGATCTTTCTGTGTGGAGTTTGCATGTTCTCCCCGTGAATGCGTGGGTTCCCTCCGGGTACTCCGGCTTCCTCCCACCTCCAAAGACATGCACCTGGGGATAGGTTGATTGGCAACACTAAATGGGCCCTAGTGTGTGAATGTGAGTGTGAATGTTGTCTGTCTATCTGTGTTGGCCCTGCGATGAGGTGGCGACTTGTCCAGGGTGTACCCTGCCTTCCGCCCGATTGTAGCTGAGATAGGCGCCAGCGCCCCCCGCGACCCCGAAAGGGAATAAGCGGTAGAAAATGGATGGATGGATGGATGGTTAAGATTATGAGCCAAAAATATTTTAAAAGACACTTCATTATGGGACTCCTCTGCTCTTCCATGGTCTGTTTATCCTCATGCTCTGTCAGCATATTTCAAGCAACTTGATGAAAAAAATCATTTAAAAAAGGAGGTGCCATAGAATTTTAGCGATTTACCTTCTTTTTCTTGTTTTTGTGTGTCGGGTCTGCTCTTTTTCCTCTATTTTTCTGCAGGTTCTGACTCAGTCTTTCTCTCCTTGCCTGAGAAAAACTGGATAGTTCTGTTCTGGTTGATGCGAAATCAGTTTTTCTCCCAAGTACACCCAAAAACCTGCCTTTTAGATCCAAATCCAACACACTTTTTAAATTATTTAATGGATTCTTTTAGGAACAGCTTTTAACTATTATGAACTGCTCTTTTCATACATTTTTAAAGCGGTGGCGGTGAGGCCTCTTACAAAGAAAAGCAGTTTAGACCCAAACATTTTTAATAACCTGTATCCAACTTAGAATTAAAAAGATACATTTTAGAAAAACTGTTTTTTAACTCAGTCAATGACTTTTTAAATATGAATAACACTTTAGAAAGACATCCATCTGGTTTTAGGATGAACCACGGTAGAGAGACAGCACTTTTAAAGATTTTAAATATCAGGTGGAATTTTGATATTAAAAAACAAACATTGTTGGTTCTAGACCAAGGGTGTCAAACTCAAATACAGAGTGGGCCAAAATTTTAAACAGAACAAAGCCGCGGTCCAAGGTTGAACAAATTAACCTTTTAATAGGGACCCAAACAAGTTTTGCATTAAATATTGAACAAACAAGGCTTATATAACTTTAGTGACATGCAAAATCCAGTTTCAAATAATAATAATAATAATAATAATAATTTAAAAAATATCAATGGCATATCAAATAAAATTTAAATAAAAATGTTGTGCCTTTTTTTATATTTGCAATCTTCTGAGGTAAATATCATTTTTTTTCCGCAGGCTAATAATACATTTGAAAATAAAATAACAATAATGAATGAACCAAACATTCAAGCCTTGAAGTAGCAAGAGAAAATGCATGAATAAAACGTTAATTATTGATCAGTTTGCTGGAATTTTCCCGGAAAAGTTAGTGCTGCAAGGGATCCTGGGTATTTGTTCTGTTGTGTTATGGTGCGGATGTTCACCCGAAATGTGTTTGTCATTCTTGTTTGGTGTTGGTTCACAGTGTGGCGCATATTTGTAACAGTGCTAAAGTTGTTTATGTGGCCACCCTCAGTGTGACTTATATGGCTGTTGACCAAGTATGCCTTGCATTCACTTGTGCGTGTGTGTGTGTGTAACAGCCACAAATATTATGTGACATGCTGTTAGTATGGAAGAAAAGCAGACGTGACGACAGGTTGTAGAGAACGCTAAAGGCAGTGCCTTAAATGCACGCCCCCAATATAGTTGTCCAGGTGGAAATCGGTAGAAATTCGGGAGAATGGTTGCCCCGGGAGATTTTCGGGAGGGTCACTGAACTTCGGGAGTCTACCGGGAAAATTAGGAGGGTTGGCAAGTATGAGTATTAGCGGTGAATGCGGTGTTACAGCGGCACCGACGCTGTATAACACCGGCGGGCCAGCTCTAATGCTAAATTGATATTGCCTCAAGGGCCAAATTAAATTACACGGCGGGCCAAATTTGGCCCGCGGGCCAGAATTTGACACCCATGCAGTAGACCATCACATTTTATGAAATAGACTTACACACCTGGTGGGCTTCTCTGGTGCTGTTTTTAACTGGTTCCGCTCTTATCTCACTGACAGATGTTTTTGTGCAAGTATTGGTGCATGTTTCTCTGGAACCCATGAGATTAGATTTGGGGTTCCTCAAGGCTCAATTTTAGGTCCCATTATTTATAATCTTTGTATGAGGAAGTCATTATGAGACACAGTTGTGCCGATAATACACAGTTAATGACACAGGACCAATAGATACTCTTTTTAACTGCATTGTAGACATTGGGTCATGGATGGTGGTGAAATTCGTACAGCTCAACCAGGACAAATAGGTTTTAGTTATAGGCCCTAAAGACCAGGGGGAGAAACTTTTACCAACATTTCAATATTTTGAACCAACAGTCTATTAAAAAATCTGAGCGTGATTTTTGACTCCGAGCTGACTCTTATTCCACATATTAAAAATATTACAAAAATATTTCTTTAAGAACATGGCCAGAGTCTGCTTGTTTCTCGCTCAGGCCAACACAGAGATGGTAATACATTTCCTGTCCTTTACATTGTTTTAATGCCTTGCTTTCTGGCTTTTCCGAAAACAAAATCAAAAGTCTACAATTTTTGCAAAACCCCGATGAACGTGTGCTGACGAAAAGGACGGGAGCACATTACACCAGTTTTAAAGTTTTAAATTTGTTCCCAGTCCACTTCAGTGTGGATTTTAAAGTTCTGTTAGTTAGTTAGTTAGTTTTTAAATTTATTAATGGCCTTATGCCTTCTTATCTATCTGACTTTTACAATATCAACCCTCACGGATCCTGATGTCCTCCGGCACTAGCCTTTTCGCTTTACCAAATACTTTTTTTTTACCAAAAAAAAAATATATATATATAGCGTTAATTTTAGTTATTCTCCAGTGTGGACACCTCAAAAGTGGTGCTTTACCTCAAATCCTCAGTGCAATGCCATGTTTTGTTTTTGCTTTGTTATTGTCAATAGTGCTGTAGGTGTGTTTTATTTTCTCTTCTATTATTGTTTTTTTTGTTTGTTTTGTTTTGTTTTGTACAGCACTTTGTGTTTCCCACATGCCTGTGCATGAAAAGTGCTACATAAATAAAGTTTGATTTGATTTGATCTCATTTTAGGGTGCTTCTGATTTTCAAAATCAAATCTGGCTAGAGTCTTTTAAATTATTTCCATTTAAACGCAGACCAAAGCCCTTCTTGTAATTTTGAATCTTTACAATTGATCTCCGCAAATTACGTTCCTTTCGTTTGGTTCTTCACATTTTGTGTCAGTCAACTAAACTGGAGAGGTCCATATATTCCTCGTATTGCCATCATTTGGAAATGTATGCGAGCTGACCTCTTCTTTAGTTGTATTGCTACAACCATCAACAATCCATCCGTCCTTTTTTCTACCGCTTATTCCCCTTTGGGGTCGCGGGGGGCGCTGGTGCCTAACTCGGCTACAATCGGGCGGAAGGCGAGGTACACCCTAAACAAGTCACCACCTCATCACAGACCCTCAACAATACATCTACCAAACAGTTTTGTTAATTATTTTAAATTCTGGGCAAAAATATTGTGATTCAGGTTGAAAATGCAACCAAAACACATACTGCACAATATAAAATAGCATTCAGTCTTCTGTAGGTGACGTCGGCAGCAACTCATTAGAAAAAAATCCTAAAATCTAAGTGTCTATCTTGGGGTCATTTTACCTGTAAACATATTTTTTTAGATCCAGAGCCATGAAATATTCAATCAAACAATCAATCAAAGTTTATTTATATAGCCCTAAATCACATGTGCCTCAATGGGCTGCACAAGCCCCAGGGATTTTTAGAATGCAAAGTGTGCCCAAACATTCATTTCTCCTTCATGCTGAAATATTTGCAACATCTAAAGCTCGCTAACATTAGCTCCGCATCGGACCCGTAGTAACCATGGTAACATCCCAAACTTCTAGTAGACGTGCACTTTTTGTCACTCATTCACTCTTCATCTGTTTCACCATTACAAGCTACGGAATAAGTGCCAATGCTGTCAGCATTGGAGGGACCCTTTAACCTTATAGTGCAAATATACTGCGGTTTCACTTTTTATTTACTTAAAAAGATGTTAAACACTATTTCTGAGACAGCAGACAACATATTCTTCAGTTGTCCTTTTAGCGTCTTCCATCAGTGGTTTTCTAGTCATCTAGGACATCTCTACGATGCTGATCCGACTCCGCTTGGGGTGGTTTCCTGTGGACGGGACTCTCGCTGCTGTCTTGGATCCCCTTTGAACTGAACTTTTGCGGCTGTGTTGGAGCCACTATGGATTAAACTTTCACAGTATCATGTTAGACCTGCTCGACATCCATTGCTTTCGGTCCCCTAGAGGGGGGGGTTGCCCAAATTTGAGGTCCTCTCCAAGGTTTCTCAGTCACAATTTTTACTGGCGTCCCACTGGGTGTGAATTCTCCCTGCCCACTGGGTGTGAATTTTCCTTGCCCTTATGTGGGTTCTTCCGAGGATGTCATAGTCGTAGTGGTTTGTACAGTACTTTGAGACATTTGTGATTTAGGGCTATATAAATAAACATTGATTGATTGATTGATTGATTGATTGATTGATTGATCGATTGATTGATTGATTGATTGATTGATTGATTGATAGTCCCTCACATACTGTAAATTGGTTGGCTTGGGACTTTTCGGAGAATTCAAATCTGTTACAATGTACCATAATACCAGACGATATCCATCCATCCATTTTCTAACGCTTGTCCCAAAAGGGACCTAACTCACCTGCACTCGGGAGGAATGCCATGTACACCCTGGACAAGTTTCCACCTCATCGAGATATTCCGATTTGAATTGTGCTTTCTCTTGGTCACTTTGTGTAAGAAAAGAAAATACGATAAAAATGCTCTACTTTAAATGTTTTACTTCTTGATCTATACATGTTTCTCTCGTGTAGTTATCAAAAACCCCTACCCCCTTGTGTATCGACCACCATCCTCCTAAAGATGATCAATATTGAGCCTTAAGGCTGTAACAAAATCTGTAATTACTCACAATGCTACACATTCCTTGGCCATAACAACTCTTTTAATTCATTACTGAAATAAAAAAAAAAGGCGGACATTGAAATTAGGAAATTGGTGTGGATTTTTAGAAAAACTATTTTTTTTCCGAGTGACCCAACAATATGTTTGCAATCTATAAGACAGTATTAAAGGTTAATTCACGGTATAGCTGCAAAACAACTTTTTTATTGTTATTTCATATCACCTTGACCATTTTCATTATCTTCAGAAAAAAAAAAAAAAGCAACTTTGCCAACAAAAACTAAAATCTTGTCGGAAGCACAACTGGGAAAAAATGAATTATTTTCTACCGTGAGACAAACGGTGACCAATAAAACCTCTCGTGATACAAAAAGGTGCAAAAGGATAACAAACAAGTGGGTAAGATTTGCTGCCTTTCAGCAACCCTCTTAAGTGGTAATGGGATAACCCTGGACACGTCAAGAGCCTATCAAACTGCCCCTCACATTCGACCCCTGGGTGAGACAGGAAGGGCCTGCTTTGTTTGTAGCAATTGGGTCCTGTGTGCGGGGCCGTAATGAAGTGACCTGAAATAATGGAAAGCCCTGGGCCCCACACAGATGATTTTTTCTGGGATAAGAGCAGGGATCCTGATTCAGAGTCACAGTTCATTTCATTTTTTGCCTCTGATGAGATCTCCTCTGTTATCTGATAAAATGGAACAGCCATTACTGGCATGGGGCTCAGGCCGACCAAGCGGTAAAGCGCTGCCGACTGCTCCTAACAGAAATCCTATACACTCCACTTTGTCAGCAGTTTTGAATTTATTGGCGCTGGAGGTTGAGCCACATGATGGGAATAATCTTAGCCCAACCATGATTGACACTTTATTTCAGAAATCAATATTTACAATTTACTCCTTTCAAAGTTCATTCTAAGGGAAGATTCTATATTATCCTTTCCAAATAAGCTGATCATATCTCCCTCGACTCTTGGAATGGCCTTTCCAAAATGCGAATTTTTTAGGTTTGGAAAAAAAAAAATCAATGTCACCATTGTGGGCTTTAATCTGCCCTTTGATGACAGTAAATCTTTATCTTTTTATAGGCAAACGGCTGTGGGCCACTGACACCATTTCCTCCCAGAACAAAGCCCCTCGCCCCGAGTGGACGCTGGTAGATACATGGAGCCCTAATGTGGCTGGACATGCCACAGACGGGTCATTAATCAGACACTGTGACAGCCACCTCTTCCCCAATCCAGCCCCAACTTCAGCCCTTAGACAAGCCCACTCAACTCCTTCCCCACAGGAGGCCACGCAGGGAGCGGAGAGACGAGGGGGGAAGAGGATTGAATGGCCGCTGAGAGAGGACATGGTTGAAAGCGATGAGGAGGGACTCTACAAAGCCGGGTCGAAAAAAGGAATCAGGAGGGAAGGATGAGAGGAATCAGAGATACTTGAGATACAATACATGTGATTCAATATGATTCTGAGCAAGAAGGGGGTAGATCCAACAGCTCATCACAGATGGAACATGGATGACCCAGACTAGCCACTGAAGTTTATTAGGAAAATCTTATCTCAGGATGAACTGGCAGATAGAAAATGTTTCCCCCCACTAACTTCTATGGTTGGCCGAGTACTTGCTCTGTTCATCAAAGGCTATTGTAACCTAAATGATCATTTACATGCCCAATGACATTACAGTCTGATGGTCCTCATCTTTTGATCATGTGCTCTACTCTTGACTACACTCAGTGACAAGCCATAAAGAGTTTGATGGTGAATTTTTCTTCTCAGATGGCCGCCCCTCTGATCCCGACCCAGATACAAGGAGAGGGTAAATGATGGACAATGCATGAGATGGCCACATACAATAAATGTATTCTGTCAATGTTTAACCCAGATTGTGGGACGCTGTTGCAAAGGGCGGGCGTAGCGTCAATACTATAGTCATAAACATGAAACAAAGTTACCAGCAGAGGTGGGTAGTAACGCGCTACATTTACTCCGTTACATCTACTTGAGTAACTTTTGGGATAAATTGTACTTCTAAGAGTAGTTTTTATGCAACATACTTTTACTTTTACTTGAGTATATTTATAGAGAAGAAATGCTACTTTTACTCCGCTCCATTTATCTACATTCAGCTCGCTACTCGCTACTTTTTTTTATCGATCTATTAATGTTTGTTTTGGTTTTTCAAAGTAGGATCCACGCATGCCTGCATTTCACCAATCACATGCAGTCACTGGTGACGTTGGACCAATCAAACAGAGCCAGGCGGTCACATGACCATCACACGTAAAACCCGACTTAAGCAAGTTGAAAAACGTATTGGGGTGTTACTATTTAGTGGTCAGTTGTACGGAATATGTAATGTACTGTGCAATCTAATAATAAAAGTTTCAATTAATCAATCAAAAGTTTAAAGGAAAAAAGACACTTTTTATTTCAACCGTACTTCCCGTCAAAAGCCTAAAGACTGATCGCACAGTTCCTGTCTTCACAATAAAAGTGCCGCTATATCGCGCCTGCGCTAACAAAATAAGAGTCTCCGAAAGCCAGCACAAACAAGCTAGCAAGCTACGGAGTTTGCCGCCAATGTATTTCTTGTAAAGTGTACAAAAACGAATGTGGAAGCTGGACAAATGAGATGCCAAAAACCAACGAGTTTCATGTGGTATTAGACAGAAAGGAGGAACTTTTTTTTCTCCTCCATTTGGAAACGTGGACGTTATCAGCACCACTGTCTGATTCCAATTAATGCATGTCATCAGAATCGGGTAATACACCAACTTATATTCCTGTCTTCATGAAAGATGGGAATCTATATATAAACATGCATGTATATTCATTAAAACACCTTTAACATGTGAACGAAAACATCAAAATAAATAAATATAAATTATATACTGTATATAAACATGTATGTGTGTGTATATATATATATATATATATATATATATATATATATGTGATATGTGCGTGTATGTATATATTAGGTAGATCACCTGGACTTGGTCATTTATTAAGTAATTGATTAACTTTAAAAATCTTATTGGGGTGTTACCATTTAGTGGTCAATTGTACGGAATATATACTGTACTGTGCAATCTACTAAAACAAGTTTCAATCAATCATTTGATCAATCAATGCTACTGAGCCTATGGTGCTGTTAAGTTATTGTGGCTCAATGTGCCTTAATCTTTTTTATTTTAATGTACTATTATTTAATATATATTATTGTTTTAATTGCTTAAGAGATATTCCTGGCTCTGAATTTGCTCGTTGCTATTTTTATGTTTTTGTGCATTATTTGTGACCGTAATCATTAAACAAACAGGTTACTCATCAGTTACTCACAACATACTTTTTACTTTTACTCAAGTAAATATTTGGGTGACAACTCCTTACTTGTACTTGAGTAATAAATCTCTAAAGTAACAGTACTTTTACTTAAGTACAATTTCTGGCTACTCTACCCACCTCTGGTTACCAGCATGACCACTGGTCCTGTGTACGCATTACTGGGAAATGAGAAGGGTTTAGTTTTATGGGGATTTTGGGGGGGGGAACAAAAAGGATCTTGGTTGTAGTTTTAAAAGGTTAAAAAAGGAGACCTGCACCTGTTTGTAATTTTGCCTGTCGTTCACAATCATTATGAGAAACAGGAACACACATTTTTACGATTTAAAAAAAAAAACGTTTGAAGGATGCCATCACTGTTGTGTAAAACAACTTCAAACTGGGTAATACTTATTTAGCGCTTTTCTACCTTAAAGGTACAGTATTTTCACTTTCATCCATTCACACACACATTCACACACTGATGGCGGGAGCTGCCATGCAAGGACCTAACCACGTGTCTTGCTCAAAGACACCAGATAAGTGGATGGCGGAAGCCAGGGATCGAACCAGGAACCCTCAGGTTGCTGGCATGGCCGCTCTACCAACCGAGCCACGCTGTTTTATATACACATTGCAGGTTTATATATAGTCTAGTAACTGACACGTGCAGCTTTTTTTTTTTACACATGTTTTGGAAACATGAAAGCCTGTATCACTCTGCGGTGAATATCCTCAACGAGCGGCGGGTGTTGTTGTGAGCCCCTCTTCATAGGCGGTCAGGCTGACAGTCACCTGGCACAACAGTCCGAGGTGCAGTCAGAGCAGTGCAAACAACCACACACCACCGCATCCAGACTGCAAATGAAATGTTTACAGAGCAAGATATATTTTTTTTTATTTAATTTTTCTCTCCAAGATGGCGCTGCTGTAGTGGCTGCTGTTGCCAGGAGCTCTGTGCTCTTGTGTCATCCTTTTGTGTTTCCCTCTTGTTTTCATGTGTTATTATATTTTTTTGCCTTTTGGTCCGGGACCGTTTGGCACTTCTGGATCTGCCTCCTTGGAGCCTTTTGGCCATGTAGACCAGCTGCCGGGTCTCTGCCACAACGGAATCGGTTTGGAGGGACAGGAGGAGGTGCAGATGAGTGGACAGGGCTGCGGAGCTGGCACTGAGTGCCGGTACGGAGAGGCTTCGCGGTGCCTTGGCTGGGTGAGCAGGTGTCGGACACCTCAGTCTCCTTGGACGTATCCTCGCTCATCCATGCGGACTGGACGCTGGCCGAGAATTGGCTGGCGGCCGAGAGTGGAGTCGTCTCTCTTGGTTGCTTTGTTGGGTCTGCTCCTGTCTCTGGCCATGCTCCCTCCACCCCAGCGGACGATGGCATGGAACACCGCAGAGGCCACCACAGTGTATATGTTTCTTTTACTTTTTATTCATAGCTGAATGTAGAAGTAGCTGGTTGTATCCGCTGCTTTAATGTCTTTAATGTCCTTTGTATTCTTTGATGTTTGATGTTTCCGTCTTACACGCATTTGAGAAGGATGTGTACTATGGCTATGAGTTGTTGTTGTTTCTTTCCCTTGGCCTCAGTCTGGACCCCCTCTCCAGGGCCCAGGCTTAGACCGATTTTTTTATTTTATTTTAATCTTCTATTTTTTTCTCCTCCCCCCCATTTGTTTACCTGTATTTCACCTTTTGTGTAAGGGGCGCTGGAAGCCGGAAGACCCGTCAGCAATCCTGTTCTGTCTCCCTGTAATGTTTGTCTGATCTTGAATGGGATTGTGCTGAAAGTTTTAATTTTCCTGAAGGAAATCTCCTGAAGGAAAAAATAAAGTACTATCTAATCTAATCTAACTGGAAATACTTTTTCAATGTCACACTTAAATAGATCACTGGAACGTTCCAATCCCATCGTTCATGTTAATGAGCCAGTCAGCAGTTGCGGTTTGTTTGTGACTATCACAGCCCTCCATTATTTTTGATCAAATTTTGTACTGCAGGACAAAAAATTGAACTATAAGAAAACAAACTAAGACTCAACCAAATAAAGTGTATTTGCAGTTGTCATCATATTTAGCATTTTAAACTCACATTTTATTTCTTGCACAACTTCATTCATCTCTCCTACAGTGTCCATTGCTCTCAATTTTCTTTAAGGCCAGCCAATAGCTTTTTTTTTTTTTTTACTTACCAATGTTTTGCCTTTGGGTTGTGTATCATAGTCTGTGTGAAGGGCAATGGTGTAAATGCTGGACAGTAGTGTGAGATGTTTCTCATTGGACACTTCCAGAACACACAGTTAAGGCATGGTTGACCATAGGTTACAAATCTGATGCAGCTACATCATTTAGGCCCGATGGCCCCCTCGGCCTACTTTTTAGCCCTGTACCTACATTGTCCGCATTTCCGTGAGGGGAGTGGTGTACCAATTACTCTTTGCATATAGGGGTAGTGGGCATAACGAGGGGTAAGGAGTATGAATTTAACCCTTCAGAGCGAGGCATTTCAGACACTAAAAATTACCATAAATTATATAAGTGCCCTGCAGCAGGTGAGCGTGCCGAACAATAATCAGAGGCAGGTGAAACGAATCAGCACCTATGGTGACCAAAACAAACCCAGGGGTGCACAAAACAAGAACTAAGGGAGTCCAAAACTAAACAGAACATGACTAAACAAAACATGATCCTGGCCACGGATCATGACATGTAGTATCTTACGTGCCCGAACGTAAACTTATCAATGACATAGCAGGAGGTGTCCCAATTCCTAAGGAAGATTAGAAAGCTCTACCCCTTGTTTCATTTTGAGGTTGTAGTGGGTGAACATTGGGATTGGGCCTTACAGAATCTACTTGTGGGTGGAACATACTTGCCAACCTTGAGACCTCCGAATTCGGGAGATGGGGGGGGGGGGGGGGGGGGCGAGGTAGAGGTGGGCGGGATTGGGGGGGCAGGATTTGGTAGTAGCGGGGGTGTATATATTGTAGCATACCAGAAGAGTTAGTGCTGCAAGGGTTTCTGGGTATTTGTTCCGTTGTGTTTATGTTTTGTTACGGTGTGGTTGTTCTCCCAAAATGTGTTTGCCGTTCTTGTTTGGTGTGTGTTCACAGTGTGGCGCATATTTGCAACAGTGTTAAAGTTGTTTATATGGCCACCCTCAGTGTGACCTGTACGGCTGTTGATCAAGTATGGCTTGCATTCACATATGTGTAGATGTAAGCTGCATATATTATGTGATTGTGCCGGCATGCTGTTTGAATGGAGGAAAAGCGGACGTCACGACAGGTTGTAGAGGACGCTAAAGACAGAGTCTTTAAGGCACGCCCCCAATATTGGTGTCCGGGTGGAAATCGGGAGAATGGTTGCCTGGGAGATATTCGGTAGGAGCACTGAAATTCGGGAGTCTCCCGGAAAAATCGAGATGGTTGGCAAGTCTTTTTTGTAAGGGGCGCTGGAAGCCGGCAGACCCGTCAGCGATCCTGTTCTGTCTCCCTGTAATGTTTGTCTGATCTTGAATGGGATTGTGCTGAAAGTTGTAATTTTCCTGAAGGAACTCTCCTGACGGAATAAATAAAGTACTATCTAATCTAATCTAATCTAAGTATGTGGTGGATCCATGTTCCAATGGATAGAACCGAAATCACACATTATTCCAGTTAATATTATTAATGGAGGACTGCGTTCCTTTGGAGCCCCATTCTCATAATAAAATGCAAATGCCAGAATTAGCTGTCTCTGAAATGCTTTGCTGCTTGGCAGTCACCTGCACAGATCATCAATCACCTGCGACATGAAACTACAGCAACGTGTAGCTCATGTCAAGATGCCAACTAAAGACCAAACCATTTTATACCAAATGTAATTCCAAGTACTCCCATATTGTGAAATGTTGATTTCCTGAATGCGTTTTTATTGAGCCACAGGAAAGCCATAAGAAGACACATTAACACAGATCATCGCATGTGAACCCTCAGAGGTACAACTTGATGCAGTTAAAGGAGAAATAACCAATCACAACTTTGGCTTCACTGAAAACCATAACATGATTTGCAGGTAAGTTAGAGCCCGGTGAGCATGTGTGTTATCCAATTTTCAGTGTTCTTTGGGATTGAAGTGATGTTCTAAATCCTCTTATGGGCACAACTAATGCAGTTTCGATTGATCACAGGTTTGAAGGAGGACCGTTTTCTCATTGTCTGCTGGGTGCCTCAGGACAGCAGGAGGTAAATGTATATATCTTGTATACATTTTACAGAATATGAGAGGTGGAATGGGTTTTTGTACATGCACAAAAAGAGAATGCATGCCTCTCTCCGTCTGCAGAAAGCGCATTATTCTAGTTTATAAACCCCACTTCACTGTAAAGCCTGGCGGATCAAATAAAATACTGCGCTCCTCTGTATTGACTGAGTGAAATGAAATAATCTATGATGCATGAACAAGCTCTAAATGAAATAATAATGTCCTTTGCGGTGAAAAACGAATTGCCGGTACAGTAATTGAGCAGATTTATTTCCCCCCTCTAGAAAATGAGGAGATGGAGGCAGCGGTAGTCTGGTGAAAACCGCCCCGCTATTTTATTTAATCTCATATTGGAGGAATTATTGGCTGGTAATCTATTGTTAAACACCATTTAGGGTGATGGATTGAGAGCGTCAAGCTTACCCCCCACATAATCAATTCATATCTCATTAGCACGTATTATTTATGATTCTCATAAAGTCCCAGCGGGGACAAGGCTGGGGGAGAACCAGCCCCACTGGAGGCCTCAGCTGTTGCTGAAATGAAATGTAGCATATTGTAGTTGATGACTCAATCATATATTATATAGAAATATCACTGGTATTACACTAGTGAGAAGTTTCTGGGCTTTTCCATAAAATAACAGCGATCACTGGGGGTTATTGAAGCCTCACCAATGGCCATTAGCAAGAAAAAATATGTACCGTTTTTGTCCTCACATTATAAAAATACAATCACAGTATGTGAGATTTATAAACATAATCTGAAATTGATGGTTAAAAATGCTGCCCACAGTTAGTGTTACTTTTCATGGGAAAAGTAAGAGTAAAATGTGCAGATTAAGAATGTACAATTATAAAAGTGGAATGGTAAAAAAAAAACTACAGGAAATAAAGTCAATCAAGAAAAATGTCATGATAGGGTGAAACCAATCATATGACATACTGTTACTGTCTGTGTCTGTGTTTGTCTGGACCCCGGGATGCAGAGACAGTAGACAAAGTGCAGGTATAAAACATTTTACTGGTGAAAACACAACAACAAATTGTGCAGCCGGGAAGTGAACAGTAAGCATGGGGAAAGCTATGCAGCACGTCAAGATCTCGTCTAAAGAGGTCTTCTGATTGACAACTAGGCACAGCTGCGTCGTCTGATTGCCAATCAGGAAACGGGTGAAGAAAATCGCCCTGGAACCAGTGGTTGTCATGATCTGTGGCCCGGATCATGTTTTGTTATTTTCTGTTAGTTTTGGACTCCCTTAGTTCCTGTTTGTGCAACTCTGGGTTTGTTTTGGTTTCATCATCAATATGCATGGAACAATGTCCACAAAAAAATCTAGTTGTCAACACTGAATATTGCAATGTTTTGGACTCCCTTAGTTCCTGTTTGTGCAACTCTGGGTTTGTTTTGGTTTCAACGGGGATAAATTGGGTTCACCTGCCTCTGTTTAGTGGTCGGCACGCTCACCTGTTGTGAACCACTAATCAGAGAGCTATTTCTTCACCTCTCTCGCCACACTTGATATAAAAGATATTAAAAAAAATAAAAAAGTGTTAAAAAATAAACAAGTGATTAAATTATAAATAAATATTTCTACACATAGAAGTAATCATCAACTTAAAGTGCCCTCTTTGGGGATTGTAATAGAGATCCATCTGGATTCATGAACTTCTTTCTAAACATTTCTTCACAAAAAAAGAAATCTTTAACATCAATAATTATGGAACATGTCCACAAAAAATCTAGCTGTCAACACTGAATATTGCATTGTTTTGGACTCCCTTAGTTCCTGTTTGTGCAACTGTGAATTATATTTATATAGCGCTTTTCTCTAGTGACTCAAAGCGCTTTACATAGTGAAACCCAATATATAAGTAATTTTTATTTTTTTTAAACCAGTGTGGGTGGCACACTGGTTTAATTACTGTCGGTATAATTACTGTCATGTCAGTCAGTTGCGCAGAACGCTGAACACATGCTGTCCGTTGTTGGTGGCGTTTTATGTGAAGAAGCAAATGTAATTTATTGAATGACAAGGCGGTTCAAATAAAATTTTACCCAAACGTGTTCCTGGATACGTCATCCAACTGATTAGAATTTTTCTTTGTAAATCTCTCCAAATTTCTGGCATGCGTGACTAGGACATGAGCTTCAAAGCAGAATGTTGTGAGTTTAAACCCAGGTGGGAGTTTAAGTGAAATAAAGGGTTTGAATGATTTTAAAATTGTTTAATACGCCTACATCCTAACTTCAGCATAAGGGGACCTGCATTTTTGTTTTTCCTAACTTTTGCCATCATTATGAGAGACATGACGATGGATGTTATTTTTTTATGCACTGTAATTATCAAATGTCCGCTTACACAGGAGCCTATGAGAGCCGCTCAATTCTGCCTATAAAACCCTTAAAAAAAACTAGGATTTTATATAAATTATGTAAGTATATATAGAATGTAGGAACTGGAACATTTATAATAACATTTAATATTTACGTATTTGTTCTACTTCACTGATTATTACTCACTGCAGACTTCATAGGAGCCAACAAACCTAATAAAACATCACTTACTCTATAAGATCTGCTGTCAATAGGATGTCGACCGCTGGGATGTTCATGTATTCTAGTTTGGATTGAAAATGTCTCATAATCCTCGCCAAGAAACGGGATGGGGGTAACCAAGCGCCTTTTCATGTCATTCTCGCCATTTTCGGGTCCTAAATTGCTGTCAAAATGAACCAACATGTCTACTTTCAAGGTGAGATGCAAGGTTTATGATCTCGAATAAACGTCCAAGGAGTAGGGAAGCGAGGAAACAGCAGAACACTCAATGATGTAAACATAGGCACACACGGAAGCGATCACATCGCCGCTATAAATAATTCGTCTGCAATAGCGTTTATGTTAGCAATGTCACTAATACTTGGTTAATATTCAAGCCACAAAATGTAAATCGAGAAATGTTGGGGCTTTTGGAATTGTTATTTATTGGCTTTTATGGGCGAAATAGAGGACATCCCATTAGCTGCACTGTAAGCGGACTTTAATTTACGTTTATTTATTTTTTGGATGCGTTAAAAAAATCTATCTGTCGAGTCTTTCATATTGATTGTGAACGATAGGCAAAATTCCCCCAAAAAAGTTCTATTTGAAGCATAGTTTTTTTTAAAAGTTGATTGGTCATTGTGTTTCCCATGATTTCAGCCTTTCAAAGCTCTCGTTTACCAACATTTTTTGACCTCGATATTTGTAAAATCCTGGTTAAGGCTCTGGTGAGATCATGACACATATACTGGAAACATGACCTACAATTCACAACCCTATCATAAATACAAGCTAACATCACTTCTAGGACCTAAAAAATAGTTAGCAAAAGATGCAGCAACTCCTGAAAAGCCATTCGCTGTACAGCTTGGAGAACCTATTCAGTTGTTCAGGATAAAGGATATCACAAACCGGACCACACATTCTAGCCTAAACAACACATCCCGAGTTATAGTCACACACACAACAATCACACACGCCGTGTCCAACTTTTGCTATCAAATAGTTTTTCATCAACAAAAATGTGTTAAACAAGTCTTTATTAGGGTTTTTTTCATGTATTAGACTGTCCATGGTGTAACCCGCCTTCTGCCCGAAGTAGCTATGAAAGGCTCCAGCAACCCCCGTGACCCTGAACAGAACAAGCGGTAATAAATGGATGGATGGATGGATGGATATATTGTATCATTAGTATATTGTTCAGCAAGCCCTATATCGTATTTCATACTGTATCGTGAGTTTGCCAAAGTATAACCTCGATTTGCAAACCCTTCGTTGTACAAATGTTTCAATTTTAGGGTTGACTCGATATCAATATTTTGGTACCGGTACCAAAATGTATTTCGATACTTTTTGATAGTTTTCTAAATAAAAAGGGACCACAAAAAATTGCATTATTGGCTTTATTTCAACAAAAAAATCTTAACGGTACATTAAACATATGTTTCTTATTGCATTTTTTGTGCTTGAATAAAATAGTGAACGTACGAGACAACTTGTCTTTAAAAGTAAGTAAGCAAACAAAGGCTCCTAAAATGGTAAATGGGTTATACTTATATAGTGTGTTTCTACCTTTTTAAGGAACTCAAAGCGCTTTGACACATTCACCCATTCACACACACATTCACACAATGATGTTGGGAGCTGCCATGCAAGGCGCTAACCAGGACCCATCAGGAGCAAGGGTGAAGTGTCTTGCTCAAGGACACAACGGACGTGACTAGGATGGTAGAAGTTGGGAATTGAACCAGGAACTCTCAGGTTGCTGGCACAGCCACTCTCCCAACTGCGCCACACTGTCTTAATTTAGCTGCTGACGTATCCAGTAACATATTGTGTCATTTATCATTGTATTATTTTGTCAACAATATGAGGGACAAACTGTAAAAATGGATTATTAATCTACT
This sequence comes from Nerophis ophidion, assembly GCF_033978795.1. Lineage (NCBI taxonomy): Eukaryota > Metazoa > Chordata > Actinopteri > Syngnathiformes > Syngnathidae > Nerophis > Nerophis ophidion. The sequence goes on along the minus strand of NC_084621.1, from coordinate 58,813,747 downwards.
TGTTTATTTACTGTTAACATCTTCTTATTTTCTCTTTGAACATGTTCTATCTGCACTTCTGTTAAAATGTAATAATAACTTATTCTTCTGTTTTTTGATGCTTTACATTAGTTTTGGATGATACCACAAATTTGGGTATCAATCTCATACCAAGTCATACATTGGTCATATTCGAATTCCTAATGATTCCAGAGACATATTTCCTGAGTTTATAAACAGAATATATATTTTTTTTTTTTAAACACAAAAGAAAATGTTGTGATGCTAAAAAAATATTGATGTAATCATAGTAGCATGGACTACATACGCTACTGTACTTGGTATCATTACAGTGGATATCAGGTATAGATCCACCCATGGGATTTGTTTACATTCAGGAACAGCGTCATCAGCGGTGACGTCGGTGAGCTACAGTGTGTAGTGAAGCACGTTTAGTTATTCCTCATCCTGCAGGGATGATACTTGTAAGAAACATACTTTATTTGTCGCCATGGAGGCGAGGATTAGTGATTTTGAAGTAGCTAAAAAACTGCCAAAGAACATTCGCCACGAGCTAGCAAACCATGTCTTAAAGCACCTTTTCCTGAGGGTATTTCATTGTTATAACTTCACCTTTATCATTATTTTTTAAGTCAAAATGCATCCGTTCTCCCTTTTCTGTCAACACACTCTGTTTGGTTGTAAGTACTCCATGATTGTGCGCTGCCGAACATGCTTGTCTGCTCGTAAACCAGCAATGTCACAAAGTGACGATGATGAGGGGGAGCGGTTGGGTCGGGGACCAGTACTTTTTAGAGGCGGTATAGTACCAAATATGATTCATTAGTATCGCGGTACTATACTAATACAGGTGAACTATTCAATGTACGAACCAGACATCATATAAAAATACGCTTTGGCGTAGAAACCTTGTCCACCCTTTTTGTGCCTTCTTCTCAACCTAACACTTATTCATACATATAATTACAAGTCACTGCGTAAAACTGTCATCAGGATTCCCTATTCAACCTTTTGGATCAATATGTTGGTAGTCAATTATTTATTTAGAGGGTAATCACATAAAAGGTATTAAAAGCCTTGGGGTTTTGGAAAAACACATACACAAAATGTTTTTTTTGACGGATAATGATTATGTGTAAAATGGGCCTTATGAGCGACTGTAGTGCAACAAAGAAAAGAGAGCTTCAAGAAAATGTGCTGATAAACCGAAAAAACATGATTACTGAGGATGTTCGGATGGTCACGTGTTGTCAATAATGTGCAACATAAACTGACGCGAAAAAGACACAAAATAAATATCCAATCCAAGAAGCAGGCCGAGATAATAATTGTAAAAGCCCGTGCTCTCTAAATGGGGATCGGTGTGATGTTCTGAAAATGAAAAAAGGCACATGGATTTTTTTTTTTTTTTCCTCTAACACACTTGAGAGGTCTTAGGACTGAGATCTGTGATCAATATCCCTGGACAGGAGCATGCTGAGCTGCATGAGCTTTTCCTCTGTTCACTGAGCCAACACTGAAAAGGAAAAGTGTCATATTGTGATCTTTATCCAGTAATCGTCCTGACACGGAGTCAAGTGATATATATGTCTGCACGTTTGCTCCGAGGCTCGATGGAAGTCCGCCCGCCGTGTGTGGCCAAGCTAACATCTGTGCTGAGCCCTGGGCAACAACCGGGCAATAGAGAAAGCTCAGATCCGAGGGAATAAAGAAAAAACACACAATTATAGACGGGTTATGTCCAATCATAGCAAGGCAGTCAACAAATGTATGTACACTGATAAGTTTTAGAATCAGTCAATGTTTATTCCCTACATTTAACAGAACAACTATTTCAGCCTATGAGTGACAAAAAAATGTAAAATGTATTTTTAATCAGATTAATCACACTTATTTTTTATTTTTTATTTTTTTTTTTTTATATTTATGAACCAATCCAACAAAATAATACACACAAAAATACCACAATAATTTCAATTCCAATTCCAAAACCAAACCCGGTCCTGCAACCTTCAGAATAGCAATCAACAGAGCAAGAGAGGACACACAAACATGACACAAAACAATCCAAAAGTAGACAAACAAAAATGAATAATATCAACAACAGTATCAATATTAATAAGAACTCCAATATAGCAGTGATTAAAAATCACACTTTTGAATTTGAATTAACCAGGATTATTCACAGGTTATTATTCACTTGCGTTATATGAACTTTATAAAAGAACCCATTATTTGGACACAAGTGCAATTTTAATATATCGAGAGGAGCCAGATGAGGTGGTTCGGGCATCTGGTCCGGATGCCACCCGAACGCCTCCCTAGGGAGGTGTTTAGGGCACGTCCAACCGGTCCGAGGCCACAGGGAAGACCCAGGACACGTTGGGAAGACTATATCTCCTGGCTCGCTTGGAAACGCCTCGGGATCCCCCGGGAAGAACTGGACGAAGTGGCTGGGGTGAGGAAAGTCAGGTATTCCCTGCTTAGGCTGCTGCCCCCGCGACCCGACCTCGGATAAGCGGAAGAAGATGGATGGATGGATGGATGCAATTTTATTATCAGTAAGAAATATACATGAGTGATGAAATACTGTTTTGTAATTAATGAGTTATTACTTATCACTTTATTTTTAATGAATTACGTTTCTGTAATTAATGAGTAACACATGAGTTATTTTGGACAACCCTAGCCAAAACATATACCCCCTTCTTGCAAGTAGCCTTTGACTGACATTGTTATGGTTGTACAGGAGAAGAAGACGGCACGGACAGGAGAGGCGTTGTTTAACTGTATTTATTAATATATATATATATATATATATATATATATATATATATATATATATATATGTGTGTGTGTGTACAATTACAAGGGAAATGAGACGTGTAATTAATTCAGACTATGTGTGTGGTGTGCGACTATGTGTGGGAATTAACAGTAGTGTGTTACCCGTAGCGTTGAGCAAGAGGCGGAAGTCCAAGAGGGGCAAAGGCTGGCTCGGAGGTCCGTGAGCAGACGTGAGGTCGAGGGGACGAGAGAGGCGTCGAAGTCCGTGTCCAGGCGGGAGGTCGAGATCCACGATGCAGCCAGAAAACCAAAGAGAACGTGGTTAGACGAGACACACAACTTGTGACATGGGAACGAAGACACGAGACAAATGAACACGACGGGGGAGAAAACACACAGAGCAAAAGAGTGCGCATAGAGCTTGCCGTATCGGCTAACTGTACTGAACAGGAAACTACCTTTTAGCGCTGGATAAAAAGTTGTGTTGGCTTATGAGGGCGGGGCTTTTCATCAGCGACAGGTGCGTTGATTGCAGGCGATTGATTGCAGCTGTTAGCTGCAGCCGGACTGGCACGCGCCCAGCGCGCTCCTGGAGGTGCACACATGAATGTGCACTGACCTGCGCCCGGGCCGTCACAGACGGGGCTTTAAGATGGACGTTCCAGACATTTTTCATTTTCGTATCAAAGTTGTGTGCACAACCGTACCCACAGTAGATTTGTGAGAGTCACATTCCAAGACCATCGCATATAAACATAGGTTATCACCCATAAAAATGTTTAATTTTGACCATCCTCCTGGCTTGATGTTGATGTTCTCCTGCAATTTTTTTTAGGATAACAATAAAAATGACTGTTGTAGTTATTGGCCCGGTTTACACTGCACACCAAATCTATTTTTTTGCCCTTAAGTGACAAAGATCTGATTTTTTGACTAGGGGGCCGTAACTGGGTTAAAAAAATTATGGCCTGGGGCCGGGCAATATCCATCCATCCATTTTCTACCGCTTATTCCCTTTCGGGGTCGCGGGGGGCGCTGGCGCCTATCTCAGTTACAATCGGGCGGAAGGCGGGGTACACCCTGGACAAGTCGCAACCTCATCGCAGGGCCAACACAGATAGACAGACAACATTCACACTCACATTCACACACTAGGGCCAATTTAGTGTTGCCAATCAACCTATGCCCAAGTGCATGTCTTTGGAGGTGGGAGGAAGCCGGAGTACCCGGAGGGAACCCACGCATTCACGGGGAGAACATGCAAACTCCACACAGAAAGATCCCGAGCCTGGATTTGAACCCAGGACTGCAGGACCTTCGTATTGTGAGGCAGACGCACTAACCCCTCTGCCACCGTGAAGCCCACTAGGTAAGACATATCTGGCGTTTTGTTTTACGATATTATTCAAAAGCAACTTTTCTTACCTTCTGGTACCTGCTAATCTGTATTTGGGATCTGCATTAATCCGGCAGTTTTGGGCAAGAAACATGAAACAAAAGAATGTCTAAGACATATATATATATAGTGCTTAAAATCTGATATTTTGGCATCAAATTCAGGCCAGATTAGGAGGTAGTCCTGAATCCGATTGGAATCGGATGTTTTCAAATGTGACTTCAGTGTAAATGTAATGTGACCTGATTGTGAATCATATGTGACTTTTTTGTCAGCTTTGGGCGAGCTGCGTTACTTGTGTGCGCCGAGAAAGACGCAGTCACCAGCTATAATGGATATTTCATCACAACATCCAGTTTTGGTGAGCAGAGTTTTTTAAGACGACCAAATTTTTGGTGCATCCCTTGTCAATATTACACAAATAATAGGCTATATGTAATACATGAAAATATATTCTGCGATGAGGTGGCGACTTGTCCAGGGTGTACACCGCCTTCCGCCCGATTGTAGCTGTGATAGGCAACAGTGGCCCCCGCGACCCCAAAGGGAATAAGTGGTAGAAATGGATGGAGGGATGAATACATACTTTTATTCTGAAGATATAGCGATTGTTGAATGACAGGATTTGACGCTGTTGCGCATTTGGTTACATGTGAGTTAAAAAATAAAGCTGGCTTAGATCCACACTGATGTCTGTGTCTCCTCTGTGTCGCCATTAAAAGATTAGAACCCACCCAAATATATTACACTATATACCTTTGTACATCCAGTCATATATTATATGACTTGAATGATATGTTCCTTAGGCAGCACGGTGGAGCAGGGGTTAGTGTATGTTCCTCACAATACGAAGGTCCTAAGTAGTCCTGAGTTCAATCCCAGGCTCGGGATATTTCTTTGTGGAGTTTGCATGTTCTCCCCGTGACTGTGTGAGTTCCTTCCGGGTACTCCGGCTTCCTCCCACTTCCAAAGACATACACCTGGGGATAGGTTGATTAGCAACACTAAATTGGCCCTAGTGTGTGAATGTGAGCGTGAATGTTGTCTGTCTATCTGTGTTGGCCCTGTGATGAGGTGGCGACTTGTACCCGCCTTCCGCCCATGTGCAGCTGAGATAGGCTCCAGCGCCCCCCGTGACCCTGAAACGAACAAGCTGTAGAAAATGGAAGGATGGATGGATGGATGGAGAGATATAAATATATATTGTATTAGAGATGCGCTGTTTGCGGTCTCATCCGTGGAGTCCGTGGATAAACTGCGGGTCGGGCGAGGTTGGGGGCGCGGGGGTGTAAAGTATATTCAGGAATGGTCATGGATGCAAAGGATTCTGGGTATTTGTTGTGTTGCGTTTATGTTGTGTTACTGTGAGGATGATCTCCCGAAATGTGTTTGTCATTCTTGTTCGGTGTGGCTTCACAGTGTGGCGCATATTGGTAAGAGTGTTAAAATTGTTTATATCACAACCATTAGTGTACTCTTTATCACCCAGTATGCCTTTCAATCTTGTACGTGTGTTTGCGTAAACTGCATACAACATGTTGCTGGACTGGCAAATGGTTTGTACATGTTGTTGAAGGTTTCAAAGGCAATGGCTTCGCAGCACGCTCGTATTCTCGTTATCTGGATGATAACCATCGGATATTCGCGAGAACGAAAGCGGCTCCCATTGCCTTCTTTATTTTGAGACACGGGTCAAACTAGCTCTTTTAGTGGTAAAGGTCGCCGACTCCGGATATATAACAACGAGCGGGTGGAGGGCAGTTGCGGTTCTGATAAAATGTTGGTCCGGGTGGATGGCGGGTGGATGACGACTTTAGTGATGCGGTTGCGGATGATATAATTGCCTATCCGCGCATCTCTAATATATATATATATATATATATATATATATATATATATATAAAATTATATAATTATATATAATTAGATAATGAAGAGAGCCTGTGAAAAAACCGGAACTTTGTCAATGTTATTGTTCAAATCACTTATATTTTTTCACAATGCTTGGTTGTAAAAAGTGTATCGCTTCATGTTGTGGCCCACGTGTATGTGACAGCTGAGTGTTTTGGAAAAGCATTAATCCATACAAAAAAAAAACATGTTTGTCAGAAGCTTTTCTGAGATAAGAGAAGTGTTGTAATTATCACATCTCAGTAGATTAAAAACAGACTACAGCTGCTTTGTGGAGACGTGTACCTTCACTTCAGAGAAGCTTAATGAAGCCACACAAAAATATGTCATTATCCACACATTCATGGAGCGTTCATTAGGTTCCATTTCAAAGTGTATTCCAGCTAACAGATGTAAGACAGAGGTCAACCAAAAAAGAAATGAGAAATGTGTTGATGTTCTGGAAATTATGTTTGCACATGAATGAATATATTTATAGTAGTTTGGACTTGGGTTGTTGACATTTGACTTTATTAGTAACTTCCTAAAATGACTGTTTCCACCCCTATTACGTACCAGGAGTTATAGTAGATCATTACCAAATTTACAGATAATCCAGATTAAGGGCCTGATTTACGAAATGTTTGTGTTTATTTAAATATGTGCAAAGTTGATAGCACGCGCAAAGCTGAACTACTAAATGTGTGTGCAGAGGATTGCACCTCTTAAGTGAGCAAAATGAGCAGCCCAATCAATTTAGCGTGTTGGTCTTCATAATTATGCAGAATATATGCTAATCATCAGAACGTCCAAAATACTGCGAAGAGAAAATCGTAATGGAACTTTTTACTAAATACAGTGTGATTTATCAAGGCTGAAATCATTCTGCGGACGCTTAATTGCATCTTTATTTAAAAAGGACGAGCAAACTGCATTTGTGCTGAAATAGCTATGAAAAGGAGGGGGTCGCGCTGCAGCTCTGTTTTATGAATGGTTTTTAGCATAAATGGACTGTCAAAAATAAAAAATATTAGACATGTCAATATTTAGCAATATCCTTTTATAATTGTTAAGCTGATGGATGACTTAAGGGAGTGCCATCCATCCATCCATTTTCTACCGCTTATTCTCTTTTGGGGTCGCGGGGGGCGCTGGCGCCTATCTCAGCTACAGTCGGGCGGAAGGCGGGGTACACCCTGGACAAGTCGCCACCTGATGAGTTTTAGTGTCTGCTGACCTTTTTTAAAGACGTTCATTTTTTCATATATAAGCAATAATATGCGGAGAGAATGAGCACGTTCAGTGGAAGGCTCAGACTCCCAAAATGTAACAAGGAACGACACAGGAGTTCCTTCATACCGACAGCCATCAGACTGCATAATGCGTATGTTCCTTGACTCCACTTAAATGTAGAATATATGTAGAATATATTTATATTGTTCATATATTATATATTATAGATATAATATATGTCATATATTATTTATTGTTATTATTGTTTATTGTGAGTGAACTGTGGTGCCAAATTTATCAATGAAGTACTTTCTATTCTATTCTATTCATATTAACATCTCTCCAATATGAAAACAACTTATTGCAATATGCATTTTCCTGCGCCTGGAACATTCCAGCGCACGCTTGCAGTTGGTGCCAGTATCTTCTTTGAGCGCACCTTCAGTGCTCTGAAAAAGTGGGTTTCCGTTTAGAGCAGGGCTGTCAAACGTACGGCCCGAGGGCCGCATAAGGGCCCACGAACAGGTTTTATCCAGCCCGCGGGATGAGTTTACTCAGTATTACAATTAACCTGAAATTGTTGAATGAAAGAAAAAACTGTTCTAAATGTGTCCACTGGATGTCGCTATAGCAATTCTTTGTATCTTTGTACAAAATAAACCACAGGATGTTAGTACATCAGTCGAGGAAAATGATCAAACTACATAAATAACATCAATCAAATCAAATCATATCAAATCAACTTTATTTATAGAGCACATTTAAAATATACCACATGGGTAGCCAAAATGCTGTACAATGGGCTGGTCAAAAGATAATACGAGAAACCGAGCAAACACAACTTAACACAAACAAAACATGATAAAAAAATAAATAAATACAATACATAAAACATAAAAACAGGTTCACATCCTGTCATTTGATTTTGATACATTTTTTTTATCTGTGGATGGATTGAAAATTAACACCAATGAGATGACTGATGAACATTATCACATAACATATTCCGAAAATATAAATAATGACAAATAAAGTATATCTATATATACTATTAACCACAACAGGTAAATGTAAAAAAAAAATTATAATAATAACATAATTATGATTTGTACAATTTCAGAATGTGCTTGTTCTATTTTTTTACAAAGAAAACAGTCTGAAGTTGTCTTTATTTTGAAGTTATCTTGCCATGATTTTACCAGTCTGGCTCACTTGGGAGTAGATTTTTCTCCATGTGGCCCCCGATTTATGATAAGTTTGACACCCCTGGTTTAGAGGCACTGTAGAATTGTATCCAAAATGCCCATCAATAAGGTACATGTCTACTGCATTTTTCATAACATAGCAAAATGCCACAGGTATGAGCATGAAAACATGAATAAGAGTCTCCATAATGAGAGCTGCATAATACACGGCAAAAACTTAATTTAAATAAGGCAGTTATCAATTGCACATGCAGTCTTAGTGGATCGCAGGCAGCACATCCACTAATAGTAAACACAATTGTAAGGATTGTGCATGCTATTTATCCACCCGTCCATCCATTTCTTACCCTTTGTCCCTCTCGAGGTTAAGGGGGCGCTGGTGCCTATCTCAGCTACAATCGGGCGGAAGGCATATACACCCTGGACAATTCGCCACCTCATCACAGGGCCAACACAAATAGACAGACAACATTCACAATCACATTCACACACTAGGGCCAATTTAGTGTCTCCAGTCAGCCTATCCCCAGGTGAATGTCTTTGGAAGTGGGAGGAAGCACGCTGTTTTGTGTGTAGTATTTGGATCTTAGTTGATCAGGCCCTTTGCTTTTTTTATTTATTAAACTATCAATTTTCTCCCTGAAAATAGACAGTTGGGGTTTTTTTGCAGCACTTTATGCTCTATCCGGACACTTTTAATATGTCTGCACTGGGATTCAATATGAAATCCTAAAAAATATATACAAACCCGGTTTTCACATGAGTTGGGAAATTGTTTTAGATGTAAAAATAAATGGAATACAATGATTTGCAAATCCTTTTCAACCCATATTCAATTGAATGCACTACAAAGACAAGATATTTGATGTTCAAACTCATACACTTTTTTTATTTGCAAATAAAATCTAACTTAGAATTTCATGGCTGCAACACATGCCGAAATAGTTGGGAAAGGGCATGTTCACCACTGTGTTACATCAACTTTTCTTTTAACAACAGTCAATAAACGTTTGGGAACTGAGGAAACTAATTGTTGAAGCTTAGAAAGTGGAATTCTTTACCATTCTTGTTTTATGTACATCTTAAGTTGTTCAACAGTCTTGTTGTCGAATTTTACGCATCATAATGCGCCACACATTTTCGATGGGAGACATGACTGGACTGCAGGCGGGCCAGGAAATGTTTACCACAATTTTCTCACCGAAACCTGCTGGTTGACATTCCGTTGTGATTCATGTTTGATCCATAGTAAAGTTTCACCTCCAGGAATTTTAAACAAGGAATCACTGTGTGTTTGTGTGGCTAAACGCTAAAGCTTCCCAACTCCATCTTTCTACTGTGACTTCTCCAATATTAATTGAAGAAATTGCAAAAGATTCAGCAACACAGATCTCCAAAATACTGTGTAATTATGCCGTTAAAGCAGACGACTTTTAGCTGTGTGTGTGTGCAGCGCTCATATTTCCTTAAAACCCGTGACGTCTTGCGTACACGTCATCATTACACGACGTTTTCAAGACGAAACTCCCGAGAAATTTTAAGTTGTAATTTAGTAAACTAAAAAGTTGCAATGTTAATATTTCATCATTGATATATAAATGTTCAGACTGCGTAGTGGGTAGTAGTGGGTTTCAGTGGGCCTTTAAAATTGCGTTGTTTTTTTTAACCCATCATTTTTTAGTGTGGTTACCAGCATATCAAACATGCAAACATGTTAAACCTATTTTGAAATTATTGCTATATGTTTGTGTTTTTATCTATTTGTGTTGAATTGTGCAGCTGGGTCATCCTGTTTTTATGTTAAAGGGACTGTGGTTGGAAATTAGCATCCTGGCTATAACATGGCATATACACAAGATCCTATGGGCTATTGTGTTCATTAAAGATAAAGTTAAAGTACCAATGATTGTCAGAAACACACTAAGTGTGGTGAAATTAACCTTTGCATTTGACCCATCCCCTTGTCCACCCCCTGGCAGGTGAGGGGAGCAGTGAGCAGCAACATTGGCCGCGCCCGGGAATCATTTAAGCCCCAATTCCAACCCTTGATGCTGAGTGCCAAGCAGGGAGGTAATAGGTCCCATTTTTATAGTCTTTGGTATAACTTGTGCATTGTAATGTGCATTGACCCTTTGAATACATAAACAAAATAAAGATAAAATAATATTGACAGGGTGTTGTTGGGGGTTTTTTGGGGGGGACTTAGCTTTTTCCCCAAATTAAACAGTCTGTCTATCTGTGTTGGCCCTGCGATGAGGTGGAGACTTGTCCAGGGTGTACCCCGCCTTCCGCCCGATTGTAGCTGAGATAGGCGCCAGCGCCCCCCGGGACCCCAAAAGGGAATAAGCGGTAGAAAATGGATGGATGGAATAACAATGTGGCCCTCTGCCACATGCATTTTACTGTACTCTTGAAAAAGTTTGAACACCCCTGGCTTACATGTTCTGTGTGTAAATATTTTGTTATACAAGCCTGACATCTACTGGCCACACATGGTACATGTGCATAGTAGAACAATTACATAGTGGTGTGCTTGATATATTGCAACGCCATGCAAATATGTGCACTGTAAGTGTCTGTATTGTCTATTCTTTTTAAAAGAATACAATTATCACATTTCATTTACTGCCCTTAAGCCAAATCATTAAGACTTACACATCTTTGTCTGGGCAATTGGATATTTCAAGCTGTCCTGCATATTGTATTGTTGCTTTCCATTACTCCAGCATCTGAGAGGCATCTGCTAAGTTATTCATAAAGACCCATTACTCCTTATGCATTTTTAATTGGCCAGACATATATGCCTTTATGCCACGACATAGAGCCCTTTAATGAATACCCACTATCCAATTATTAATGGCATGGGCAGTCAGTAATAACCTGAAGATTCCACCACACAGTCACAATGTGCACTATTTTGTGCAGCAGTTACCTGCAGTATGCTTAATTGTGATAATTGTTGTACTTACTCACTATACTTGGACAAGCTTCTATTATGTTCCCCACTTAGAGGTCCCAGCTGGCTCTGCATCTTCTCCATTGAACAGAACTGGTGACTCCGCACAACACCTCACCTCATTTGTTCCACATTTGGTTTCCCAGGCTTTTTTTTTTTTTTTTTTTTACGGCAAATCCTTACTTTAAATGTCAGAGATGTTCATCACCTCCTTCCAATATTCTGCAGCTACTGTCCTATTCCACCCTCACAAGGAGTCTCTGGTGTATCATGTAAAAAGCCCCCCTCAGCAATGTTAACCAGTGCAGATTTACTTCTATTAAAAATATGTTAAAAGCCAATTCTTATTCACGAAGAGATAATGAAAAACTTAAACAACAAAAAAAATTATACTGTAGCAAAAACAATGTTGTCAAATATACGGCCCACGAACAGATTTTTTTCCCACCTGCGGGATGTGTTTACTGAGTATAAAAATTTGCCGTAATTATTGAATGAAAGAAACAGCTGTTCTAAATGTGTCCACTAGATGTCGCAATAGCAATTATTTGTATCTTTGTTGATCAGGGGTAGGGAACCTATGGCTCGCGAGCCAGATGTGGCTCTTTTGATGACTGCATCTGGCACTCGGATAAATCTTAGCTGACATTGCTTAATATGATAAGTAATGAATGATTCCACTTGTAATCACAGTGTTCAAAAAAAATAATGTTCAAAATATAAAACATTCTCATGCATTTTTAATCCATCCATCTGTTTTCTACCGGACCCGTTAAAGAATTTGCGTTAATGGTAAGAAGTTATTTATTTATTATTGGTTAGTGTAGGGCTTGCCCTCCTGGGGTTTTTCAGACCACCAAGGACCGACATGAGAGCCTGTTTCAGGGTTACAATATTGTTTTATTTTTCTATAAGTCTCTCAGTTGCTTTCCAGCAATTGTATTTTTCTCTTTCGTTTTCGCTCGCGCTCTGGCTCCAGCCCCAACCCCGTCTCTCCTCCTGGCTGCTGCTTATAACAGAGCGACAGGTGATTAGATAACAAGGGCCAGGTGGGCCTTCTACGTACCTGTCGCTGATTTTGAGGCCGGTCCTGGCACACCCCAGTTCGCTGCAGGCCAGCAGGCCACGCCCCCTCCACAGTTAGCTCGAGAATAACAATGTTATTACAAAGAATAAGAGACCTATTATACTCTAGAAATGTTGGTCTTACTTAAAAATGCACGCGTTTAGTTTTGTTCAGTGTAAAAAAATATATTATATGGCTCTTACGGAAATATATTTTAAAATATATGGCTTTTTGGCTCTCTCAGCCAAAAAGGCTCCCGACCCCTGTTGTAGATAATGCTACTTATGTAAAAAAAAAAAAGAACTAAATCACATGATGTTAGGGGCACCAGTCGAGGAAAATGAGCAAACTACATAAATAACATCCTGTAATTTGATTTTGATATTATTTTTTTGTCTGATGAATTAAAAATTAACACCAATGAGTTGAGTGATAAACATAATAATACAATTTATTTAGAACAGGGGTAGGGAACCTACGACTCTAGAGCCAGATGTGGCTCTTTTGATGACTGAATCTGGCTCTCAGATAAATCTTAGCTGACATTGCTTAACACGATAAGTAATCAATAATTTTGCTGGTAATCACAGTGTTAAAAATAACATTCAAAATATAAAACATTCTCATGCATTTTAATCCCTCCATTTGGTTTTTACTGCACCTGTTTAAGAAGTCGCATTAATGGTAAGAAGTTTTTTGTTTATTGTTGGTTAGCTTCAGAATGACAATGTTATTAAAAAGAATAAGAGACTTATTATACTCTAAAAATGTTGGTCTTACTTAAAAATGCACGCATTTAGTTGTATTCAGTCATAAAAAAAAATTATATGGCTCTCATGGAAATACTTTTAAGAATATTTGGCCTTTATGGCTCTCTCAGCCAAAAATGTTCCCGACCCCTGATTTAGAAAGTATAAATAACGACAAAAAAAGAGAGAATATTATTAACTACAACATGTAAGTATAAAAAAAAAAAATCAACATTAAGATGTGTACCTTTTTAGATGGCGGTTGTTCTATTTAAACAATCTGAAGTTGTCTTTACTTTTAAGTTATCGTGCGGTGATTTTACCAGTCCGGCTCACGTCGGAGTAGATTTTTCTTCATGTGACCCCCCGCTCTAAAATGAGTTTGACGCCCCTGCTGTAAACCCAGTGCCGACAAAGTTAACATGTCGTGCATAAACGCAGATTAGTCACATCATTTATTTTCATCTTTATGTTTTACCATAATGACAATAAAATTGCATTTGTGTCAAAATACTGAGGTTGTTTTAAAGTTGATTTGAATTATGCAAGCAAGTAATTAGCTGTGATTAATTGCAATTAATCAAAATTATAAATAAATGATAAATGGGTTGTACTTGTATAGCGCTTTTCTACCTTCAAGGTACTCAAAGCGCTTTGACACTACTTCCACATTTACCCATTCACACACACATTCACACACTGATGGAGGGAGCTGCCATGCAAGGCGCCAACCAGCACCCATCAGGAGCAAGGGTGAAGTGTCTTGCTCAGGACACAACGGACATGACGAGGTTGGTTCTAGGTGGGATTTGAACCAGTGACCCTCGGGTTGCGCACGGCCACTCTCCCACTGCGCCACGCCGTCCCATGGTGTGATTAATCCGACTTTATTAAATCCATCGTTTGACAGAATTTTTTAAAAGACTATAACTACATCCATTTTCTATATCACCTGTCTTTATTAGAGTCGGGTGAGCAGGAGCCTATCCCGGCAGCTTTGGGCAAGAAACATGAAACAAAAGAATGCCTAAGACTACCTAAACATATATATATATATATATATATATATATATATATATATATATATATATATATATATATATATATATATATATTAACTGTGGTGCATTCAAGGATCCAAGAGAAACAGAGGCTTCACTAGGTTTTAAAGACAGAGGGGGCTTAACTCCGAGAAGATGCACTATTAATAACATAATTTTATTAATAATTATGTATTATTAGGAATTGTCTTACCCGCTGATTATGATTATATACTAAAGCTAAAGTTAAAGTACCAATGATTGTCACACACACACACTAGGTGTGGTGAAATCTGTCCTCTGCATTTGACCCATCTCCTTGTTCACCCGCTGGGAGGTGAGGTGAGAAGTGAGCACCACCGGTGCCCGCGCCCGGTAATCATTTTTGGTGATTGTGGAGAGGCGGAGCCGACGGCGGGGCAGGGCACACTTGAGCCATGCCCAAGATGGCGGCAAGGAAGCGGAGAATGCGGCTGAGCGGAGAGGCGGGGCGTGCCGGGAGCGACGCTATGAGCGAGATCAGGTGCGTGGCTCGCACACCGGCACATAACCGACTTATTTCCTCACACTGTATAAAAGGGGAGAAGGATGAGAGATCGAGGCAGAAGGAGGAGAGTCCGCAGCAGATGCAGTGCAAGAGCAACAGAGAGAAGACGGCGACGACGAAAGCGGCCGAAGAGCGAGCAGCAGAGGAGGAGCTGAAAAGCAACCCCGGGAGAGACAGCTTTATTTGAAAAAATAAAAAAAGTCAAACCTGCTCAAAGCAATGTCCTTCCTGAGTGGTCCATGGAACCTGCACGACGACAGCAAGGAACTGTCACAGTGATTTAGTCCCAATTCCAACCCTTGATGCTGAGTGCCAAGCAGGGAGGTAATGGGGTCCCATTTAGTCCCATAGTCTTTGGTATGACTCGGCCAGGGTTTAAACGCACAAGCTACCAATCTCAGGGCGGACACTCTAATCATATTTAAGGAATAATGGTTGCAAGATTATTTACATTAATATACTGGTCACTTTATATTCAATTTGTTGGCATTTTTTGGTGAAGAAAAAATATATACAGTACAGGCCAAAAGTTTGGACACACCTTCTCATTCTATGAGTATTTATATTGTAGATTGTCACCGAAGGCGTCAAACCTGTGAAGTGAAAACCCTTTCAAGTGACTACCTCTTGAAGCTCATCAAGAGAATGCCAAGAGTGTGCGAAAAAGTACTCAGAGACAAGGGTGGCTATTTTGAAGAAACTAGAATATAAAATATAAAATATGTTTTTCACATTGTTTTGTTAAGTGCATAACTCCACATGTGTTCAGTCATAGTTTTGATGCCTTCGGTGACAATCTACAATGTAAATAGTCATGAAAATAAAGAAAACCCATTGAATGAGAAGGTGTGTCCAAACTTTTGGCCTGTACTGTGTATAAATATATATTTTCTAGATATGTTAATTCAATTTTTTAAAGTTAAAAAAACAGAATCGAGTTTTTACTTTGTGTTTTAAAAAGTTGGTTTTAACCAAATCCATGCAATAATTATTTGTTTTTGTGCAGGTAAACATACCTTGTGTGTGTGTTTGTGTGTGTGTGTGTGTGTGTGTGTGTGTGTGTGTGTGTGTGTGTGTGTGTGTGTGTGTGTGTTCTTGTATTTCTACCCTTCTTGAGACCTTAACTACTGTACTACTTGGCCTCCATCTCTCCTCCCCCCGCACACTCAGCATCGGCTCCCCACAGGGCTGTGTGCTGAGCCCTTTGCTGTACTCCCTCTACACCCATGACTGTATTCCAGCCCACTCGGAGAACACCATCATCAAGTTCGCCGATGACACAACTGTAGTGGGTCCCATTACAGGGGGGGATGAGTCTGCATACAGAGATGAGGTCCTGAAACTATCAGCGTGGTGTTCAGTGAATTATTTGGCATTGAACACCACAAAAACCAAGGAACTCATCTTTGACTCCAGGAAGAACACTGCAGACCCCGCCCCCCTCTACATCAACGGCGAGGAGGTGGAGAGAGTCAGGTCCTTCAAGTTCCTCGGCACCCTCATATCTGCTGACCTATCCTGGACCCAAAATACAACTGCGGTCATCCGGAAGGCCCAGCGGAGACTCCATTTTCTGAGGGTGCTGAGGAAGAACAGACTGGAGAGGCAGCTGATGGTGACCCTCTATCGCTGTCGAAAGCCTGCTGACGTACTGCATAACAGTGTGGTACGCCAGCTGCACTGAAGCAGACAAACAGGCGATTCAGAGGGTCATAAAGTCGGCACAAAAAATCATCGGCTGTCCCCTGCCCTCCCTGAAGGACTTACTTAACTCCCGTTGCCTCAACAGAGCAAAAAACATTACCAAGGACAGCACACACCCTGGCTCCCACCTGTTCGACTTGCTACCATCAGGCAGGCGCTACAGGTGCATCAGAGCCAGAACAAACAGGCTCAGAGACAGCTTCTTTCCCAAAGCTGTCACCATGTTGAACTCTAACTTATAATAATAATAATTCACCCCTATACAATATCATGCCCTAATACCCTACTGTGCAATACTACCCTTCGAGTGAAATACGTCCGTCACTGATTGTTATTTATTACTTCGGTACTCCTGTCTTGCTCTGTATATTGTACAGTATTTGTATTTTGTACTTCTATAGTGTTTTGTATATTGTACAGAATTGCTTATTATTTTTATTGGATAGTAGTCTGTTTATTTCAATTGTTAGTTTTTCCTTTATTACCTCTTATGTAATTTATTTCACCCCATATTTGTTCCCACTCCCGCACCTTCGTTATATGCAAATATAATGACAATAACGTTCATTCTATTCTATTCTATTGACTAGGAAAAGTACCTTCCATATGAGGACCAGTGAACAAGTTAGTACTGAAATCATGGTCCCAATACGGAAAACCATTGCATCTAATAGAGAATGTCTCGTTTGCACCCCTGGTGGTGAAATCAATCAACATTAGGGTGGTCCCAAAAAGGAGAGATTTTTTAAATTGACTTTGTGTCGGTTTTAAAAGTGGTGCCCCTCTCTCTGGCCAACATATGAAATAACAAGTGTGTGTAAAAAAAATAAAAAATAGGTGCTCCCCCTCTGCCCAACATATGTAATAACAAGTGTGTGTAAGAAATAGAAATAAGCCCCCTTTGGCCAAAAATTAATTAAAAAAATAAAATAAATACCAAAAGGGACAAGCGGTAGAAACGGATCGATGGATGTATGGATAGTGACATACTGTAATAACAAAGTAAATAATGACGTTTGAAAACCAATTACAAACAAAAAGCTTACTTTTTTATACTTGTATAGTTTGTATATATTATTAATGTTGTAAATACAAATCTTTATATAGCTAAAAAGGGCGGTCCTAAAGAGGTAGGCATTTTTTAGAGGTCTCAAAAACGTAACAAATACAAGAATGAATGTGTGTGTGTGTGTGTGTGTGTGTGTGTGTGTGTGTGTGTGTGTGTGTGTGTGTGTGTGTGTGTGTGTGTGTGTGTGTGTGTGTGTACTTGTATTTCTACCCTTCTTGAGACCTCAACTAGGAAAAGTACCTTCCATGTGAGGACCAGTGAACAAGTTAGTACTGAAATCATGGTCCCAAAACGGAAAACCATTGTATCTAATAGAGAATGTCTCGTTTGCACCCCGTTGCGGTCAAATCAATCAACATTAGGGTGGTCCCAAAAAAGAGGGATTTTTTAAATTGACTGTGTCGGTTTCAAAAGTGGTGCCCCTCTCTCTGGCCAACATATGAAATAACAAGGGTGTGTAAAAAAAATAAAAAATAAAAAATAGGTGCTCTCCCTCTGGCCAACATATGTAATAACAAGTGTGTGTAAGAAATGAAAATAAGCCCCCTTTGGCCAAAATTATTTAAAAAAATAAAATAAATACCAAAAGGGACAAGCGGTAGAAATGGATGGATGGATGGATAGTGACATACTGTAATAACGAAGTAAATAATGACGTTTGAAAACCAATTACAAACAAAAAGCTTACTTTTTTATACTTGTATAGTTTGTATATATTATTAATGTTGTAAATACAAATCTTTATATAGCTAAAAAGGGCGGTCCTAAAGAGGTAGCCATTTTTTAGAGGTCTCAAAAAGGTAACAAATACAAGAATGAATGTGCGTGTGTGGGGGGGGGCAGCAACATTGGGATTAGGTAGGGATGGGGGGCCTTCAGGAGTCTTGTGTATAGGGGGCCCATGCAGAATTTGGTGCTACACCCCTGAACAAAGTCACATACAAACAATCATTAGCACTCACAGTGACACCTTTGGACAATGTTGTGTATTGTCTTGGGATATGGGAGGAAGTATGTGTCTACATGAAATACTAGCAAGTAAATTCCTATGCATACTCCTTTAATGGCTGCAGGTGTGTTCAGTCCCGACAAGAGACAAGATCTTCGAATGACCATATTGTTCATTGGGGTGAATTCTATCTAATGCGCTCAAGCTGAGATAAGATTTAATAAGATTCATTAGTACTTATACACAACACCTTTCTGCTTACCTTCGGGAAGAAATTAATGTCAGTCCATGAAAACATTTTTCATGGTGCTTCAACGATTGAGTTTGGAGATGGATGTCCTCTTTTCCACAAGACGCCTGTCTCTTATCTCCCTCTTATCTGTGAGGATCGAAGCATGCAGACTCTTGAATTACCTGCCTATACAATGTCATCTATTTGTCCCCCAACTTGTTGTAACCCAACCTTGAAATCAGAGCCACCTAAAATGAATAAATGAAACCTTAATCAAAAATGCTGCTCTTCTTTTGGAGAGCGCGTCAAAGAGGAAGGATGAGCCAACCTGATTTGATTTCCAAACCACGTGATACATTCGGGCAATTAAAATTTCAGCAAGTCATTCGCTGATAGCCTGTGAGTGAGTGCTTCTGGGCCGAGACGTGGTTTTAGATTTCTTTTGGTTCAGCTGACACTTTGAGGGCAGGTTATTTATTTTGGCTTGATTCCATGTCCGAGAAAACAATGTTTCACAAAGCATGTGTCTGGAGTCGGAGAGCAAGGTCAATCATTTAAAAAAAGGACTATCGCAGAATGAATAAAACACCCCATTTTAATTTACAGAATAAACACTGGCCACTCCAGCTAAAGCACAAAAGAGCTAAATCAAAAAAAAAAAAAAATCTTTACTGACACCCACACTGCTGACTTATGCAGTAACATATCGTGTCATTTACCATTCTATCATTTTGTCAACATTATTAAGGAGAAGTGGTAGAAAATGAATGATTAATCTACTTGTTAATATCTGCTTACTTTCTCTTTTAACATGTTCTATCTTCACTTCTGTTCAAATGTAATAATCACTTATTATTCTGTTGTTTGATACTTTACATTGCTTTTGGAAGATACCACAAATTTAGGTATCAATCCGATACCAAATAGTTACAGGATCATACATTGGTCATATTCACAGTCGTGTGTATTTTTTTGCAACCACCATCCACCTCCTAACACACCACCGCCTCAATGGGACTTTCCAGGATAAGTAAAAGTAAAAAAAATGAAAAATAAAATATAAAAACACCACTATCATCTTGCAAATATACAAACCATTAATACAAGCGCTATCAATTGCTATCGGTTATATAAAAATTTGAGTATTCAACCAATAATTTGTTAACTGAATGGAATAATAATAAAATAATCAGTCAGGTAATCAGATAAAACAGGTTATAGTATCAATATGTCTTTCAAAGAAAATAGTTGAAATAAACAATGATTTTTCTTTTATCTTTCTTCTTATAAATGCACAAAACTGTCAGGCTTGCCCCTGACAGTTTGTCTATGTTTTAGTTTTTTCCTCTGCATTTGTCTGTTTCCTGTGTTTAGTAGTTCCTGTTTTTTAGGTCCTGTCGAGTGCTCTTAATTTGTCAGCTTCCTGTCTTGTTCCCTGAGTGCTGTTTTCCTCCTCAGTGTGTTAGGTATTTCCTGTCCTTAGTTCTTGTCTAGTGCTCTTATTTTGTCAGCTTCCTGTCTTGTTCCCTGAGTGCTGTGTTCCCCTTCAGCTGCGGCTGATTGGCATCTGGCCACACCTGTTGCCAATCAGCCGGCTCCTATTTGTACCTCCTTTGTCTTGTGTCAGTGGGTGGATTATTGTATTGTCATTTGTATTGTCGTTGCCTCATGTCACTCTTGTGTCTTTGCTACCTGTCGTGTGTGGTATCATCTCAGCTATTACCTGTCGTGCTACATCTTGTCCTGGTCGTCGTAGCGGTAAGCTGTTTTTGTTAGCCATAGCTATTTCCAGTTTTTCTGTTTGGTATCCTCTAGCTTCCATTTTAAAGTTCCTTTTTGTTTCTTGTGAGCTTCTATGCTAAAGGCCTTTTGTTTTTTATCCGCCCACGTGCGCGCTTTTGGTTTGAACCCTTTGTTTGGTTTTGTCTTAGTATTATATTAGAATCATGTTTGCTCACTCCATGCCTGCCTCCATCTCTGCATCTTGGGGTCCATCAACAAATAACTGTGACAAAAACATTTAAGAAATGCACATTAAGCAGGAAAGCATAACTATATTATACTTATATTTAAAATAATAATACGTTTTTTTTTTTTTAATTGATCTCAACTCTGTACACTGCTGCTGGAATTTTAATTTTCCTGAAGGAACTCTCCTGAAAGAATCAATAAAGTACTATCTATCTACCTATCTATCTATCTATCTATCTATCTATCTATCTATCTATCTATCTATCTATCTATCTATCTATCTATCTATCTATCTATCTATCTAGGTACACCGCTCTCATCTGTGCTCTATTGAAGCAGTGCTGAGGAAACAATGTTTGTGTATTTTAGGCTACGGGCACTCCACACGGTCTGGGTTTTATTATTTTTTATCAGTTATACTTATTCTACAAATCATCGAAGCAACAGAATACCAGCCGAAGCTTTTTCTAATCAATTTTATCGATGAATACTGTATTTTTCGGACTATAAGTCGCAGTTTTTTTCATAGTTACTTACACTCAAGAGCGACTTATGTGTGAAATTATTAACACATTACCGTGAAATATCAAATATTATTATTTAGCTCATTCACGTAAGAGACTAGACCTATAAGATTTCATGGGATTTATCGATTAGGAGTGACAGATAGTTTGGTAAATGTATAGCATGTTCTATATGTTATAGTTATTTGAATGACTCTTACCATAAAATGTTAGGTTAACATACCAGGCACCTTCTCAGTTGGTTATTTATGCGTCATATAACATACACTTATTCAGCATGTTGTTCACTATTCTTTATTTATTTTAAATTGCCTTCCACTGTCTATTCCTGGTGTTGGGTTTTATCAAATAAATTCCCCCAAAAAATGTGACTTATACTCCAGTGTGACTTATATATGTTTTTGTTCCTTCTTTATTATGCATTTTCGGCAAGTGCGACTTATACTCTGAAAAATATGGTAGTTGAAGCCCTTATCAATAACATAAAAATGCAATACGACAAAGTGTTTAAAACGTGTTTAAAATTACATTGAGGGGAATTTCATTGAAAATCCAACGAAAGTACACTTTATGTGTTGTATTTTCCGGACCTGTCGATGAAAGGTCTATTTTCGATGTTTTTTGTCTAAATTGAAAACACTTCCTTGTGGTCTAGATGACATGTAATGGTGGTGGTTCTCTGGGCAAAATGTTGCATGAATCATGTTTTACAGATCATCTACCGGTCTCCCTATGTCTAGCATTAAAAGATTTTAGTTAGTACAAAATGTGGCTGCTAGACTTTTGACAAGAACAAGAAAGTTTGATCATATTAGGCCTATTCTGGCTCACCTGCACTGGCTTCCTGTGCACTTAAGATGTGACTTTAAGGTTTTACTACTTATGTATAAAATACTACATGATCTAGCTCCATTCTATCTTGCTGATTGTAATGCACGATATGTCCCGGCAAGAAATCTGTGTTCAAAGAACACCGGGTTATTAGTGATTCCCAGAGCCCAAAAAAACTCTGCGGGCTATAGAACATTTACTATTCGGGCTCCAGTACTCTGGAATGCCTTCCCAGTAACAGTTAGAGAGCCACCTCAGTAGAAGCATTTAAGTCCCATTTTAAAACTCATTTGTATTCTCTAGCCTTTAAATAGACCCCCTTTTTAGACTAGTTGATCTGCCGTTTCTTTTCCTTTCTACTCCGCCCCCCTCTCCCTTATGGAAGTGGGGGCACAGGTCCGGTGGCCATGAATGAAGTGCTGGCTGTCTAGAGTCAGGACCAGGGGGTGGACCGCTCGCCTGTGCATCAATTGGGGACATCTCTGCGCTGCTGACCCGTCTCCGCTCGGGATGGTTTCCTGCTGGCCCCAATATGGACTGGACTCTCACTATTATGTTAAATCCACTATGGACTGGACTTTCACAATATTATGCTAGACCCATTCGACGTCCATTGCATCCGGTCTCCCCTGGGGGGTCAACCACATCCGCGGTCCTCTCCAATCTCCAAGGTTTCTCATAGTCATTCAATTTGACACCCCACTGAACCGAGGATGTCGTTGTGGCTTATGCAACCCTTTGAGACACTTGTGATTTAGGGTTATATAAATAAACATTGATTGAAGTCTCTTTTTGACAGTCCCTTCAGGATGCGCCGTTCTGTAGGCGGTCTTATATACATGGCTCAACTTCTGCAGCATCATCTCCCCGTCATCTTTGTTGTAGCAGTGTAGCATGCAAGGACGAGAGTGGAAGAAGTGTCAAAAGATGGAGCTAAATATTTTAATGACCTTTAGACTTTACATCAACCAATAACGGAGCAGCATCTCCTCATCCGAAAACAACAAATGTGTCCCGTGAAAAAACGTGCGACCGGAACTCTCTAATAACTGAAGTTCCTTGGGTGAATAATGTAAACTCACTACACTGGTATGTTTCAGCGCTTTCATGGCGAGTTTACTGAAAGATGTAAATAAGAACGTTATGCTACTTTATATTAGAAATGGCAACAGCAGAGGATGAATGTCCAATAACAAGAAGATAGAGAAAAAGAAGAAGCTTATCCAGTACGGTGTTGGCACGGACTACAAAGCTGGACTTGCACAATTTTTCAGGATTTATGCAGATCCCAAATACAGATTAGCAGGTACCAGAAGGTAAGAAAAGTTGGTTTTGAATAATCTCGTAAAACAAAACGCCAGATATGTCTTAACTAATACACACCCCATAATAATGCTCGTATGTTGAGGCACAGTACAATCCATCAAGCAGTGCGGCTTCATAGCTTACCAAAGTTGTACTAAAACATTTTGGTAGATTTTAGAGCGCCATGTGTAATGTTCTATATTTTCAATGGAATATATAAAATGTTGGTGTTGTTTACCTGAGTCATATTGCCATCAATTTGCAGTCTACATGTACAGTATCTCTTATGTTTGACTGTCATCTACTGGTCACACTTATCATTACAACATGTACCAAAAAAATAGCTCTGAGGTCGGTAAGCAAAACCAGAATTATTCCATACATTATGCGCATCGGGTTAAAAAGCGCAATGTCGAGTTTTGAGAAAAAAAAAGATTTTAAGTGTGCCTTATAGTCCGGAAAATAAGGTATCTATAACGATTTAATTGGATTAGTTAAGAAGCAAGGTTATATTAAAGTTAATCCTTTTACTTTCAATTGATGTTAACGCTAACAATTGTACCCATTTCAGTTCACTTCACTTCAAAATATTTAAATTCAATCCAAGCAGAGCACGGCAGCACACATAACTGCCATAACTACAATACTAATATAATGGCATGAAAATATTTATATCACACTGACTCGTATGCACGGGTCTGGAAGTGGCGATCTGCTTCTTTACAACGCTAAGCCAAGCTGGTCATCCTAAGGGTTGGCCAGCCTTTCCTTTTCTAACCTTCCATGAAAAGTCTTCCTTAAATTAAAATGTCCAATTTTGAGTCAAAAAATCTGCCTTGAAAATGTGTTATTGTGTATTTTGTATTGAGTCAATTTGTGGCCGTTATTGTGAGCAAATTACTAAAAACTAATACTCAGTTTGTCAATTGTATCTGATCAACCAATCAGAGGAGGGAAAACTGCTATGCCTGCTCGCAGGCTCTGTGAGACTTATCTGAAACCTGATTGGTTAAATAAGCCACCATTCTATTATGGTGCAAATGGAATTTGCCTGTAGTCCTGATTCTGCAGGCTCTGAGTGAAATACTTTGACATGGCAGCCAATAGAATCGTAAATCTGAAACTTACATACACATACTAGAAACAGCGGCGTCAAAGTGGAAGGGGAAGTTCTGCTAATTTTGTTAAAGTTTGAAGATGTTTTTTCTGTCATTTAAATATGTGATTTACAAAAAAATTAATAAAGATGTTATACGTGTTAATATGAAATTAATATATCCATTGAAGATGAATGTAAACACCCCCCCGATTCTGTTCATAACTTTTATGGACAGAATCTCTAGGCGCAGTCAAGGCGTTGAGGGGTTCCGGTTTGGTGGCCGCGGGATTAGGTCTCTGCTTTTTGCAGATGATGTGGTCCTGATGGCTTCATCTGGCCGGGATCTTCAGCTCTCACTGGATCGGTTCACAGCCGAGTGTGAAGCGACCGGAATGAGAATCAGCACCTCCAAGTCCGAGTCCATGGTTCTCGGCCGGAAAAGGATGGAGTGCCATCTCCGGGTTGGGGAGGAGACCCTGCCCCAAGTGGAGGAGTTCAAGTACCTAGGAGTCTTGTTCACGAGTGGGGGAAGAGTGGATCGTGAGATCGACAGGCGGATCGGTGCGGCGTCTTCAGTAATGCGAACGTTGTATCGATCCGTTGTGGGGAAAAAGGAGCTAAGCCGGAAGGCAAAGCTCTCAATTTACCGGTCGATCTACGTTCCCATCCTCACCTATGGTCATGAGCTTTGGGTCATGACCGAAAGGATAAGATCACGGGTACAAGCGGCCGAAATGAGTTTCCTCCACCAGGTGGTGGGGCTCTCCCTTAGAGATAGGGTGAGAAGCTCTGCCGTCCGGGAGGAACTCAAAGTAAAGCCGCTGCTTCTCCACATCGAGAGGAGCCAGATGAGGTGGCTCGGGCATCTGGTCAGGATGCCACCCGAACGCCTCCCTAGGGAGGTGTTTAGGGCACGTCCAGTCGGCAGGAGGCCACGGGGAAGACCCAGGACACGTTGGGAAGACTATGTCTCCCGGCTGGCCTGGGAACGCCTCGGGATCCCCCGGGAAGAGCTAGACGAAGTGGCTGGTGAGAGGGAAGTCTGGGCTTCCCTGCTTAGGCTGCTGCCCCCGCGACCCGACCTCGGATAAGCGGAAGATGATGGATGGATGGTAAACACCCCCTATCAAAAGTACAGAATGGTTTGTTCCACTTAGATAGTGGCAAACTTTGGTAGAGCATTTCACTCGACACAAACGTTGTAACATCGTCAAAGCCCACCTTTACGCAGTCACACACAGCACCAGCCTTTTGGACAAGGATCAGGTGATATGAATGGGTTATACTTGTGTAGCATTTTTCTAACTTCAAGAAACAAAAAGCGCTCTGACACTATTTCTATAATCACCCATTTACACACACATTCACAAACTGATGGCGGGAGCTGCCATTCAATGGTCTAACCACGACCCCTCAGGAGCAAGGGTGTAGTGTCTTGCTCAAGGACACAACGAACATGACTAATTAAAGTTAAAGTACCAATGATTGTCACACACACTCTTGGTGTGGCGAAATTATTCTCTGCATTTGACCCATCACCCTTGATCACCCCCTGGGAGGTGAGGGGAGCAGTGGGCTGCAGCAGTGCAGCGCCCTGGAAAGGATGTCATGTCGGAGATTCGAACCAGGAACCCCCAGGTTGCTGGCACGGCTGCTCTCCCAACCGAGCCACGTCGGCAAAGTACAAAAAAATAAAGTAAATCTATCTGTCACATCCGAGGAGAAAGTTATGTACAAGTTTCACTTTTGCATATAATTGCAGATAAGAACCTTGATTGAGGTTACAAACAGAGGCATCACAAGGTTGTAAAGATGGGGGAGACTTAACTCCCAGGAGAGACCAATAATGTAATCATTAGAATAATAATTTATTATGATTAATCATATTCTCCATTAATGGTAATCCGATGTGCATCACCAAATTTCTACTCGCAGCCGAATCCGAATCCTACACCAAAGAACTACAAATGGCAAATGATGAGTCCTACGCTATAGGTTTATCCTATTTATGCTTCTTGCAATACGGGTTTACTGATGTCGATTAGCAAAATGTATTTGTAAAGTTATGCAGCAATATTTTTGTCGGGAGTCGGGACAGATTGTTGGACATTACCTTGCTAAAATGTCTAGTTTGACCACACGGACCACCATCTAAATAATTATATATAATAATATATATATATATATATAAATGGCTACGTTAGGGCTTCGGCAAAGTGTCCCCCAGGGCCACACTTAAGGCAGGGTATGCCATCTCTATCTAGTGGTACGCCTAATAAAATAACTTTTAATTTCAATATTTAGACTGTGTGTATTGTTCCATCCATCCAATCTTTGCCACTTGTCCCTCTGGGGATGACAACATTCACACACTAGGGCCAATTTAGTGTTGCCAATCAACATATCTCTGGGTGCATGTCTTTGGAGGTGGGAGGAAGCCGGAGTACCCAAAGGGAACCCACGCAATCACGGGGAGAACATGCAAGTCATGCAGAAAGACTCAGAGCTTGGGGATCGAACCCAGGACCTTCTTTTTGTTAGCCACAAGCACTAACCCTTGTTCAACCATGCTGCCCAGGTGTAATGGTACAGTGGTCGAAAAAATATTAAATATACTTGTTGGATAAAACCTCTGCCTTGTTTTAATAAATGGTTAAGCCTACTTACATCACTCAATCAATCAATGTTTACTTATATAGCCCTAAATCACTAGTGTCTCAGAGGGCTGCACAAACCACAACAAAAGCCACTACGACATCCTCGGTAGGCCCACATAAGGGCAAGGAAAACTCACACCCAGTGGGACGTCGGTGACAATGATGACTATGAGAACCTTGGAGAGGACGAAAGCAATGGATGTCGAGCGGGTCTAACATGATACTGTGAAAGTTCAATCCATAATGGATCCAACACAACTGCGAGAGTCCAGTCCAAAGCGGATACAACACAGCAGCGAGAGTCACTTGGTCATTAGGGTGGTACTTGTTTTCTGAGTTATTACTTGGTAAAAAAAAGGTTTGAGAACCACTGCTTTAAGTAAGTTTGCATGTTCCGGACGGGTACTCCGGCTTCCCACTGCCAAAAACATGCACCTGGGGATAGGTTGATTTGACAACGCTAAATCGGCCCTCGTTTATGAATGTGAGTGTGAATATTGTCTGTCTATCTGTTTTGGCCCTATGATAAGGTGGCGATTAGTCCAGGCTGTACCCCGCCTTGGATGGATGGATGGATGGATGCTTTAAATAAAATGAAAATAATATCCACAGACATATTTAAAAACAATGTACTAAATCATAAATTGAACTATGTAGCATTTAGGTACTGGACAAGTTGGAACTTGTGTGCTCAAATACTCAAAGAGGCTTTTGTGCACACACTTATGGAAGTTTTTTCTGCCAATGTGGCAATGCAGTGTGCAGATAAAAGAAAATGAAGCAGAATGTGATTAAGATGAAGTCATCAAGTATAATCCGGTGCACAGCAACACTGCAGAGGGGATACTGCTGTCTTGGGCATGGACATCCAGATAGGGAAGTGCAGCCGTCCATGACACCCTTTTTACCCAGGGGGTTTCCATCTAGAACGCGACTGACAACAGTGATGAGGTCATCAAAATGGGCCCTTGGTATGATGTGCTTGAAAGCAATGCCCGGCTGGCTGGGGGAGAATTGCCGATTTAGTGAGCAGTGAAGCCTGACAACTCCACTACAGGCAGTGCATAATTCCCAGCACACACAGGAAGGACATGAGTTGGAAAAATAAACGTATAGTTTCACCATAAATAATGAAACACAAATGGCGTTCTATACCTTCTGGCATTCTATGCAGGGACATATTTTAGTTTTTCTTAATACACTCCTCTGGGTTTGTTCTTCACCGAATTTCACTTTGCAGAAACAAAGGCCACACTTCAAAAACAACTCAAGAAGAAAGAAAGAAATGAGTAATCCTCAAGGATTAAAGACTGCTTCCTTTATAGAATTTATGGTTGAACAGAAATTGCAACAGTGTTTAAAGTAAAGTGACCCCGTGAAAAAGTAAGATTTATATATATATATATATATATATATATATATATATATATATATACATTCATCCATCCATTTTCTACCGCTTATTCCCTTTCAGGGTCGCGGGGGGCGCTGGCGCCTATCTCAGCTACTATCGGGCGGAAGGCAGGGTACACCCTGGACAAGTCGCCACCTCATCGCGGGGCCAACACAGATAGACAGACAACATTCACACTCACATTCACACACTAGGGCCAATTTAGTGTTGACAATCAACCTATCCCCAGGTGCATGTCTTTGGAAGTGGGAGGAAGCCGGAGTACCCGGAGGGAACCCACGCATTCACGGGGAGAACATGCAAACTCCACACAGAAAGATCCCAAGCCTGCAGGAACTTCTTATTGTGAGGCAGACGCACTAACCCCTCTCCCACCGTGAAGCCCATATATATATATATATATATATATATATGTATATATATATATATATATATATATATATGTAGTCGAGGTTTCTGGGGTTTATCCGTTTATCAGGAAATAAAACAGAGGCTACTTCATCCCTACAAGCCTGTTTTGCAGGCTGCTCTGCTCTTCAGGAGATTGCCAAAATCCCCTGAAGAGCAGAGGAACAGGCTTGTAGGGATATATATATATATATATATATATATATATATATATATATGTGTGTGTGTGTGTATATATAAGTATATATATATATATTTATATATATATATATTTATATATACACATATATATATATATATATTTATATATACACATATATATATATATATATATATTAAGAGTGTGGGAACAAATTGATTCGAATACGAATCGAATCGAATACGTCGTGCGTTTCAGAATCGATTCTGATTTTTAAAAAATCTATTTTTTTATTTTTTTTTATTTTGTTTTTAATTTTTTTTTTTTATTAATCCAACAAACCACTACACAGCAATATCATAACATTGCAATCCAATTCCAAAATCAAACCTGACCCAGCAACACTCAGAACTGCAATAAACAGAGCAATTGAGAGAAGACACAAACACGACACAGAACAAACCAAAAGTAGTGAAACAAAAATTAATATTATCAACAACAGTATCAATATTAGTTATACTTTCAGCATAGCAGTGATTAAAAATCCCTCATTGACATTATCATTAGACATTTATAAAAATAAAAAAAAAGAACAATAGTGTCACAGTGGCTTACACTTGCATCGCATCTCATAAGCTTGACAACACACTGTGTCCAATATTTTCACAAAGATATGTTAAGTCATATTTTTGGTTCGTTTAATAGTTAAAACAAATGTACATTATTGCAATCAGTTGATAAAACATTGTCCTTTACAATTACAAAAGCTTTTTTTTTTTTTTTAAATCTACTACTCTGCTAGCATGTCAGCAAACTGGGGTAGATCCTGCTGAAATCCTATGTATTGAATGAATACAGAATCGTTTTGAATCGGAAAAATATCGTTTCTGAATCGAGAATCTAATCGAATCAAAAAAATCGATATATTATCGAATCGTGACCCCAAGAATCTATATTGAATCAAATCGTAGGACACTCAAAGATTTGCTGCCCTAATATAGCCCTATCTCAGCTACAATCGGGCGGAAGGCCGCGTACACCCTGGACAAGTCGCCACCTCATCGCAGGGCCAACACAGATGGACAGACAACATTCACACTCACATTCACACACTAGGGCCAATTTAGTGTTGCCAATCAACCTATCCCCAGGTGCAAAGACATGCACCTGGGGATAGGTTGATTGGAAGTGGGAGGAAGCCGGAGTACCAGGTGGGAACCCACGCAGTCACGGGGAGGACTTGCAAACTCCACACAGAAAGATTCCGAGCTCGGGATTGAGCCCAGGACTACTCAGGACCTTCGTATTGTGAGGCAGACGCACTAACCCCTCTGCCACCTGAATGATACATTGTTGTATGTTTTGATCATGTAGTACCGTGCAGACATTATGTCACAGTATATACTGTATTGTTTATTTATTTTTACTTTTAATTGGTTCTTACAAAACTACCTTTTCGGAAATCATCCGCTAATCAATAATTTTATATAATTTCAAAATGTCTCACAATGTTTTCGCGCAACACTGCATGCATACCTTCCATTCTCCAAATATTTCATCCATCTCAGAAATACACAATGTGGCTATATTTTTTCAGATCAATATTCTCCAAAAAAAAGGTCTTAAAAAACTTATGAAGACAGGCAAACTATTTGCTATACTGTAGTTTGCAACTCAGTAGTGTAAAAATTAACAGTAGGTTACTGGTAATTTCACAATCCCAATGCTGCCATCATGTGGAAACTTGTAAACATCACTATTGATTTGGCTGTGGAGTTGTGTTGTTTTGTAATTTATCACTCTTGTTATCTCTACTTTAAAGAGTGTATGTTGCACAAGGGGGACATCTGGGTGTCCCCAGGCAAGGAATTAGACATAGTCTCTCCATCGTGTGTTCTGACTGCACCAAGGTCTTCCTCTTCCACACAAACTAGTGACAAAGGGCAGCCTTGGCGGAGGTCAACCTTCATTGTAAACAGGCTCAACCTACTCCTGGCAATGAGAGCCAAGCTAAGGTTTTAATTATACATTAACCTGTCTGCCAAGCCAGAGTTACTGTCCAAGACTCCCAAGTAAATGTTTAAGAGATCCACATTTACAGTCCTGCAAAATCCAGTACGGTGAAGTGGATATCCTTTTTTGACTACCTAAAATACTCAGACACCGTGATGGGTTTATCTGAAAATGTGTTATTTCCCTTAATTTTTTTTCATGTACCAGGAAATGTCCTATGTTTTGAAATGCAAATGTTGACTGCAACCCAGACCATATCACACCACAGTAGAAGCATTTAAGTCTCACCTTAAAACTCATTTGTATACTCTAGCCTTTAAACAGACTCCCTTTTTAGACCAGTTGATCTGCCGTTTCTTTTCTTTTTCTCCTATGTCCCACTCTCCCTTGTGGAGGGGGTCCGGTCCGATCCCGTGGCCATGTACTGCTTGCCTGTGTATCGGCTGGGGACATCTCTGCGCTGCTGATCCGCCTCCGCTTGGGATGGTTTCCTGTTGGCTCCGCTGTGAACGGGACTCTCGCTGGCTCCGCTGTGAACGGGACTCTCGCTGCTGTGTTGGATCCGCTTTGGACTTGACTCTCGCGACTGTGTTGGATCCATTATGGATTGAACTTTCACAGTATCATGTTAGACCCGCTCGACATCCATTGCTTTCCTCCTCTCCAAGGTTCTCATAGTCATCATTGTCACCGACGTCCCACTGGGTCAATATTGTCACCGATGCACTGGGTGTGAGTTTTCCTTGCCCTTATGTGGGCCTACCGATGATGCCGTAGTGGTTTGTGCAGCCCTTTGAGACACTAGTGATTTAGGGCTATATAAGTAAACATTGATTGATTGATTGAATATTGCATTCCCCCTGCAAAATTGATTGGGAATGTAGGGTTGCAGTCAAAAACTGCATTGGGTGGAGATTAAGAGGTACTAAATGTACAAATTGTATCCGTTTTTTAGCTGACATGTTTGAAATATTAAGCCCACTTTTCTCACATTTAGTTATTTTTTTTCCTATTGAATCTAAATGTTGAATCTATTCAAATCGAAATTTTAAATCTAAATATTAAATTGTAATATTTTATTACAGTCATAAATGTTCAATTTAAATGTCTACTAATTACAATTGAGATTCAACTTTGATGTATCATGTTGTAATTGTACGCATGTTTGAAATAAACTCAAACTAACCAACCAACCAGCCATTTAGATTTAGACTCAACATATATATTCAACGTTTGGATTTAGATCAAAATAATGAATCTAAATCTAAATGTTGGATGTTGACCACAAATGGTAAATATAAAAAGTATATTTAAGATTTAGATTTACTGTAGATCTAAAAACATAAATAAAAATGGTACATGTTACAGATTTGCATTCTTGTCTTCTGTATATTTGATGCTTGCATTTTGCTATGACATCTCTTAACATAACAACAACATCCCATGAGTGTGGCATTAGGTTCACTAATTTTACCTGGAAGGGACTGAAAAATCCTATAAAGCGAAGTAAGGTGATACACCATTTTCGCCATATTGGCACTCATGTCATCTTTTTACAGGACTCATCTTAAAACTGCTGACCACTTGAAGTTGAGAAATGGATGGGTAGGACAGAGCTTTTATTTTTCATTTTTGGTTAAATTGAGGGGGTGTTGCTATATTATGCTGTATAAATATTTTCAATTTGTACTCTACAACAACATTTCTGACCCCAATTGAAGGTGTGTTGTCGTCACTGGTCAGATTTCAAACATTCCAGTAGTCCTCGTAAATGTTTATGTCCCCAGTTATGATGATCACACCTTTTTTAAACCTCTTTTTTAAATTTCCTTGATTTGTAAATGTACTGTTTAATATTAGGAGCAGACTTTAACTTTTGGCTTGATATGCAGCTTGATCTCTCATCACCCAAAACGTGTCCACAATCAAGATCGGCTAAGGTAATCCAGTCTTTTATGGAGAAATGTTCCTTCTCATATGTCAGACGATTTATGAATCCTATGAAGAAGCAATATTTATTATGTTCTCATGTCTATCAGACCTTCACCTGTATTGATTATATTTTAGTTGATGACAAATGACTGCCCAGAGTCGGGACCCAGGATGGACCACTCGCCTGTGTATCGGTTGGGGACATCTCTACGATGCTGATCCGACTCCGCTTGGGAGGGTTTCCTGTGGACGGGACTCTCGCTGCTGTCTTGGATCCGCTTTGAACTGAACTCTCGCGGCTGTGTTGGAGCCACTATGGATTGAACTTTTACAGTATCATGTTAGACCCGCTCGACATCCATTGCTTTCGGTCCCCTAGAGGGGGGGGAGTTGCTCACATTTGAGGTCTTCTCCAAGGTTCTCATAGTCATCATTGTCACTGGCGTCCCATTAGGTGTGAATTCTCCTTGCCCACTGGGTGTGAGTTTTCCTTGCCCTCATGTGGGTTCTTCCGAGGATGTCGTAGTCGTAGTGGTTTGTACAGTCCTTTGAGACATTTGTGATTTAGGGCTATATAAATAAACATTGATTGATTGATTGATTACGCTCATCTATACCTACATATACATTTGATGCAACTCTTACCTCAGACAATGCTCCAATTTCAACGGATATACGTATCAAAAACCTAACAACCACACATGTATCGTGGCATCTTAATACACGATTACTCTTAAATGAGGACTTTGTGGATTTTGTTTCGTGTCAAATAGATTTATTTATACTCCTGAATAAGAGTCGGCCTCTGTGCTCTACGAGACGCTGAAGCATATATTAGGGGAGAGATAATCCCCTGTACAAATTATGAGAAAAGACTCAGAAAATAATAAATTGACTAAGCTGACATAATGCATATCCTCGCGAGACAACTCTTACACTGTCTCTTAAAACCCTGATGTTTACAAGGAAAGACTCTCTCTACAGGCAAAACTGGATGTTTGATATCAGATCACACCACTGAACAAATCCTCCACTCAAATTCCCAGTTCTTTGAACCAAGGCCAGCAAATTGTGAGCGCATCATTTACGCCAGATATTGTCATTCCATCACATAACGCGGATTCAAACTGATTGAGGTGTAACTACTGATGACCTTGAGATAAAAAAAAACATATTTAAAGATTTATATACATCCCTATACTCGTTTGCTCAAAGTTCTACCCCCGAGTTGGATTTTTGTTTTTATCAATCCAGACATCCCCCTCAGTTCATCAGTCCGCTGCGATAGAATCGGTGAAACCAGTCACTGCTGCAGAACTGAATATTGCAGCACTATCGCTACAATGCAGTAAATCTCCTGCGAGGGATGGTTACACTTCCGAATGTTTTTCAAAAAAGTTTTGGCATAAGCGTGCCCCTTTCTTATTGAATATGTACAATGAGTCGTTTAGAAATCCGGCCATCTCCCACAAATGCTTAACCCAGCGTCAATTTCTCTTCTTTTGAAAAAAGACCAAGATCTCTCTTCGGGCACTTTGTATCATACTATTAGCCTATTGAATGTGGATTTAATATCAATATCCAAATTGCTATAGCTTTGCGTCATGACACTATTCTTCCTTCTATTATTAATGCAGATTAAACCGGGTTCATTTGAAACAGGAAGTCCTTTTCTAATTTTCAATGTTTTTTCAATACATTGTAAGCGTGCATGCATCCAACACTCAAGAGGTGGTGATATCACTGGATGCAGAAAAGGCTTTTGACAGGGTAGAGTGGAACTATTTATTTTATGTCCTGGAAAGATTTGACTCTGGTAGTAGTTTTACTTCATAGGTTAAGCTTGTCTATTCATCTCAGTCAAGAAAAATAATATTCAATACCAATAATTTTGCCTCTATCCTTCTACGCGGCAGCATTGCCCTTTACTTTTTGCTCTTACTACTGAATGCTCTTGCTATTGAGCCTCTGTCAATAGCGCTTCGCGCCAATCCGCTTATTACAGGTCTATGTAGGCAGGTGAAAGTCTCTCTCTATGCAGATGACCCCCTTCTGTATGTCTCAGACATATCAGTACCGGATGCCCTGAATACTTTTCAAGTTTTTGGTCATGTGTCTGGTTACAAATGGAACTTGGGTAAAAGTGAAATATTTCCTATTGATTTTGCTGATAAGAATACACTCTGCCCAATTTTTCCTTCAGAATTGCCTCGCAAAGAACATCTTGCAAAAGCTTTATAAAGCCCACTTTGCTCTACTGTATTCCAAAATCCAAACTCTGAACGCTGGTCTTTACGTAATTTATCGACAGTGGTCCTTGTCCACTCTATTAAAACGGATGTACCTTCGCAATGTCTTTCAGTCCCTCTTTTGTAAATTAGATTAGACTTCATTTGGAATAAGAAGGTTCACAGTATTTGCAAAGACCCAAATCATCAGGAGGATTAGCACAACCAAAATCCTTATATTTCATTACTTGGCCACCAACTAGGGCTGGGCGATATATCGATATATACGATACATCGATATATACGATATATCGCGGGTTTGTCTCTGTGCGATATAGAAAATGACTATCGTAATATTCGAGTATACTTTCTCACGCAGTTGCTTTTAGCTGCGGGCATTTTACACTACAGGTTCTTCTCGCTCCTTCCTGTCTCTCCTTCTCACAGACAAGCAGGCGCACAAACTTACACACGTCACGTCATACGTCACTTAAGAATACGCCCTCGCCCAGTAGAGAGGTAGGAGACTGGGTAACTTTAGCTGTGATGCTAACGTAGCCGTACGAGTCGTAATACGAGAGAAAGAAGGTGCGAATCTGGTAACAAATGAAGGAAGACTCAATTCCCAAGAAAACCAGCAGGGGGTCCATCGTCTGGCGGTGGTTCGGCTTCAAGTGGGAATATGTCGAACAGACAACCGTAATTTGTCAAGTGTAGGGCAAAAGTGTTGCTATAAAAAGTAACATTACTGCTAATATGTAGCATCATTTGAAAAGTCACTCGCTAGAGAATGAACCTACCACATAGTGAAGGACGAACACTATTTGATTTCTTATTATGCAGCTCATTTTTATTTGACACTTAAAACGTCTCTGACAATTTTGCACTTTCTGTTTTGGAAATGACATGAATGTTTGTGCCACTGCTTAATAACTTTAACAAATACACTTTTTGTCAATTGACTTAGTTGTGATTTCCCTCTCTTAATGAAAGTTTAAAAGTAGCATATATGAATGCAGTATGAAGAAGAATGTTTTAATGTAGACACATAGAATCATCATACTGCTGTGATTAAATGTATCAAGTGATCATTCAAGGCCAAGGCAAAACATCGTAATATATATCGTATATCGCGATATGGCCTAAAAATATCGAGATATTAAACAAAGGCCTTATGGCCCAGCCCTACCACCAACATTAGAATTCTAAAATATTAGCTGCAATATGAGGCATTTGATCCTCCACCCGCTGTGGTTCATGGAGGCAAACTCAACTAAACCGGTTTCTCTTGGAGCTCTGTCTCACCCTCTCATTCACTCATCTACTTTTTCTTTCACAAAAAATCTAATCCTGCGATGAGGTGGCGACTTGTCCAGGGTGTAGCCCACCTTAACGATTGTAGCTGAGATAGGCACCAGCGACCCCAAAGGAAATAAGCGGTAGAAAAATGGATGGATGGATGGAAAAATCTAATCGTAATAACCTCATTCAGGATTTGGGTTCAAGTTTAAATGCAATTTTGGTTTACAGGCTATTTCTAGTCTTGCAAACATCATTGCGAATCATGCTTTCCATCCCTCTCATTGACAACACTTTTGCCTTTTCAGCAACTGTGTAATACATTTAACTCCGTAAGCAACATTTCTTTAGGTATCTACAGATCTGCAGTTTTGATGGCAACTTTTTTACTAGGTTACCGGACTTACCGATGCTGTTTTGACTTTAAAAGGCTCAGTCACACGTATCTATAACCAAATTCGTCTTTTGCGGCCACAATCTTTAACTTCAATTAAGTCACTTTGGGAGTGGGATGTGAGTATGAGTCTATCTGAGGATAGTTGAACAGACATCTTAAGTAGAGTTCAAAAGTCTTACATTTGTGCCAGACACAGTCTTATTGAATGCAAGCTAAAACATTACACTTATTATTCCATGGTTTGATGATATATTTCTACTATGTGATCAGTGGAAACAGGCTCCAGCTAATTTATTACACATGTTTTGTTTCTGTCCGTCCCTGAGCAGCTAGTGGACAAAAAAATGTTAACACTTTGTCTGTGGTCATTGAACAGAATCCTCGAAGTGAACTATTTGGCTTAGCACCTCAATCATCTACCCTCAACCAATCTAACATTTATCTTGTAGCAGAATTATGTAATTGTTATTGTTATGACCAGACCTGTGTGTTGATTGGTCTGGCTATAAGAATAAATACAGAATTGTGTAGCATCCACTACTTTTTTGGCTCATTGTGTTAAATTGGAAATCAACAGTACTTCCTTGCCACACCCGCTGAATTAAATATGTTCTTTATTTTCTCGAACTGGAAAAGATTAGGCAGATAATTGTAATTGTTGTGTTGTAAAGTTTCAAGAATTGTGGAGTGACTTTCTGAGATTTGACTGATCTCCAAATTAACTCTGATTGAAATACAATTAAAATGTGGTGGATGAGCCCTTTGTGTGCTCGTGGTTGTTTCTGGGGCCATTCAAGAATGCAGCTTCCATCCATTAATTATCTACCGCTTGTGCCTTTAGGGGTCGCGGGGAGTTCCGGAGCCTATCTCAGCTGCATTCTGGCGGTAGCTTTCTGTGGTTTAATGTTGATGTTTGTTTATGGTTTCTTTTTTAAATGTATTTAATTTTATTCAAATGTTTTATTTATTTATCCATCCATCCATTTTCTAACACGTGTCCCTCTCTGGGTCGCGGAGGTCGCTAGAGCCTATCTCAGCTGCATTCGGGCGGAAGGCGGGCTACACCCTGGACAAGTCGCCATCTCATCGCAGAGCCAACACAGATAGACAGACAACATTCACACTCACATTCACACACTATTTGCTGGCGAGGGTGGGGGACACAACATTTGAAGCACTTTTGGCTATTTTTGTCAATTAATGTGTCTAAAATTTCCATCCATTCATTTTCTGCCGCTTGTCCCTTTTGGGGTCGCGGGGG
The DNA here is from genome assembly GCF_033978795.1 of Nerophis ophidion. Classification (NCBI taxonomy): domain Eukaryota; kingdom Metazoa; phylum Chordata; class Actinopteri; order Syngnathiformes; family Syngnathidae; genus Nerophis; species Nerophis ophidion. Next base: position 58,775,446 of record NC_084621.1, on the reverse strand, counting down.
GTGCTGGTGCCTAGCTCATTGTCTTGAATAGGATTGTGCTGAACATTTTAATTTTCCTGAAGGAACTCTCCTGAAGGAATGAATAAAGTATTATCCAAGCTAATCTATCTAAGCTGTTTCGGGCGGAAGGCGGGCTGCACCCTGGACAAGTCGCCACTTCATCGCAGGGCCAACACAGATAGACAGACAACATTCACACTCACATTCACACACTAGGGGCAATTTGCAAATGTTTACAAAGGGTAGACGCTAAATATGAACGTTAAATACAATTCTAAACGTTAAATCTACATTCAGATGTATCATTTGGATTGGGATTCAATAATAATATTTAACATTTACCCTTTATATTTAACATGTATACTAATTTATATGTAACATCTAAAATTTTTAATCACCTTTTTTTATTTAACATGTAGTATAACATTTAAATAAATGATAAATGGGTTGTACTTGTATAGCGCTTTTCTACCTTCAAGGTACTCAAAGCGCTTTGACACTACTTCCACATTTACCCATTCACACACACATTCACACACTGATGGAGGGAGCTGCCATGCAAGGCGCCAACCAGCACCCATCAGGAGCAAGGGTGAAGTGTCTTGCTCAGGACACAACGGACGTGACGAGGTTGGTACTAGGTGGGAATTGAACCAGGGACGCTCGGGTTGCGCACGGCCACTCTCCCCACTGCGCCACGCCGTTTTAAATGTATATTTAAAATTACATTTATATTTAACAGATTCAACATTTGGATTCACTCTTTAAATTTGACCCCAAATATAAATAAAAAAAAGCTGGCTAAATATATCTTGAAAATATGATCACACTTTTGTGTTTCAAGCAGCCCGTAAAAATCGAATCACACTTCTCTAGCTGAAATATTTTGAATGTAGAGTTCATCTTTCCCACATTTAGCTTACTTTTCTCTCACTTTTTCTTTGCTAATTTTGAGGTTGAAATTAAAGGGTGAATGTAAATGTTAAATATAAATATTAAATATAGATGTTGAATTTAAATATGTATTTTAAATCTAAACATTACGTCCACTAAATAAACATTTAAATTTAGTATTAATATTTCGATTAGATTTAACATTTCATTTCTATCTCAAATGTGAAGAAAATGATCTAAATTTGAGAAAATTGTGCTTAGTATTTAAAATATATCAGCTTAAATCCCAAACGGGACAAGCGGTAGAAAATTGAAGGATGGGTAGTGTGATTGAATCTTTTAATTCGGCACCCCATATCATTACACTTTCTCAGACTACCATACTTCCTATTTCTTTACTACACAAACTACAGCGGGTATTAAGTTATTCTGTCAACAAAACAAGTTGGAGTAATTTAAATAACTGCTAAAGAACCACTTTCTCTCATTAGCCAGTTAAATGCCTTACAAGATGTAATCCTTTAGAACAGGGGTGTCAAAGTCAAGGCCCGTGGTGAATTACTTATCTATGGCCTCCATGATAATGTTTAATTAGTATTAGAACCGGCTCCGCAGACTTCAGATGCGTGTTTTGCACGCATCCGTGTTGGCGGTAGGAATTTTCAAAACGGGGTCCCAGGTACGCCAGCAAGTCATAAAAATGGGGTGCCTCAGTGAATTTTTGGTGTCCCAATGTTTTGTAACCGTTTTGAAAACAAATGATAAATGTATGCATTATCCTGTTATATCTCACATTCTGTATTGTGTTTTGGAAAAAGGTTATCATAAACATTACTTAATTCATTAAAAAAAATAATACAAAAGATTAACAAATGTATGCATATGTAAATGTATTCTGTTATAAACATTCATTCACTTTCTTCTTTCCTTCATGCCTCTAAACTTTACCGCTGCCGGTATTTTTTTCTATATTTTGATTGTAGTATTTTTAGAATGTGTTAAATCAATTTTTCGCCAAAGTAAGACAAAGAAAACAAGCTGAAGATGTCTTTATTTTTTAGTTTTAATGCCATGATTTTAATAGTCCGGCCCCCGTGTGCACAGACCCATGTGGCCCCCGAATTAAAATGAGTTTGACAACCTTCCATCAATCCATTTCCTACTGCTTGTCCCTCTCAGGGTCGCAGAGGTCGCTGGAGCCTATCTCAGCTGCATTTGGGCAGAAGGCGGCGTACACCCTGGACAATCGAAAGACCAACACAGATAGACGGAATGTACTAAGAGTTTAAGCAAATATTTTTGTACAACTTGGTGAGCTACCAGTTAGTGTCTCTAAACCTTTTCATACGCTCCTCTCAGTTATTCATCCATCCATTCATTTTCTACCGATTTTCCCGTTCGGGGTCACGGGGGTCGCTGGAGCCCAACTCAGCTGTATTCGGGCAGAAGGCGGCGCACACCCTGGACAAGTCGCCACGTCATCGCAGGACCAACACAGATAAGCAGCACCAATTTAATATCCATTCATCCATTCATCCATTTTCTACCGCTTATTCCCTTTTGGGGTGGCGGGGGGCGCTGGCGCCTATCTCAGCTACAATCGGGCGGAAGGCGGCTACACCCTGGACAAGTCGCCACCTCATCTCAGGGCCAACACAGATAGACAGCACCAATTTAATATATATCAATTAATTTCAATGGGAAATGTTGATTTGAGATACAAGTGTTTTGAGTTAAGAGCTCCGTTTCAGAACCAATGGAGTAAGTTGAGGTACTACTGTACTAAGAGTTGAAGCAAATATTTTTGTACAACTTGGTGAGCTACCGGTTAGCGTCTAAACCCTTTCAAATGCTCCTAGCGGTTTTTCAATGCATGCTAAATTAAGTATCCCTGCTTTAGAACAGTGGTTCTCAAATGAAGGTATGCGATGGGGTACGTGAATTTTTATTTTTTTTAAATATTCTAAAAATAGCAACAATTCAAAAATCCTTTATAAATATATTTATTGAATAACACTTCAACAAAATATGAATGTAAGTTCATAAACTGTGAAGAGAAATGCAACAATGCAATACTCAGTGTTGACAGCTAGATTTTTGTGGACATGTTCCATAAATATTGATGTTAAATATTCATTTTTTTGTGAAGAAATGTTTAGAATGAAGTTCATGAATCCAGATGGATCTCTATTAAAATACCCAAAGTGGGCACTTTAAGTTGATGATTATTATTATTTATTTATAATTGAATCACATGTTTATTTTTCAACAAGTTTTTAGTTATTTTTATATCTTTTTTTCCAAATAGTTCAGGAAAGACCACAACAAATGAGCAATATTTTGCACTGTTATACAATTTAATAAATCAGAAATTATGACATAGTGCTGTATTTTACTTCTTTATCTCTTTTTGTCAACCAAAAATGCTTTGCTCTGATTAGGGGGTACTTGAATTAAAAAAATGTTCACAGGGGGTACATCACTGAAAAAAAGGTTGATAACCACTGCTTTAGAATCAGCAAAACACATGTAATGCCTATTTTTTAGCTTGTTTAGATGATGTCATAAATAGTTAGACCGGCAGATGGCAGTAAAACACTGTGTTTCGAAATCGCTTGCTACTTTCTACTCAATTTATAAATTACACCGATTCCTCATTTGGGACATTCTACAACAAAAGTAATTACAAAAGTATAGTAACTCACTTCACAAGGAATGTATTTTATGTTATGTTCCCAACTGTGTGCATACTTCTGTTAGTAGTGTTACCACGGCAACACCGTTGGGGGCGGGGGTTTAATCGTGATCACGTGGTCAACTTCCCGCCCAATCACATCCTTCGACTGACGTGACGTAGAAGATTCAAAGTTTACCAGCAACGTTTCTACACGGAGTTTGAGTCGTAATGTTAGTACACAAATAACTTACATAAATAAGTTTTTGTGAATGTTTTTGAAAGAATAAAGTTTTTTTTTTCCGCTTGGGGATGGAGGGGAGAGTTATCGGAGCAGGGCCGTACAGAGCGACCAAGCTGGTGAGTAAAATGTTGTTGCGTTAAAAAATGGCACCAAAGTTATTTCAGATAGCCTCCGCTCACATAACAATGTTGGTTATTATGATTTACTCAGGTAGTTTGTTTTTCATCTAGTTATTAAAGCTCGGACTTAAGGCAAATGTTGTCTGTATAAGTTTCTAATGTGCGAGTAAGTAATGGAGCTCTCTATGCATATACAACGAAGAGCCTAGAATGTTCAATTCAAACTATCCATCCATCCATTTCCTACCGCTTATTCCCTTTCGGGGTCGCGGGGGGCCCTGGACAAGTCGCCACCTCATCACAATTCAAACTATTATCATCATTAACCTTTGTTGTACTACGCCTAATCCACTTTGACTGTAACCACTTCATCTATCATTTTGTAAAAAAAAAAAAAATAGTTACGTCTTTTAATAAAGACGTTGCATGATTTGTCACAACATGCAATGCTATACTTCTGCTTTTATTTGTGTAGAAGATCAACTCTGATGAATTTCCCTTTAAGAAATTATTTGATTTGGTAAATTTCCACATTTTTATTAAAATATGCATTTAACAATCCATCCATCCATTTTCTACCGCTTATTCACTTTGGGGTCGCGGGGGGCGCTGGTGCCTATCTCAGCTACAATCGGGCGGAAGGCATATAAACCCTGGACAAGTCGCCCCCTCATTGCACGGCCAACACAGATAGACAGACAACATTCACACTCACATTCACACACTAGGGCCAATTTAATGTTGCTGCAATCAACCTATCCCCAGGTGCATGTCTTTGGAAGTGGGAGGAAGCCGGAGTACCCTTAGGGAACCCACGCATTCACGGGGAGAACATGCAAACTCCACACAGAAAGATCCCGGGCCCTGGATTGAACCCTAACTACTCAGGACCTTTGTATTGTGAGGCAGACGCACTAACCCCTCTTCCACCGTGAAGACCGCATTTAACAATATGTCACATTAATCATGCAATGAACACAGGATCATTTATTCTTTTGTTTTTTACATTATGCACCCCGAAAGGGACAATCGGTAGAAAATGAATGGCTGGATGTCGTTATAAATGGGTTGTACTTGTATAGCGCTTTTCTACCTTCAAGGTACTCAAAGCGCTTTGACACTACTTCCACATTTACCCATTCACACACACATTCACACACTGATGGAGGGAGCTGCCATGCAAGGCGCCAACCAGTACCCATCAGGAGCAAGGGGACGTGACGAGGTTGGTACTAGGTGGGATTTGAACCAGGGCCCCTCGGGTTGCGCACGGCCACTCTCCCACTGCGCCACGCCGTCCCATTTATTTTTCCCCATTCAGCATCCAGATAAAGAAAGGTTACAGTACCATTCATATCGCATGGTTTAAAGCTGTTTGTAAGTCATAAGTTAAGAGGAAATGTTCTTTAAATTCAAATTCAATATTATACAGCAGGGGTCACCAACGCGGTGCCCGTTGACACCATGTAGCCCGTAAGGACAGATGACTAGCCCGCTGGCCTGTTCTAAAAATAGCTCAAATAGTAGAACTTACCAGTGAGCTGCCTCTATTTTTAAAATGTTATTTATTTACTAGCAAGTTGGTCTCGCTTTGCTCGACATTTTTAATTCTAAGAGAGACAAAACTCAAATACAATTTGAAAATCCAAGAAAATATTTTAAAGACTTGGTCTTCACTTGTTCAAATAAATTCATTTATTTCAGAAAGACAATTTTAGAGACAAAATACAACCTTAAAAATGATTTTAGGATTTTTAAACACATATACCGGTACCTTTTTACCTTTTAAATTCCTTCCTCTTCTTTCCTGTCAATTTAAAGCAATGTTCAAGTAAAAAAAGATGTTTATTGTAAAGAATAATACATACATTTTAATTTAATTCTTCATTTTAGCTTCTGTTTTTTAGAAAAAGAATATTTTTGAAATATTTATTCAAACTTATTATGATTAAAATTCAAAAAAATTATTCTGGCAAATCTAGAAACTCTTTAGAATCAAATTTAAATCTTATTTCAAAGTCTTTTTAATTTCTTTTAAAATGTTTGTTCCGGAAAATCTAGAAGAAATAATGATTTGTCTTTGTTAGAAATATAGCTTGGTCCAATTTGTTATATATTCTAACAAAGTGCAGGTTGGATTTTAACCTATTTAAAACATGTCATCAAAATTCTAAAATTAATCTTTACCAGGAAAAATTGCCAATGATGTTCAATAAATTATTTTTTAAATAATAAAAAAAAAGATTAGAATTAGCTAGTTTTTCTCTTCTTTTTTTCGGTTGAATTTTGAATTTTAAAGAGTCAAAATTGAAGATAAACTATGTTTCAAAATTAAATTTTAGTTTTTTGTCCTGATTTCTAAATTGGCCCTAGTGTGTGAATGTGAGTGTGAATGTTGTCTGTCTATCTGTGTTGGCCCTGCGATGAGGTGGCGACTTGTCCAGGGTGTACCCCGCCTTCCGCCCGACTGTAGCTGAGATAGGCGCCAGCGCCCCCCGCCACCCCGAAAGGGAATAAGCGGTAGAAAATGGATGGATGGATGGATGGATGTCCTGATTTCTCCTCTATTAAACTGTTCAATTAAGTGTTTTTTCATCATTTATTCTCTACAAAACACCTACCGTAAAAGGAAAAAAAAATGTACGACGGAATGACAGACAGAAATACCCATTTATATATATATATATATATATATATATATATATATATATATATATATATATACATATATATATATATAGCAAATTGGCTATTTCTGGCAATTTATTTAAGTGTGTATCAAACTGGTAGCCCTTCGCATTAATCAGTACCCAAGAAGTAGCTCTTGGTTTCAAAAAGGTTGGTGACCCCTGTCATACAGCAATGCAACTAAGTGTTTGTAACAAAACTAGAGATGAATGACTTTAAAACTACAAACAGTATTTGTAAGTGTCACTTTAGTAGTTTTAGTAATTGTTGTCCAGCATTATGTTAAGACAAAAGCTTGGCACTGAAATAAGTGAATACCATGTTATATAAGATTAAAAAAAACAGGAAGTAAACCGATCATTGTTGAGCAGTTTTGCAGAGAAAAGAAGAATGGGTAGGATAGATAAGATAAGCTACAATTTTTCAGGTATGTTTGAGTGTCATGTTGTATTTTTTAGAACATATCCAAAATACATATCCTCAATAAAAACTTTTAATCAAAGTTATTGCTAATCCATGTCCTTCTTCCTGTTTTTTAGTGGAATGAAACCATTCAGCTCTTCCGGGGAGGCATGCCGTTAAAACGACACTGGGCACACTTCCGCTATTATGATTGCACATTCACTGGGTCCGAGGCCGTGGATTTTCTCCACCAGCTTCTGCGGCATAACTGCAATTTTGGGCCAGAGGTGACTCGCTACCAGACCTTACAACTGCTCAGGAAGTTTCTTAAGGCTCACGTTGTTGAAGACATCAAGGGACGTCATGGAACCGAGGATTTTGAAGACAATAGTCATTTGTACAGGTAAATGTAACTTTGGTCATTATATATACTGACTGATAAAAATATAACAAGTTGCATGACAGAAACAATCTGATAAAACCCTGTTTATTCATGGACATTTTTTTTAGACCATAAATGTATTGAAATCAACAGTGAATGCTGTTTTGTAGCCAAGTAGTGCACTCCATTCATGCCTCAGTTGTTTCTAGACACACTTAATAAAAAAAAAAACAATTTTATACAAAGAGCATTTACACAGTGCACAGTTGTTTTCATGCTCACTCTTACTTAATACACACAACCTATAATACTTGGTTACTTTTGCAACATTTGATTGACTTGGCACGTTTGTATTAGATTCCCCACGCTATCCCCCCTTAAGTCTTTTCCATCAAGATCTCTGTCAAGGGACAGTACTGACCTGCCGAGACTCATTCGCTGGGATGACTACGAAGAGTTCTCACAGCAGGAGAACATGGCGCCTGTGAAGTCTGCTGGCATGGTGAGACTAACGGTTGCACTTCTCTTGGCCTTCACAGTGTGCTTGAAATTTGCTGGAATAAAAAGTTGGAGACATACAAAAACACAATACTCTGACCAGTGACCACCATAGAATATAATGCAGTTGGGTTTTCTCGACACCAGAATCTCAGTAGTCAATACCGATACCTATGAATTTCTGTGATTCTCCATACTCATTGGATATCATGAAAACTGAATCTTTGTACTTTTAAATTCACTGTTTCTATTGAAAACTGTTAAGTATTTAAGATCACTGTGATTCAACAACTTTTTTGCATATAATTGCATTACCACCTGCCAGGTAGTTTTTATACCTTAAAAAAAGAACAGCATTGCCTATAGCCTCCTAAAATATTAAATCAAACAATAATGTGATTGGAAATATGGTCATGAATATCAACAATATTAAACTATTATACATTCTATTACTATTATACTATTAATACTATTATACTGTTCTGTCTCCCTGTAATGTTTGTTTGATCTTGAATGGGATTGTGCTGAAAATTTTAATTTTTCTGAAGGAACTCTCCTGACGGAATAAATAAAGTACTATCTAATCTAAATCTATCTAATTCTAAAAAAAACAGCGGCATGCAGCCTTCAAGTATATCAGCATTAGGATACGGATGTAGAAGGATGAAATCATGTGGTTATTCTGATCTGTTCTTCTGATATAGGTGCAACTGAATTGATTCATTTATTTATTTAGGTGCGCTTGCTATTAGGAGTTAACAGCGAGGAATCTATGGCGCCACCAATTCATGTCTAGCCGTTTCTTGAATGAGTCTGTACTGGTTGCATTCACCACTATTTCCCATCAGCCACAAGACGTTGACTAAAAAATAATTTTGATATACAGCCTGGCTCAGAGTACCTCTATATTGCTCACAATAAGAACTTTCCTTCAGGCATTCCTAATAGTTCATTTAGTATTTTTACACTGTTATCTTGTCTCCTTCAGTAATGTAATGAGTATATAAAACAAACAATAAGTATATAAAACAAAAAATATTGATTTTAATTTCATTTTAATATAGTGTGTTATAAGACAGTAGTCTAAATAAAAGGCAAAAACATATATTTAGAAAAAAAATCTTTGTTTTTAAAATTTTTAGTCTGAATATTTCAGCCTTTTCTCATTAATTTGCCTTTTCACTGTATTTTTGTTTGTTAATTTTATTTCTAGAATGTGTCAATGTCCCATAAAAAAGAGCTGCGTTCAATAAATGGCCCACAGGCCATACTTTGTCTTCCTGGTGAAATAAGTAAACCAGCGGTGTTCAAAGTTTTACCAAATGATGGAAGAGTGTCTTTAAAATGTGTTTTTTTAGCACACAAATTCTAAAGTTTGAGTTGCACACTTCTGAATGTTTTCTGCATGCTCTGGTAATGCACACTCCCTGGGCTTGTGGCGGATTTCCGCTCTCACTCGTGCGGGAAATACTTTTGTGATCACTTATATTTGATTTAAGAAATAATGCATGACACAAGATATACCTCATTTTAGTTTTATATGCACCTCTACTTGCTAAATATAACAGCAGAGTCTCTAAAATGCATCGCAGATAATTTATTATACTGTATGTCCTATTCTCTGGCAAACCAGGTGTGTTGTGAAGCACTTACGCCTCACCTCCAGTTATCCTACACTGCCACACTCCATTATAATTTGTTTACAAATGCAGGCAAACTGGACGTGCTAAATCCGCATCAGTGACAGGCCTCCTTGAATAAGTAAATACAATGGAAAACATTGACTAATTTTTTTAAGACAGTAGGCGGTTTTCAGCGCTGAATCAGTGCTAACACGCCAAGAATTAACGCAGCTTGCCGAGGAAACATTTTCGTTCAGTATCCGGCACTGGTGATACTTAAAAAAGCAGGTTTTGCTGTATTTTTTGGGTGTTGGTATTAATACTTTTGACAATGTTATAATGCAGTAATGTTTTCAAGCTTACTTGTTTTGAAAGTATTATATTACCATTCAACTTGTTTCTCATGTTTTAACCACAAAGTTTACATAATTAGCTGGCGATACCAAAATAGTTTGTTGTTTAAGTTATTATTACCGGTACTGTATAAATGACTGGATTTATAAATATGATCTGCACTGAATATATATGACATGCTCTCTCGCTCTCCTTTAACAGGCTTCGGATTTTTGGAACAAAAGGCATAGTGTAGCCATCGGAGATGTGCATGAATGCAAGCTCATTCGTAAAAAAGACATCACTCCCAAACAAGTCGACAACATATGGAAATCAATGACAGCTGCACAGTATGTAATCCGTCCAATATTTTTCCCAACACCCTATATTTGTTTTTTTTCAAATGTATTTTACTTGCAGTTTGCAGCGAGTGTTGGGCCTGACAACATTGGATGGCGTGTTAAATCCAGCACATGTGAAAGGCGAATACATTGTGCATAATGTATTTAAGGTCAATAAGTCGGGCATTGTTGTGTTGGAGAACAAAAGCGGTAATGGTGTAATACTTTTTAGAATAGTTGGGTTTTTTTGTTAAATGACTTGACTGTTATTTTTTATCCTTCACCTTCCTGTTGTGTTTACAGACGACATGCCCTACTGGGTGATATCAGCAATGAAATGTTTGGCTAACTGTAAGTGTGCTTTTTTTCAATGCACTGTTTTTGTGTTCAACATCACCATTTTTTGTCACTGTATTTTGTGTGTATTATAAATGGTTTAAGTTTATTTCAAACATGCATACAGTTACAACATGATACACCACAATTTCTGGTTTCTCTTTTTAACATGTTCAAAAAGGAGTAAGAAGAAGCAGAGCTAATTTAATCCTACCCCTTTTCCATTTAATACCAATTGCGAACAATTTTTGTACACTTCCTGTTATCAATTTGTTCACAATTTACTCCATAAATAATACAAGTCTATAAAAAATAATAATAAATAATGAAGTGAGTTGTATTTCGTATAGTGAAATGAATAAGGTTATTAATAGTTCAAACTGTTTATCATGATTTTTCTTCTGTGTACTTTGTGGACAATTTGAGTTTGAACAGTTTCTTTAACTGGATTATATTAGTTCATTATTTTATTTATTTACTTAAGCCATTCTATAATTTAATTCCACATACTGATATACTAAAGGTTTTAAATGTTGTCCGTGCATACAAATATTTTAAGTTACATTTTTCTATGAGTTTATATTTCTCTCCTATGGTTGAGAAGAATTGTTGTACGTTCTTAGGTAGCAGGTTATAGTTTGCTTTGTATATACAGTAAGTTTAGCTGTTTGCAAATTCGCTATACAGATGAAGTTACATGTTTTTGATTTAATAAATACATTTCAATTTCAAGTCTTTATTTAAAATAGGAACCGCACATATTAGTAAAATATATGTAATATGTAAACATGACAAAAGTTAGGATCACCACTACAGACTCAGTAACATTTAGGTAATTTAAAGGAGATATCAAATAACAGGTAATTGCTTCAAAAATAACAAAACAGTTAAATAATGAGGAATGTATATGTATTGGGCTTCACGGTGGAGCAGGGGTTAGTGCGTCTGCCTCACAATACGAAGTTCCTGCAGTCCTGGGTTCAAATCCAGGCTTGGGATCTTTCTGTGTGGAGTTTGCATGTTCTCCCCGTGAATGCGGTGGTTCCCTCCGGGTACTCCGGCTTCCTCCCACTTCCAAAGACATGCACCTGGGGATAGGTTGATTGGCAAAACTAAATTGGCCCTAGTGTGTGAATGTTGTCTATCTATCTGTGTTGGCCCTGCAATGAGGTGGCGACTTGTCCAGGGTGTACCCTGCCTTCCGCCCGATAGTAGCTGAGATAGGCGCCAGCGACCCCGGAAGGGAATAAGCGGTAGAAAATGGATGGATGTATATGTATTTCATTGCACATTGCCTGAAATTAAGTGCCAAGGGTTTGAATATTCTCTATATCCTTCCAACATGATGTATTATTGTAACTGATCTTTTTTGTGACACAGTTAGTGACTTAAGTGTACATTTGTAGTTATTTACCAATATTTCTACACAATAACTCATATATGGTAACACTAGTGAGCAGTAAGGAATATGGAGTGATTTTTTTTTTTTCAATTCATATTTTTCTTTATTCATTATTGATGTATTTCTTGCACCTTATGTTGTATTATTATAAATATGTTTGTATAAGATTTCCAGTTCATTTTATCATCATTTATTACACCTAAGAAATTATTTCATCTACTATTTCAATGTCTACTCCGTCTATTTGTATTTGTGTTCGACTTTGCCTTCTGCTGTTACCAAATAGCATTATTTTAGTTGTACTGAGTTTCAAGGAGAGTCTGTCTTTGTCAAACCATCCCTGTTCTGTTATTGTTTGTATTAGCTTCTGTGTAGAATATAGAACATTCACTATATTGACAAAATAATATTTTAATATAATATTTTGGACGATTTCCAGATTTGCGAGAACAATTTGGGCTCTGTTGCAGCAGGACTTTGCCTTTATTGTGCAAAGCAAGGTCCATAAATTAGAGGCACTTTTTGACTGTATTTATTTGTCATTGATACATTTATCTCTTGGGCACTAAAATTGGAATTGTCTCCTTTGGCAGGGCCTAACCAAAATGAAGCCAATCAACCAGTGTACATGGGTTTTGAGAGAGATGTCCTGAAAACAGTAGCTGATTACTTTCAGAGACTCAAAGAACCCTTGCTAACTTTCCGTCTGTATGAAGTCTTTGTCAACATACTCAGTGAGTGTCCCCTGTCCTGAGTTTTTGTATTTATTACGTACACAACTAAAAATGTACATTATATCCTTGTTCTTGATTCTTGTTTTTATTTTCTATCTTGACAGGTTTGCTACACGAACAAGACTTAGCCACAGAGGCTCTTCAAGTCAGCACCCTCTTATTGCCGCCGCCCAATCGAAGGCGTCTCCAACTATTGCTGAGACTCATGGCGCGGGTCTCCCAGAACACTCAATTGCCTCCATTCAATGACGCGATTGCCACCCACACACTGGTATGCATTCCTTTGCCAACAGTAATTCCTTAGTATATATGTAACATGTTCTTTTTCTTTTTGATGTCCCAAGAAAAAAAAAACATTTTATAAGAACGTATAGTTAGTTGACCGTAGGTTTCTGTATTGTTTTTTGGGAACACGTATAAGCAACAAGGAGTTTTCAGCTGCACTAAAATATTGAAAAATATTTAGAACAGTTATTCTAAAACTTTTTTTACCATGTACCACCTCAGATAACACGGGACTCTCCAAGTACCACCATAGAGACTCAAGTTTAAAATACAGTAGCATACTAGTTCTAAGTATTCATTAAAAACAAAGAAGAAGTTTTATTTAACAAGCATGCTTAATATTTTTGACCACTATAACAGTACACAGTTTCAACAGTAATGCTGTGTTCGAATATAGGAAAATAAAACACTACTTTTTTCAAGTTATACTTTGGCGTACCACTGGTGGTGCACAAACCACAGTTTGAGAATAATTTATTTAGAGTATTTACAATGTGGTTATGGTTGTATAAGCAAGGGACAAACTCGATTTAAATGGATTGTACAAAATAAAAATAAAAAAGGGGAACATACAGAGACAAATTGTAATCTATTCCAAAGGGTCACGACCTGGAAAAAAATAATTTAAAAATAGAAGAATTGACTCATGAGCTATGAGCACATCCGATGGACAAGAGATTTGAATCAAGTAAATACTTATCTGTATTTCGTCAACAGAGTCAGTTTTAATACCGGTGAATAATTAAATGATGCAAAGTTTACTAAAGTGGAACTGCATTTTTTTATAATTTTTTTTTGCCAATCGTTCAGAATAATTTTGAAAGACAAGACGACGGATGTATTTTTCACAAGTGGGACGGTTTTCTCAGTTTAAACAGTTTTATTTATAATGGAAAACTTACAAACGTTGCTTGGCGTGATGAATGATGAATCCATACGAGGGCCAATCTTTTTTTTTTCTGGAGCGATCATGACAATCATCTTGGCAGTTAGTGATGCCACACGTTCGCAACATATTTGGAACTTGTTTAAAAAAAAAAAAACCTTTAGGACAGTGTCTGGCATTGAACTCTAAGTAAAAATGTTATTCCGATGCTGTAAGATTATTGATGGTTTGTGTTTCCACGTCACACTTTTAAGCCCTACAGTCCTTAAGATCTAAATTTATATGAAAATATTATTTTCTTTAAAAGCTAATTTATGTATAAAGTGTTCAAATTAGAATATTCAGAGCATATAGGAGTCATAGTGTAATAGTCATAGAGGTGTTCTGTTTATTTCTATTTTAGTTGTGACTATTTGTTATTTTGTAGGATTAGGTCTGGCCACCCAATCCTACAAAAAACTAATCCAATTTCCCCATAAAAAAAAATTAGCAAATCCAGTTAAAATGTTTAAGACACTTCAAATTGTTAACACAAAACACATTTTATAGACAATAATTGTAGTTTTAAATACAGAAAACAATGATAATTACGTACATTGCAAATTAACTTGATTAATGAACGTTTAAAGGGTAACTGCACTTTTTGGGGGGAATTTTGCCTATAGGTCTTAATCCTCATGAGAAACAAAAAGACAAAAGGTTTTGTTTTTCGTTTTTTGTTCTTGATGGCTAGCAATGCACCTAATGGGAGCAATCAATTCTATCTCTAAATCACTTTAAAAAACATTCAAAAACCGTCAACAAAACTACATTTATGTTACGTAACTTGTATAATAACCAAGCTGTAGCAACATTGTTTTTGTAGAAGCACAGAGGAAGTCTTTTTTTTTTTTTTTTTTTTACTTCGTAACACATTGGCATACTTTTGGTATTAGTTGTAAAAGTTAGCTACGGAAAAAGACAAACAACACGAAACGCGTTATATTTTGTAATGCACAACACTGATAGGACACCAATCTGTACTGAACGAAAAACATGAACAATCATATTACAGTATCTGTAAAGTATTGGCCCATATTTCATGTTTTGTTTGTACATAGCAAGCCAGACAGCATATATACTGTATTTGTTATAACAAGCATGGTCTGCTGCGCCTATCATGATCAATATTAAAGTGACTCACTCAATGGACAGTTTTGCATTTAGTCCAGATGGCTGGGAAAGTTTTTTCCAGTTTATTTGGGTAAGCACTCACTTTTCGTCCAACGAACATGGCTCCAAGTTCCACATTCGCTTTGATAAGCAGTAGTTCAACCTATGTACCGTATTTTTCGGACTATAAGTCGCAGTTTTTTTTCATAGTTTGGCCAGGGGTGCGACTTATGTGTTAAATTATTAACACATTATCGAAAAATATCAAATAATATTATTTAGCTCATTCACGTAAGAGACTAGACATATAAGATTTCATGGGATTTATCGATTAGGAGTGACAGATTGTTTGGTAAAAGTATAGCATGTTCTTTTTGTTATAGTTATTTGAATGACTCTTACCATAATATGTTACGTCAACATACCAGGCACGTTCTCAGTTGGTTATTTATGCGTCATATAACGTACACCTATTCAGCTTGTTGTTCTCTATTCTTTATTTATTCTAAATTGCCTTTCAAATGTCTATTTTTGGTGTTGGGTTTTATTAGATAAATTTCCCCCCAAAATGCGACTTATACTCCAGTGCGACTTATATATGTTTTTCCCTTCTTTATTATGCATTTTCGGCAGGTGCGAGTTATACGCCGAAAAATACGGTATATTCAGCTTCAAAAATACAATGTTGTGAATCTTAATATGTTAAAAAATGATCATGATTAGAACACACGTTTGTTTCTAGAAACAGAAACACATTTGTCGCCAAAAGTTGGACGTGCGCTCCAATGGAAAACAAATCAATGCGCGGAAGAAGTCAGTCATTGCTTGAATAATCAAAATATGGTAAATATAGTACATACTGCATATTGTTATGAACGTGTCTGTTCTACATGATGTATTTACTTGCAGTGTGTCTATAAAACGTTAATGGAGGGTTTTGACGTTTGTTTGAAAGACTTTGAAGGCTACAACAGTGACTCCCATTAGCCACATCTTTCAAGCGTTTATTCTCCTAAAAAAATATACATGTCTTCTTGTCTCTAATAATGATTGTGAACGATAGGCAAAATCCCCCCAAAAGGGGCAGTTCCCTTTTTTGGCCCTATGGAGGCTTTTTTTGAAGGCTAACTTATTTTTTAAAAAGGGGGAAGGAGGTATGCTGGAGCAAGAGGAGAAAAAATAGTTGTTTTTTATTTTTTAAAGTGTCTAACAAAAAAAAAAAAAAACATATCGATGAAATGTGTATATCGCCAAGGCCTAGTCTGGTATGAGTTATATGATGTGAAGTTTTGATTCCCATTATATACATTGCATTATGCCAAGTGTTTCGAAGTCCTGCACCCTAATGCTACATAGTAGATGATGTTTTTACATAATATTTCCTGTTCTGCTCCATGCACAGATGGTGCAAATGTTCTCTCACTGTGTACTGGGCTCTGTGGATGAGATGGACTTGGATGAGCTGCTTGCCTCCAAATTGGTGACTTTCATGATGGAACACCACAGTACAATCTTTCAAGTGCCCGTCAAGCTGCGTTGCCAAGTTGAGGAGCACCTTTCCCACCTCAGAAGAGTTCAGGTCTATGTCACTGTCATAATATGTGTATGCATATTTGAGTCTTTACTGTAGTATATAGGGAAAAATAAATTAGTGAATTTAAAAGAACAAGAACAATATAGAAGTGAGCTGCATGGTTTTGTTAGCTCTTAGTGTTAGCATTACAACGGCTGTTTTATGTTTTTCTTTTCTTGCAGTTGCTATAAACTTAATGAAAAAAGGTGACTATTCTTGAAATTGTTGTCCTGTTCACTACTCCTTGTAATCATGTCACTGTTAATTATAGTAGTAACTCACCCCTTTTATTTAAATTACACATATTTCAAAAGAAGCATGTAACCTATTTTCCATCACAACATGGGGCACACACATTTATAATGAATCATCGTTAGTGATTGGCATGATCCAATCTCCACAACAAGATTAGTAATGGGATTACACATCTTCTTGCATGT
Source organism: Nerophis ophidion (assembly GCF_033978795.1). NCBI lineage: Eukaryota > Metazoa > Chordata > Actinopteri > Syngnathiformes > Syngnathidae > Nerophis > Nerophis ophidion. Next base: position 58,758,441 of record NC_084621.1, on the reverse strand, counting down.
TCTGGACTTGAATGATATGATTTCATGCTAATCATAAATAGGGGGTTAGACTTTCATGCTGAGACAAGTTTTCTTTGTCCTGCTTGCATCTTTTTACTTCAGTGAGTCAAACATGGTAATAGAGCTTATTAGTATTTGAACTGCCATTACCTTGATGTTTTTCCCGTTAAAGGCCTACTGGAATGAGATTTTCTTATTTAAACGGGATAGCAGGTCCATTCTATGTGTCATACTTGATCATTTCGCGATATTGCCATATTTTTGCCGAAAGGATTTAGTAGAGAACATCGACGATAAAGTTAGCAAATTTTGGTCGCTAATAAAAAAGCTTTGCATGTACCGGAAGTAGAAACCGATGTGCGCGTGACGTCACCGGTGTGAGGGCTCCTCACATCCTCACGTTTATAATCATAGCCACCAGCAGCGCGAGCGATTCTGACCGAGAAAGCGACAATTTCCCCATGAATTTGAGCAAGGATGAAAGATTCGTGGATGAGGATAGTGAGAGTGAAGGACTAGAAAAAGAAGAAAAAAAGATGAGGGCAGTGGGAGCGATTCCGATATTATTAGACACATTTACTAAGATAATTCTGGAAAATCCCTTATCTAATTATTGTGTTACTAGTGTTTTAGTGAGATTATAAAGTCATACCTGAAAGTCGGAGGGGTATGGTGACCGCCAGTGTCTCTGATGGAAGCTATGGAGGAGCCAAGAAAGTCGCAGCTGCCTCTTTGACAGCTGCAGGAGGATGCAAGCTCCGCTCATGTCTCCGGTAAGAGCCGACTTATTACCACAATTTTCTCACCGAATCCTGCCGGTTGACGTGTGGTAGAGAAACATGTTCGCTCGACCTCTCTGTTCCATATTAAAGCTTCACAACAAACAAAGAAACACCGGCTGTGTTTGTGTTGCTACAGCCGGCCAAAATACACCGCTTTCCACCAAATGCATTCTTCTTTGTAGTCTCCATTTTTAATTAAACAAATTGCAAAAGATTCAGCAATGCAGATGTCCAGAATACTGTGTAATTACGCGATTAAACGGACTACTTTTAGCTGTGAGTGGTGCTGGAATAAAATGTCCGCTACAACCAAAAACGTCCCAAACACGCGTCAACATAAACGCGACGTTTTCAACAGGACACTTCGCGGGAAATTTAAAATTGCAGTTTAACAAACTAAACCGGCCGTATTGGCATGTGTTGCAATGTTAAGATTTCATCATTGATATATAAACTATCAGACTGCGTGGTCGGTAGTAGTGGGTTTCAGTAGGCCTTTAATTTAAGTGTCTATCCATGTTTAATACCACATACTCTTCAGGGGAGTCAAAGGCCAGCTGACTTTGGGGAGAAAACCGACTCACAGGTCTCATTTTAAGATACATAATAATTTAAGGGTCTATGGCAGTGGTTCTCAAATGACGGTACGCGTACCCCTGGGGGTATTTGAAGGTATGCCAAGGGGTTCGTAAATTTTTTTTTAAATATTCTAAAAATAGCAACAATTCAAAAATCCTTTAGAAATATATTTGTTGAATAATACTTCAACAAAATATGAATGTAAGTTCATAAACTGTGAAAAAATACAACAATGCAATATTTTGTGTTGACAGCTAGATTTTTTTGTGGACATATTCCATAAATATTGATGTTAAAGATTTATTTTTTTGTGAAGAAATGTTTAGAATGAAGTTCATGAATCCAAATGGATCTCTATTACAATCCCCAAAGAGGGCTCTTTAAGTTGATGATTACTTCTATGTGTAGAAATCTTTATTTATAATTGAATCACTTCTTTATTTTTCAACAAGTTTTTAGTTATTTTTATATCTTTTTTTCCAAATAGTTCAAGAAAGACCACGACAAATGAACAAAGTTTTGCACTGTTATACAATTTAATAAATCAGGAACTGATGACATAGTGCTGTATTTTACTTCTTTATCTCTGTTTTTCAACCAAAAATGCTTTGCTCTAATTAGGGGGTACTTGAATTAAAAAAATGTTCACAGGGGGTACATCACTGAAAAAAGGTTGAGAACCACTGGTCTATGGAAAAGTCTCTCGCTCGTGTTGTTACATACATGTATGTAGACTTCAGACTTCACTTCCTGTGTACTGTGACATTGGAGTAGACTGAACAAATTGAAACACAGCATCTGGAGCTTCAACTTATAGATTTCAATAATTGTTTCTGTTTTTCCCCACCAGATAAAATATGCAGGTTCCGATACAGACTTCAGCACACCTCCAGTTTTTTGTAAACTCATCAGCCGAGTGAAGTCAGAAGAGCAGAAGGTGATTGGCACCCAAACTCCGCTGCAGGAGCTGCTCGAAGGCCTGATTGCTGACAAAGAACTTCCTGCCAAGGACAAGAGGAAAAGGCTTAAACAGGTATGCTGTTATACTTATGACCAAAGAAGCTACTGCAAAAATGATGCTAATGCAATACGCCTCTTTTCATTTCAGTTCCAAAAGTCTTACCCAGAAATCTACCGCAATCGATTCCCCTCTGAGGAAAGTAAAGCTGCTGTCATTCCTGAGAAAACCACTGGCCTCAAAACTCATCTCATGTTTTTTAATCTCAAGAAACCCTTTTCTCCTTTCCAGAGAAGCTGGAGTTTTAGGGCATAGACACCCCCCTAACTCATATTCTCGCAGGTTTTCTGATTTGCTCAGTGTGTTTTCACTGCGTTCAATCAAGTTGCAGAATCAAATTTGGAAATACGGTATATGCTTTTAGAAGGTGACAACCTGTATGGAATGTTTCCATAGATTTGAGCATAGTTTGTTTTCATTTAGCACTGTGTGTTTACAAAATGGTTTGTTTCACACATTTGGGGGAAAGAAGAAGGCAACAAAAACATTTTGTTAGGCACTTTCTTATGGAGATTTATATCTGATATACAGATTGGACCTCAATATACTTGAAAAAAAATACAGTATTAACTAGGGGTGCATGAAAATTACCGGCCTGACACAAGGAATTATGACGTCACACAGATAAAGCCGATTAAAAAAATATGGCAAGATTACCCATACTGTGCTTCAGTAGGTGGTTTAGGGTGAGTAAACCATGTGCTCCTACACCGTAGTAGATCCTAACTTCCCTTAAGCTCACTAAACCTCAGTTCAAACAAACATCGGTTGTGTTTGACTTTTTACACGTCCAAAGGAAGACATCAAATGTCCTGTAAACACTCTGCGAGGAAGAAAAATAAACCCACTGACTTTAAGGCATCAAACCTGAATTGCGTCCTTTAAACGCAGCCAGAACCATGCCTTAAAACGGAACTTCACTTTTTGGGGGAATTTTGCCTGTTGTTCACAATCATTATTAGAGACAAGAACACATTAAATTTTTTATTTTTAAGGACTCTAACGATGATAAAAACACTAGCAAAATGTGGCTAATGCGAGTCACCCTATGCAGCCTTCAAAACCCTCTAAAACAGATTCAAAACCCACTGTCAACCTGTTATGTACACGCTTCAAGTATATATATATATATATTTATTAAGGGTGTAACGGTACACAAAAATTTCGGCTCGGTACGTTCCTCGGTTTAGAGGTCATGGTTCGGTTCATTTTCGGTACAGTAAGAAAACAACAAAATGTAAATTTTTTGGTTATTTATTTACCAAATTTGTAAACAATGGGTTTATCCTTTTAACATTGGGAACACTATAATAATCCTGCCCATGTTAATCCACATTAAACTGCCTCAAGTTGTTGCTTTGATTAAATAAAATGACAAAACCTTTCTTCTACATATAAAAAGTGCAAAATTAAACAGTTTCAAGTCAATTCATCATGCTTAATTTATTACAGCATTTGGGAAGCCTGTAGTAGACTTTTATTATGTAAATGTTATATTTTTGTCAACATGTGATAGCAGGGACCTTGCCATTCAAAACTAGGCTGCTACATTACTAATGATTAATGTAACTATAGCTGAAAAAATAGTACAATAGCAATAGGAGAGACTATTCATCCCTGAACACCATGGACTTCATGTTAGTTCATATGAAATAACAGACAGACAGGGCTTTGCTGCCCCTAACACACACACACACACACACCAAAATGAGCTAACGTTATGCTAAAAGCTAATTAGCCTTCACCTCAAGTCAGAACTGCGAGTAAGCTGAGCTGCAGTTTAAGTTTCTAGAAGGTCAACAGGCTCATAGTGATGCTAGTAGTAGTTGTGACTGGGAAGTGTTTTTTATAATTTGGGGAGAGTACGATGTCCGCTGCTAAGTATCTGCTCGACGCTGAAGCATTGACAACATGCGTTCTGAATACGCACTGCTGATTGGCTTTGTATTTAACCAATCAGATGGTTGTGTGGGCGGGACAATGCGGGTGCTCAGACAGAGGCAGAAAGCAGAGCAGCTTGTCAAGGCTTACAAACTCGTTCGATACACCTCCGAACCGGACCGAAACGGTTCAATACAAATACACGTACCGTTACACCCCTAATATATATATATAATGTAGTAACAGACATATTCATAACAATATGTAATTTGTACAGTATTTACCGTATTTTGGTCATTTTAAGCATTTCGGGAACTTCTTTCCTCAGCGCGTTAATTTTATTTCCATAAAAGTGCATTTTCGACTAACGGCAACAAACAGTGTGCTGTAATCATAGCAGACTTGGTAATAGACGAGGAAGATGACTATTTTTGACGATTAACAACCTATTCTTTTTTAACCTGACTATACGGACGATGAACTACTGGTTATAAAAGCAAGCATGAAGAAAAAGGTGAAACTCTGAAGCAGTTGGAAGCCAAAAGATTGAGGTCAGCGTGACTTGACCATGTAAATGTGGAACTTTGAGCCCAGCTATACCGACAGAAATGGCGTACTTACCCAAAATCAACAGGAAAAACGTCCCCGGCCAGCTGGACCAAATGGACAACTGTCCATCGAGTAAGTCACTATATTATGATCATGATGCATGCAACACGTCATGCATGTTATTACAACTACAGTACATACGATGTCAGGCTGGCTGCATACAAACAAAACATGAAGTATGGGCTAATACTTTACAGATACTCTAGTATGATTGTCTCATAAGAATTGAGAATTATGAATATTGAGAACGATAGGCAAAATTCCCGCTCAAAAAGTACAGTTCCCCTTTAAACTCCCATGAAGACGCCAGCCGCAAAAAAGCAATTAGGCGTTCACCCAGAGCCACTTTGTCTAAGAAGTGCAAATAGCCCACCAGAGTCAACCCTAAGGTCAAAGAGATCCGCAATTTCTTCATGAAAATAAGATGAGAACGGTACTACTCTGCTACTCAGGGAGACGCAGAGCCACTCTCCTCCATTTGTGTTCCACAGCCACGCATGTCAAACTATCAATCAAAGACACCAAGACAGGACAAAAATGAACCTTCCCCCAACAGCAATACGCCGCTGGAAGCAACCCCATAGATAAATGAATACATAAATCAATGATTAAAGTCAAAGTACCAATGATTGTCACACACACACACACTAGGTGTGGCAAAATTATTCTCTGCATTTGGCCCATCACCCTTGATCACCCCCTGGGAAGCGAGGGGAGCAGTGGGCAGCAGCGGTGCCGCGCCAGGGAATCATTTATGGTTATTTAACCCCCAATTCCAACCCTTAATGCTGAGTGCCAAGCAGGGAGGTAATGGCTCCCATTTTTATAGTCTTTGGTATAACTCAGCCGGGATTTGAACTCACGACCTACCGATCTCAGGGCGGACACTCTAACCACTGAGTAGGTCCAGTAGGTACAATTAACAGTTGTGTTTTCAGAAATACGGAAAACCCCAAACCCACCATTGTGAAAGAAATAGCACCGTGTCGGCCAGCAGACCACCTGGAGGCACGGTTTGTACTTACGAGCTGCTGCTATTTTTCCGAAATATGTTTGCTAGCAAAATACATTGTGATCGTCACACTCCTGCACACCGGTGGATGGAAATTAGAACGTAAGAATCCCTACTGATGTATGGATGTGATCTTAGCTCTTTCTCAGGTGTGATGCCATATTTGGTTAGAACAAATCTGTAGGTACAGTTTGTCATATCCACCTTTTAAGACGTCTTTTACCTCCAGGAATGCACAAAATACAGTTAAATAGACATTTAAGACATAAGTTATTAGAATCGGTCTTGCTAGCAGGATGTTATCTGTATTGGCTTAAAAATTTGTGCATCCTTAGTATGAAAGAATGAACAGCAAAGATACTGTTTAGCAATTTATTTGGTCCAATTTAATCAGAATCAAAAAGTTAACTGAAACTACTAACAGAGTACTGAACACTGCTAACAAGAAATTAGAATTTCAACGATAAACTTGAATAAGTTTATTTGCAGTACTAGCACTAAAATAATCACTGCTGTTTCTTAGAATGAATTCAATTCTGTGACTACTTGATAAGATGTAATTGTTATATAAGGATGTTGAATTTTACTATTTGCATTTCAAAAATCTTCAGATATTTCTGGGTCCAAACATTGTGTCATGGTAAATAAAATAAACATAGTTTTATATTTTGGTACATAACTACTTACAATTTTTATTAACTGGTAAACCGTTTAATGAACTTGACGCTTACATTTTATTTTTAGGTTTATAGTAATCCTGATGCTGTATGCAACTTCCTTTTGTCGTTAAATCATATATTGTTATAATCAGTGTTTGGTTTGAGAGTGTATGTTACTACTGGTAAATCCAACTAATATAATTACAATCAAACTTTATTACAAATAAATGTGATGAGTAGCTGTACAATTATTAACTCACATAAAACAGGCAAAGCTCAATGTCAGCAATTTTTACTTGCTTTTTTCCTAAAGCCGTCTTTACACGTCTTATTTTATGTGCACTAAATAATACTTGTATCTGTTACATTTTATTTTGAATAGATATTCTTAAATAATGGGTACATGTTTGTATGTGTGTAAAACTGAAAAGGGTATTTCACCACTGCTGTATTCTTAGTCAGGTTCTCTTCAAGATTGTCTAAAATCTGTTTTATTGTTTTATAAATGCAAATTGTGTCTAATACACTAAAATCATTGTAACGATACTGGAACAACTGTTACACTTGAACTTAAAGGCCTACTGAAATTAGATGTTCTTATTTAAACGGGGATAGCAGGTCCATTCTATGTGTCATACTTGATCATTTTGCGATATTGCCATATTTTTGCTGAAAGGATTTAGTAGAGAACATCGACAATAAAGTTTGCAACTTTAAGTCGCTAATAAAAAAGCCTTGCCTGTACCGGAAGTAGCAGACGATGTGCGTGTGACATCACGGGTTTTGGAGCTTCTCACATCCTCACATTGTTTACAATCATGGCCACCAGCAGCGAGAGCGATTCGGACCAAGAAAGCAACGATTTGAGCGAGGATGAAATTTTTGTGGATGAGGATAGTGAGAGTGAAAGACTCGAAGAAAAAAAAACACAGGGCAGTGGGAGCGATTCACATGTTATTAGACACATTTACTAGGATAATTCTGGAAAATCCTTTATCTGCTTATTGTGTTACTATTGTTTTGGTGGGATTATATAGTCGTACCTGAAAGTCGGAAGGGTGTGGCCACAAGTGTGGGGACCGCCAGTGTCTCTGAGGGAAGCCACTTTTCTCGACGAGGCGAAGGCAGTCGGTCGGGCCGGGCTGAGCTTTTTTTTTCCCTCCTGCACGGTGGAAGCATCCCACGTTCGGGGGCGGCCGGTAGAAGGAGGCAAGAGAGTCCGCAGCTGCCTCTTTGACAGGTGCACAAGGAACAACACAAGCTCCGCTCATGATTACGGTAAGAGCCGACTTATTACCACAATTTTCTCACCGAAACCTGCCGGTTGACATGTGGTCGGGAACCAAGTTCGCTTGACCGCTTTGTTCCATAGTAAAGCTTTACCTTCGGGAATGTAAACAAGGAAACACCGGCTGTGTTTGTGTTGCTAAAGGCAGCTGCAATACACCGCTTCCCACGTACATCTTTCTTCTTTGACGTCTCCATTATTAATTGAACAAATTGCAAAAGATTCAGCAACACACATGTCCAGAATACTGTGTAATTATGCGATTAAAGCAGACGACTTATAGCTGGGATCGGGCTGGAACAAAATGTCCGCTACAATCCGTGACGTCACGCGTACGCGTCATCATACCGCGACGTTTTCAACAGGATTCTTTGCGTGAAATTTAAAATTGCAATTTAGTAAACTAAAAAGGCCGTATTGGCATGTGTTGCAATCTCAATATTTCATCATTGATATATAAACTATCAGACTGCGTGGTCGGTAGTAGTGGGTTTCAGTAGGCCTTTAATGACTGCTAGAGAGTGAGGCATTAGATTTACTGTACATTTTAAATTGAATGTTTTGTTTGTCTTGTAATATACAGTGTGAGGACATTATTCCTCACTAAAGAATCAATGGTCTAATTTCATTTGAATTATTTTCATAATAAATAGCTCTGCAACAGCCGAGCAAATACATACTCCATGTCTTTGTGTACATCATTTAAATTGTTTAACTCGATGTAATCACATTACATCAACAATATTTTCATTTTTTCCACTCTATTTAATGGTTCTAGTAAATCATTAAGAGTTTACAATTGAGTATGTAAACTTCTGACTGGAACTGATATTACATGGCCCACAGAGGCATGACCTCCACTTGACCCTCGAAGATAATTTGTGGCATCCGTCATCAACATGTTGACCACATACAAGTCCCGTACAATCACACAGCAAGACCTCCATGTTTGAGGCGCAACGCTGCTTTGCTTAAAAACTAGTGCCGCTACTGAAAAAATTAAATGCATTGCATTTGAACAATGTATGCAAATTTATGGTCATAATGCTTTGCATCAAGGGTTTCAAATTCAATTTACCTGTGGGCCACTGGATGTAGGAGCTGGGTGATGCTGGGCAGCCCAAAGTATTCACTTCAGAGTCTAGTTTAACCATGTGTCTAAATTTGTTAACTACTTCCACCAGCAGCTATAGTCATTAGAAATGAAAAAAATATCTATAATAATAAATTGTATAATGTGATACTGTTAAGTTCCCCGGAAGGTGATTAGAGACAATTCTACATGCTTTCAGGATGTTGCTCTATTGATTGATTGAAACTTTTATTAGTAGATTGCACAGTTGAGTACATATTCCGTACAATTAACCACTAAATGGTAACACCCGAATAAGTTTTTCAACTTGTTTAAAGGGGAACATTATCACCAGACCTATGTAAGCGTCAATATATACCTTGATGTTGCAGAAAAAAAGACCATATATTTTTTTAACCGATTTCCGAACTCAAAATGGGTGAATTTTGGCGAATTAAACGCCTTTCTGTTTATGGCTCTTTTGGCGATGACGTCAGAACGTGACGTCACCGAGGTAATACCGCCGCCATTTTCATTTTCAACACATTGCAAACACCGGGTCTCCGCTCTGTTATTTTCCGTTTTTTCGACTATTTTTGGGAACCTCGGAGACATCATGCCTCGTCGGTGTGTTGTCGGAGGGTGTAACAACACTAACAGGGAGGGATTCAAGTTGCACCGAAGATGCCAAAGTGGCAAGAAATCTGCCGCCAGACCCCCATTGAATGTGCCGGAGTGTCTGCACATTTTACCGGCGATGACGGACATGGCACAGAGATGTATGGATAACCTGCAGATGCATTTGCAACGATAAAGTCAACGAAATCACAAAGGTGAGTTTTGTTGATGTTGTTGACTTATGTGCTAATCAGACACATTTGGTTGCGGCGTGACTGCCAGCTAATCGATGCTAACATGCTATTTACCGGCGGTGCTAAAGCGGACATGGCACAGAGATGTTTGAGTTTGAGTTTATTTCAAACATGCAAGCATACGACAAGATACATCACAATTTCCAGTTTCTCTTTTCAACATGTTGGAAAAGGAGTAGGAAGAAGCAGATCTTATTTAATCCTACCCCTTTTGTTTTACATAACACTTGCTAAAACTTTTGTTCACTTACTGTTCTCAATGTATTCACAATGTTTAATCCTTAAGTAATAAGTAATCACGATACAAATAAATAATTGGTGAAGCAAGTTTTATTCCATACGATGAGATAAGTAAGATTATTTTGAGAATGAATGGGTGAGTAAAATTTGAATGTTTATCATAGTTCTTCTTTTTTGTACTTTGTAAACACTTCCAGTTTGAAGAGTTTCTTGAAGTGGATCATATTAGTACATTGTTTGATTGCTTTGCTTAATCCATTCCATAATTTAATTCCACATACTGATATACTGAAGGTCTTAAGTGTTGTACGTGCATACAAATGTTTTAAATGACATTTTTCTCTAAGATTATATTTCTCTTCTTTTGTTGAGAAGGATTGTTGTATATTTTTGGGAAGCAGGTTATAGTTTGCTTTTTGTATAATCTTAGCTGTTTGCAATTCCACTATGTTGTGGAATTTCAGTATCTTTGATTCAATAAATAAAGGGTTTGTATGTTCTCTATATCCAACATTATGTGTTATTCTAACTGATCTTTTTTGTAACACTGTTAGTGAATGAAGTGCCATCCATCCATTTTCTACCGCTTATTCCCTTTCCGGGTCGCGGGGGGCGCTGGCGCCTATCTCAGCTACAATCGGATCTCAACTACAATCGGGCGGAAGGCGGGGTGATATGGTAACACTAGTGAGCAGTAGAGAATATGAAGTGATTCTTGGTCTAGAACATATTTGGCTTTATTCATTATTGACGTATTTCTTGCTACTTTATGTTGTATATTTTTTACATGAGATTTCCAGTTCAATTTATCATCAATCATACCTAGAAATTTGGTTTCATTTACTCTTTCAATTTCTATTCCGTCTATTTGTATTTGTGTTTGACTTTCTTTTCTACTGTTACCAAATAGCATTATTTTAGTTTTACTGAAATTCAATGATAGTCTGTTTTTGTCAAACCATTTTTTTAATTTGTTCATTTCTTCTGTTATTATTTGTATTATCCACTGTGTGTTCTCTCCTGAACAAAACGTTGCTGTATCATCCGCAAATAATACTAACTGTAAATCTCTTGTAACTTTACAAATGTAATTTATATAGAGATTGAATAATTTAGGTCCTAGTATTGATCCCTGAGGTACACCACAGGAAATATTTAGCATTGTGGAAGTGTGTTCACCTAGCTTCACGTATGTTTCCTGTTCGTTAGATAACTTCTTATCCAATTTAAGACTAACCTCTGATGCCATATCGTTCTAGTTTTTTAATTAAAATATTGTGATTAATTGTGTCAAATGCTTTAGTTAGATCCTTAAACACTGCTGCCGCACATTTTTTTACTATCTATTGCATTGGTCATTTCTTCTGTGATTTCAATTAAAGCCATTGAAGTTGAAACATTAGCTCTGTATCCATATTGGTTCTCTTCGAGTATTCTATTTTTATTTATGAACTCTCTAATCTGTTATTGAACAGTTTTTCGATGATTTTAGAAAATTGTGGAGTAAGGAAACAGGTCTATAATTTGTAAATAGATATTTATCTCCAGTCTTATTAAATTGGTGCAACTTTAGCTATTTTCATTTTGTTTGGAAATGTACCTGTTTGAAATGATAGGTTACTAATATACATTAATGGTCCTGAGATCTCATCAATCACCTTTTTTATCGTATCCATATCAATTCCGTTACAATCAGTTGAAGTCTTTGATTTAAATTTTTTCACAATTCCTCCTGTGTCACATTACTGAGGAACATGGAGTTGGGATTTCGCTCTATGGTATCATAATAGTCCTCAATTGAAACTGGGTCTGGAATCTTTCTTCCAATTTTGGGCCAATGTTTACAAACTGGTTATTAAAGCTTTCAACTACTTCTTTATGTTGTCATTATGTTTATTTCTGTCTAAGAAGTAATGGGGATAATCCTCTTAGTCAATCAATCAATCAATCATGTTTATTTATATAGCCCCAAATCACAAATGTCTCAAAGGACTGCACAAATCATTACGACTACAACACCTCGGAAGAACCCACAAAAGGCAAGGAAACTCACACCCAGGGGGCAGGGAGAATTCACATTCAGTGGGACGCCAGTGACAATGCTGACTATGAGAAACCTTGGAGAGGACCTCAGATGTGGGCAACCCCCCCCCCCCCCCCCCCCCTCTAGGGGACCGAAAGCAATGGATGTCGAGCGGGTCTAACATGATACTGTGAAAGTTCAATCCATAGTGGCTCCAAGACAGCAGTGAGAGTCCCGTCCACAGGAAACCATCTCAAGCGGATCAGCAGCGTAGAGATGTCCCCAACCGATACAGGCGAGCGGTCATCCTGGGTCTCGACTCTGGACAGTCAGTACTTCATCCATGGTCATCGGACCGGACCCCCTCCACAAGGGAGGGGGGGACATAGGAGAAAGAAAAGAAGCGGCAATATCAACTGGTCTAAAAAGGAGGTCTATTTAAAGGCTAGAGTATACAGATGAGTTTTAAGATGAGACTTAAATGCTTCTACTGAGTAGCATCTCGACTGTTACGAGGAGGGCATTCCAGAGTACTGAGCCCGAACGGAAAATGCTCTATAGCCCGCAGACTTTTTTTTGAGCTCTAGGAATCACTAATAAGCCGAGTTTTTTGAACGCAGATTTCTTGCCGGACATTGGTACAATACAATCGGCAAGATAGGATGGAGCTAGACGTGTAGTATTTTATACGTAAGTAATAAAACCTTAAGTCACATCTTAAGTGCACAGGAAGCCAGTGCAGGTGAGCCAGTACAGGCGTAATGTGATCAAACTTTCTTGTTCTTGTCAAAAGTCTAGCAGCCGCATTTTGTACCAACTGTAATCTTTTAATGCTAGACATGGGAGACCCGAAAATAATACGTTACAGTCGAAAATAATACGTTACAGTAATCGAGACGAGACGTAACAAACGCATGGATAATGATAGTGCCATTTTTAATAATGCTATTGAGAATGTCCCATGTTGCTCTCATATCATTTTTGTTCCTGTCCAATAATTCACTGTAATATTCTTTTCTACATGATCGTAGTATGTTTGTTAACTTGTTTTTATACTTTTTGTACTTAACTTCTGCCTCTGTAGTTATTTGTACTATATAGTGTATTCTTCTTCTTACAAGCATTTTTTAATCCTTTTGTCATCCATGGTTGATTATTCTTTCTCTGTTTACTACTGAGTTGTCTCCATGGGCAATGTTTGTCATAAAGTATTATGAACTTGTTTAAGAAATGTTCATAAGCTTCATCAACCTCATTTTCATTGTACACATTGTCCCTATCTTGCTTTTGTAGCTCCATTTTGAAATCAATCATCTTCTTCTCTGTGCACAGTCTTTGAAATGTCCTTTCGTCTTCCATGTTCTTTTTGCAGTATCCATCATATATTGTAAAAACTGGCAGATGATCACTAACGTCGGTTATTAGTAAACCACTTGTAGTGTTATTATCAAAATCATTAGTAAAAGTATTATCAATAAGCGTGGCACAGTGTCCCGTGATTCTGCTTGGCTTTGTGGTTTTAAATGATAAATAAAAATAAATGGGTTGTACTTGTATAGCGCTTTTCTACCTTCAAGGTACGCAAAGCGCTTTGACACTACTTCCACATTTACCCATTCACACACACATTCACACACTGATGGAGGGAGCTGCCATGCAAGGCGCCAACCAGCACCCATCAGGAGCAAGGGTGAAGTGTCTTGCTCAGGACACAACGGACGTGACGAGGTTGGTACTATCAATCAATCAATGTTTACTTATATAGCCCTAAATCACTAGTGTCTCAAAGGGCTGCACAAACCACTACGACATCCTCGGGCAAGGAAAACTCACACCCAGTGGGACATCGGTGACAATAATGACTATGAGAACGTGATACTGTGATACTGATGACTATGAGAACATATGAGAACATGATACTGTGAAAGATCAATCCATAATGGATCCAACACAGTCGCGAGAGTCCAGTCCCAAGCGGATCCAACACAGCAGCGAGAGTCCCGTTCACAGCGGAGCCAGCAGGAAACCATCCCAAGCGGAGGCTGATCAGCAGCGCAGAGATGTCCCCAGCCGATACACAGGCGAGCAGTACATGGCCACCGGATCGGACCGGACTCCCTCCACAAAGGAGAGTGGGACATAGAAGAAAAAGAAAAGAAACAGCAGATCAACTGGTCTAAAAAGGGAGTCTATTTAAAGGCTACAGTATACAAATGAGTTTTAAGGTGAGACTTAAATGCTTCTACTGAGGTGGCATCTCAAACTGTTACCGGGAGGGCATTCCAGAGTACTGGAGCCCGAAATGAAAAAGCTCTACAGCCCGCAGACTTTTTTTGGGCTTTGGGGATCACTAATAAGCCGGAGTCCTTTGAACGCAGATTTCTTGCCGGGACATATGGTACAATACAATCGGCAAGATAGGCTGGAGCTAGACCGTGTAGTATTTTATACGTAAGTAGTAAAACCTTAAAGTCACATCTTAAGTGCACAGGAAGCCAGTGCAGGTGAGCCAGTACAGGCGTAATATGATCAAACTTTCTTGTTCTTGTCAAAAGTCTAGCAGCCGCATTTTGTACCAACTGTAATCTTTTAATGCTAGACATGGGGAGACCCGAAAATAATACGTTACAGTAATCGAGACGAGACGTAACAAACGCATGGATAATGATAGTGCCATTTTTAATAATGCTATTGAGAATGTCCCATGTTGCTCTCATATCATTTTTGTTCCTGTCCAATAATTCACTGTAATATTCTTTTCTACATGATCGTAGTATGTTTGTTAACTTGTTTTTATACTTTTTGTACTTAACTTCTGCCTCTGTAGTTATTTGTACTATATAGTGTATTCTTCTTCTTACAAGCATTTTTTAATCCTTTTGTTATCCATGGTTGATTATTCTTTCTCTGTTTACTACTGAGTTGTCTCCATGGACAATGTTTGTCATAAAGTATTATGAACTTGTTTAAGAAATGTTCATAAGCTTCATCAACCTCATTTTCATTGTACACATTGTCCCTATCTTGCTTTTGTAGCTCCATTTTGAAATCAATCATCTTCTTCTCTGTGCACAGTCTTTGAAATGTCCTTTTGTCTTCCATGTTCTTTTTGCAGTATCCATCATATATTGTAAAAACTGGCAGATGATCACTAACGTCGGTTATTAGTAAACCACTTGTAGTGTTATTATCAAAATCATTAGTAAAAGTATTATCAATAAGCGTGGCACAGTGTCCCGTGATTCTGCTTGGCTTTGTGATTTTAAATGATAAATAAAAATAAATGGGTTGTACTTGTATAGCGCTTTTCTACCTTCAAGGTACACAAAGCGCTTTGACACTACTTCCACATTTACCCATTCACACACTGATGGAGGGAGCTGCCATGCAAGGCGCCAACCAGCACCCATCAGGTGCAAGGGTGAAGTGTCTTGCTCAGGACACAACGGACGTGACGAGGTTGGTACTAGGAGGGATTTGAACCAGGGACCCTCGGGTTGCGCACGGCCACTCTCCCACTGCGCCACGCCGTCCCTAAATTTTAGGATATAAACTGATGCTGTACATTGTATCAACTTCTGCTTGTTAGGGTTCAATAAGTCAATATTAAAGTCACCGCATAAGAACATTATTTTTTTACCATTGTCCATGTAAGTTGCCTTGATCCATTCTTCAAATGTTTCTATACTTGACTTAGGTGATCGGTATATACAACTGATGAGTATGTTTTTGCTATTTTCCTGACATATTTCAATGGTAATACATTCTAAGATATTATCCATAGCAAATGACATGTTTTTTACCACTTTGTAGTTCAGGTTCTTCATCACATACACAGCTACTCCTCCTCCATTTTTGTTGGTTCTGTTAATATAGTTTAGTTCATATCCTTCCAGATCAAAATCTATTCCTTTTTTATCATCAATCCATGTTTCTGTGACGGCGATCACTTTGAAGGGTTCGTTGATGTGTTCCAAAAAGTTATTAATATTGTGGTAGTTTGCATACAAGCTTCTGCTTTTAAAATGAATAATTGACAATTTGTTGTCACTTTTAATGATGCTGTTGTATTGTTCATCTGTGTAATAAAAACAATTATTACTAATGTGGGAAAAAAACTTTGTATCTGGATCTATATCGTTTTCCAAATCCTGGTTTTTGTGCTCTTTGTTGCAGAAGTTTTGTAGTTCCATATTTCCTTGCTCAACAATCTTTGATGTCGTTTCAATAATCTCTATAAGTGTAGATGGATGCAGTCCTGAATCTAGGTCTTCTTTTTTAGTCGTCCCTAGCAGCGTAGTAGTGTTGATGTTGAGTTTAGGTGCTTGTTTTCTGTCAGAGTCCATTATCATCGTTGTTGTGGAAGCTGTGTAAACTTAAAATTTGTCCAGGTCTTTGATGTCATTGACAACAATTACTCTTGCTTCTGGACCTCCATTCAGCTTGATGTAGATTTTACAGTTGGCGCTCCAAGTTCCCTGGATTTTTCCCTGCTTTCTCAAGTCGCGTGCTTTCTTGGCGATTCCAGCATTAAGTTTAGTGAGATGCTCATTCATGTACACATTTGTTCCCTTCAGCTTCTTTCCCTGTCTCAGCAATGCCATTTTAGATTTTCTGTTTACGAATTTCACGAGCACATCTGGAGTGGTGTTGTTGTCTCTTCTGTTCAGTGGGATGCATGTTTTGATGGTATTAATGTCGATTTCAATTTCCTTTGATTGCAGAAAGTTGACCAGTTGCTGTTCTGCCGAGACAAGATCCATTTCATCTGGTTCACCTACATTATTCACAGCCTTCGCATAGGATCTTGGTTTAATTCGATGCCCTGTCACGATGATATCATTCATTCGTTTATCCTGCTCCATTTCATCTATGATATTCCACAGCCTGTAGTTGTCTTCTTGAAGGGTCTTCATTTGTTGGCGCATATCTTCTTGAAAGGTCTTCAATTGTTGGCACATATCAGAAACTTCATTTTTTCTGGTGATGATTTGAGTTTGCAGACTTTCAATATTTTGCTGCAGACTTTTCACATCTTGTTTGTGTTCTTCCATTGCTTTTTTCAGCTCTTTTTTTATTTCTTTAATTTCTTCTTTCATTTCTATCCAACCTTCTTTTAATTCATGGAGTATTTTTAGTAGTGCTCGTTGTTCCCCATCATGTCCTGTGTCCAGTCTCAAATCTTGGTCCCAGTTGTGTCCTGTGTCGGCTGACACCGAAGATTTCGGGCTTTCCGTATTCCCTTTAGCTTTTGGCATAGCGGCAGATTGATGACGTCAGTGCCTCTTGTGTCTTAAACGGCAGTTACTTTAGCAACTTGTAGCACGTTTAACTTGGTTGTTCCGACAATGCGTACCTTGTGTTGTTCAGAGATCAATTTGAGGTGTTAGTCTGTCAACTTATAACACTCTGCGACGTTGGAAGCACTTTAAAACAGCTGTAAACTCGCCATTGTTTTTGGTTGCTAGGCAACCGCTTTGAGTTGCGGTAAAGCGCCAATGGCTTGAGGCAAACGTCTCATCCAACTTGCCTTATTTCAGCGTATCAGTGCCTCACAACTGACCAAAATGAGGTCAAGGATGCCAGGTGACTCTCCTATGGCTGTGATCGCAAATCAGTGGTCAGAATAAACAAAAACTCCGGTAGCAAAAGCGGAGCCTTTTTCTATTGCGTCCTTCCTCATGTATGGATAACCTGCAGAGGCATTTGCAACGATAAAGTCAACGAAATCACAAAGGTGAGTTGTGTTGATGTTGTTGACTTATGTGCTAATCAGACATATTTGGTCGCGGCGTGACTGCCAGCTAATCGATGCTAACATGCTACGCTAATCGATGCTAACATGTTATTTACCGGCGGTGCTAAAGCAGACATGGCACAGAGATGGATGGACAACCTGCAGATGCAATTGCAACTATATTATGTTTCCTTCCATCCATCCATCCATTTTCTACCGCTTATTCCCTTTTGGGGTCGCGGGGGGCGCTGGCGCCTATCTCAGCTACAATCGGGCGGAAGGTGGGGTACACCCTGGACAAGTCGCCACCTCATCGCAGGGCATGTTTCCTTCCAGTCACATTTAATGCGAAAAAACCACTTACCAATCGACGGATTTAAGTTGCTCCAGTGTCACAAGATGCGAAAGTCCTGATCGTTTGGTCCGCACATTTTACCGGCGATGCTAACGCAGCTATTCGGCCATGCTACGGCTATGAATAGCGTCAATAGCTATTCGCTCAATAGCTTCAGTTTCTTCTTCAACACTTTCATACTCCCAACCATTCGTTTCAAAACATGCGTAATCTGTTGAATCGCTCAAGCTGCTGAAATCCGAGTCTGAATCCGAGCTAATGTCGCTATATCTTTCTGTGCTATTCGCTATTGTTTGTTTACATTGGCAGGACTGTGTGACGTCACAGTAAAATGAACAGTGGCTTTGAGGGATCGAAAATAAGGCACTTTAAAGCTTTTTTTAGGGATATTCCGGGATGGTAAAATTTTGAAAAAAACTTCAAAAAATACAACAAGCCACTGGGAACTGATTTTTATTGTTTTTAACCCTTTTGAAATTGTGATAATGTTCCCCTTTAAGTCGGGGGTCCACGTTAATCAATTCATGGTACAAATATATACTATCAGCATAATACAGTCATCACAAAGGTTAATCATCATAGTATATACATTGAATTATTTACATTATTTACAATCCGGTGGGTGGGATGAGGAGCTTTGGTTGATATCAGTACTCCAGTCATCAACAATTGCATCAACAGAGAAATGGACATTGAAACAGTGTAGGTCTTACTTAGTAGAATATGTACAGCCAGCAGAGAACATTGTGAGTTCAGATAGCATAAGAAGAAGTATATCATTAGAAATACATTTGATTATTTACATTAGATCTGATAGCATAAGAACAAGTATATACATTGGAAATACATTTGATCATTTACAATGTGTTGCCCAGTGTGTGTGTGTGTTGTGCTGTAAATTCCGTGCCGTTAATGTACAAAACCAGTGAAGTTAGCACGTTGTGCAAATCGTTAATAAAAACAGAATGAAATGATTTGCAAATCCTTTTCAACCTATATTCAATTGAATAGACTGCAAAGACAAGATACTTAACAATTGAATGGGAAAACTTAATTTTTTGCAAATATTAGCTCATTTGGAATTTGATGCCTGCAACATGTTTTTAAAAAATCTGGCAGAAGTGGCAAAAAAGACTGAGAAAGTCGAGGAATGCTCATCAAAGCCTTATTTGGAACATCTCCCAGGTGAATAGGCTAATTTGGAACAGTTGGGTCCCATAATTGGGGATAAAAACAGCTTCTATGAACTGCTTAGTCATTCACAAACAAAGATGGGGCGAGGGTCACCACATTGTGAACAAATGCGTGAGCAAATTTTCCAACAGTTTAAGAACAACATTTCTCAACAAGCTATTGCAAGGAATTTAGAGATTTCATCATCTACGGTCCGTAATATCACCAAAAGGTTCAGAGAATCTAGAGAAACCACACTGCACGTAAGCGATGATATTACAGACCTTCGATCCCTCAGGTAGTACTGCATCAAAAAGGGACATCTGTGTGCAAAGGATATCACCACATGGGCTCAGGAGCACTTCAGAAAACCACTGTCAGTAATTACGGTTGGTCGCTACATCTGTAAATTCAAGTTAAAACTCTACTATGCAAAGCCAAAGACATTTATCAACAACACCAGGGAAACGTCGCCAGCTTTGCTGGGCCCAAACTCATCTATGATGGACTGACGCAAAGTGGAAAAGTGTTCTGCGGTCTGATGAGTCCACATTTCCTAATGTTTTTGCATACCATGGACGTTGTATCCTCCAGAACAAAGAGGAAAATAACCATCCAGATTGTTCTAGGCGTAAAGTTCAAAAGCCAGCATCTGTGATGGTATGGGGGTGTATTAGTGCCCAAGGCATGGGTAACTTACACATCTGTGAAGGCACGATTAATGCTGAAAGGTACATACAGGTTTTGGAGCAACATATGTTGCCATCCAAGCAACGTTATCATGGACGCCCCTGCTTATTTCAGCAAGACAATGTCAAGCCACGTATTACAACAGTGTGGCTTTGTAGTAAGAGAGTGTGGGTACTAGACTGGCCCGCCGGTCGTCCAGACCTGTCTCCCATTGAAAATGTGTGATGCATTATGAAGCCTAAAATACCACAACAGAGACCTCGAACTTAAGCTGTACATCAAGCAAGAATGGGAAAGAATTCCAACGGAAAAGCTTCAAAAATTGGTCTCCTCAGTTCCCAAACGTTTACTGAGTGTTGTTAAAAGGAAAGGCCATGTAACACAGTGGCAAAAATGCCCCTGTGCCAACTTTTTTGCAATGTGTTGCTGCTATTAAATTCTAGGTTAATAATTATTTGCAAACAAAAAAAAATGGTTTCTCCGTTCGTACATGAAGCATCTTGTCTTTGCAGTCGTTTCAATTGAATATAAGTTGAAAAGGGTTTGCAAATCATTGTATTCTGTTTTTATTTTCATTTAACACAACGTGCCAACTGCACTGCTTTTGGGTTTTGTATATTTCCTGTTGTTGTTTCTCCTAATTCTATAGTAGACCTAAATGGGTGGTATTCAACCTTTCCAGAACCCCAAAGCACTTTTGATTAGTTTCAGTCAACTGATTCTGTTCTAGGTACTCTAGTGTTGAACAAAATAATGATGATGATAAACTTCCGAGCAGCCAGCAAGGAGGATGTCTTTGAAGTGAAGCGAATTATATTTATATAGCGTTTTTCTCTAGTGACTCAAAGCGCTTTACACAGTGAAACCCAACATCCAAGCCACGTCTAAACCAGGTGGGCAAAGTGTCCTGCCCAAGGACACAACGGCAGTGACCAGGATGGCGGAAGCGGGAATCGAACCGGCAACCCTCAAGTTGCTGGCACGGCCGCTCTACCCTTTGACTCACTTGCGAAAAAATTGTTAAAACATGACTGATGTTCATTCACATAAACAAAAAAAATTTCCGGGTTGACTTCAAATAACCGCGATCCCAAAAGGGAATAAGCGGTAGAAAATGGATGGATGGATGCACTTCAAATAAAATAATGAAAAGTAAATTAGAGATATTTTAGCAATTAATTTCATTCCTCACTCCCTGGATTCACGAAGGTAAACACACCAGCAACCAGCTGTCCTCAAGTCCTAATCGCAGGAGTGTCATCTGACAAGGAGCAGGACCCTGACCCTGACAATTAAAGTTATGCAAAAACATAAATAAATTGTGTATAGAACAGACTAAAAATAATCACTCATTTACCTTAATCGCCTATCTCAGCTACAATCGGGTGGAAGGCGGGGTACACCCTGGACAAGGCGCCCCCCGTGACCCCAGAAGGGAATAAGCGGTAGAAAATGGCTGGATGGATTACCTTAATCGACACCCAAGATTAATAGGCTCCAACAGATTCAGTTTTGCTTGGCACGAAAACGTTTATATCTGATTATGAGATGAAAGGCATTAGGCAATTACACACATACACCAATTATCTCTTTTTACTGTGTGAGTTATGTGTGAGTCACACTGTTTCTCTGTCAGTCCCCTAGGGTTCGATATGCGTCTGCGTCTATTGTTTTTTCTACTCTTAAAAGGTTTTCGGTGCCCATATTTCACACGATTACAAACTGACCTGAGAGTGAAGCAAAGGAAAGAAAATATCTGTTTACTATCATACAAAAATATTTCAATTTCACGTGTGGTTGTTTTTACACCGACCAGCACGCGATGTCATGAACAAAGCAGGAAAAGTATTATTTCAAACTGTCTTATATTTTCTCTAATCATTCACATGCTTATTATTAAAGGATCAATAATTGCGACATGAGCTTTTTCCTGCGGACTGCTGAGCATCGGTAAAATTGATTTACAGAAAAACTGTCTTGTAGGAGCAAATAATACTGAAACAGGAATGTGAAAGACTCTCGCTGTCGTGCGGGTTCCAGGGACCACCAAGGAAGGACATGGCCTACTCAGTGGCCTAGTGGTTAGAGCAGGGGTCGGGAACCTTTTTGGCTGAGAGAGCCAAAAAGCCAAATATTTTAAAATATATTTCCGTAAGAGCCATATAATATTGTTTTTAACACTAAACACGTGCATTTTTAAGTAAGACCAACATTTCGAGAGTATAATAGGTCTCTTATTCTTTGTAATAACATTGTTATTCTGAAGCTAACTGTGGAGGGGGCGTGGCCTGCGGGCCGGCAGCGACAGGTGCGTAGATGGCCCACCTGGGCCTTGTTATCTAATCGCCTGTCGCTCTGTTATAAGCAGCAGCCAGGAGGAGAGACTGGGTTGGGGCTGGAAATACAATTGCTGGAAAGCAACTGAGAGACTTATTGAAATATAAAACAATATTGTAACCCTGAAACAGGCTCTCATGTCGGTGCTTGGGGGTCTGAAGAACCCCCACAGTAACCAATAATAAATAAATAACCTCTTACCATTAACGCAACTTCTTGAACAAGTGCGGTAGAAAACGGATGAATGGATTAAAAATGCATGAGAATATTGTATAATTTTAACATTATTTTTAACACTGTGATTACAAGTGGAATTATTCATTACTTATCGTGTTAAGCAACGTCAGCTAAGATTTATCAAAGAGCCAGATGCAGTCATCAAAAGAGCCACATCTGGCTCTAGAGCCATAGGTTCCCTACCCCTGGGTTGGAGTGTCCACCCTGAGATCGGTAGGTTGTGAGTTCAAACCCCGGCCGAGTCATACCAAAGACTATAAAAAAAAATGGGACTCATTGCCTCCCTGCTTGGCACTCAGCATAAGTGTTGGAATTGGGGGTTAAATCTCCATAAATGATTCCCGGGCGCGGCACCACTGCTGCTCACTGCTCCCCTCACTTTCCAGGGGGTGATGAAGGGGGATGGGTCAAATGTAGAGGACACATTCCACCACACCTGGTGTGTGTGTGACAATCATTGGTACTTTAATTAATTATTTAATTAATTAATCCAAAGACATGCACCTGGGGATAGGTTGATTGGCAACACTAAATTGGCCCAAGTGTGTGAATGTGAGTGTGAATGTTGTCTGTCTATCTGTGTTTGCCCTGCAATGAGGTAGCGACTTGTCCAGGGTGTACACTGCCTTCCGCCCGATTGTAGCCGGGGTAGGCGCCAGCTCCCCCCGTGACCCCAAAAGGGATTAAGCGGTAGAAAATGGATGGATGGATGGAATTAAATTGGCTTTGAGCAGTTTTGACTTTCTTTATTTTCCAATAAGAAAAGTATTTTTCGGGTTGCTTTTCAGTCACCCGCGTCGTCTGCCTCTCGCTCTCACTCTCGCTCTCTTCCGGGTTGCATGCACTTCGTCTCGTTCTGTCGTTGTCTCTCTCCCCGACGTTCACGGCTGCTGCCCTATTAAACAGTGCAAGAGGATTCATTAATCGAATACAGGGGAGCAGTGAGCAGCAGCGGTGCCGCGCCCGGGAATCATTTATGGAGATTTAACCCTCGATTCCAACACTTAATGCTGAGTGCCAAGCAGGGAGGCAATGGGTCCCATTTTTTTTTATAGTCTTTGGTATGACTCGGCTGGGGTTTGAACTCACAACCTACCGATCTCAGGGTGGACACTCCAACCCAGGGGTAGGGAATCTATGGCTCTAGAGCCAGATGTGGCTCTTTTGATGACTGCATCTGGCTCTTTGATAAATCTGACCTGACGTTGCTTAACATGATAAGTAATGAATAATTCCACTTGTAATCACAGTGTTAAAAATAATGTGGCGTCGCTGCCGGCACGCCCCGCCTCGCCGCTCGCTCGCCATCCCCGCCTCCTCGCCGCCATCTTGGGCTGGGCTCCGGCATGCCCTGCCTCTCTGTCGGACTGTTGGCTCCGCCTCTCCACAATGAACTACAGCTTTTTTAATCTAATGTTGGCACATATCTTTTCAAAAAAGTCCTCAATGAAAGCCATAGTGTAATGTTTGAATCCACACAAAAGGCTTTATTAGTTTCCATTTAAAGGGCCGTCTCCTGTACACTCAATAACATCAATGGGATCCAACCACACAAAGCCATAACCTCCTCTGAGGGAAAAGTACAAGGCTCGCAGGCTATGCATGTTGTCTAAAAATCAATGTTTTACTTTGCAACACACCTCCCGACTAGACGTGCAGTATAGACCTCAAGAGGAAGTGTGTCTTCCCGTCAGAACGTGACTGCACCCAACCAGACCAGACATGGTTCCATGTATCCAGAAGCATGAAAACCAACATTGTTGCTGAGGTCACAGTTCCCTGTAAAGAGACACTAACCATGTCCAAACAACTGAATTCCACGACCTGGTCCACACAAACATCTTAACCATTGAAATCGTCTGATGCAGGTTCCAAGCAAAATCTGTGCACTACTTTCTCCAGAGGCTTGGGCTGGTCCCCAAACATGAAAGCAACCAGTCAGGTCCGCAGCAGCCGAGTCTAGCTCAAGATGGTTTTGGAGTAAAAGAGTCCACAGTTGAAACTCTTCTACTGGTGAAGCTCAGTTTTTGCTGCCCCACTCAGGCGAGGTTCACAGGTTGAGCGCTGAAACACCTGTATACCTCAGATTCCTGCTGACGGGGCGAAAGGGTTTCCAACAATGTAGATGTTTCAAATAATATTATGTCTGAAGCATACTTGCCAACCTTGAGACCTCCGATTTCGGGAGGTAGAGGGAGGGCGTGGTCGGGGGTGGGGCGAAGGCGTGGTTGGGGTGGAGGGCGTGGTTAAGAGGGGAGGATTATATTTACATCTACAATTCACCAACTCCAGTATTTCGTAGTGTGTGAATGTGAGTGTGAATGTTGTCTGTCTATCTGTGTTGGCCCTGCGATGAGGTGGCGACTTGTCCAGGGTGTACCCTGCCTTCCGCCCGATTGTAGCTGAGATAGGCGCCAGCGGCCCCCGCGACCCCGAAAGGGAATAAGCGGTAGGAAATGGATGGATGGACATATATATATATCTATATATATGTAGTTGTGGGAAAAATCACAAGACTACTTCATCTCTACAGAACTGTTTCATGAGGGGTTCACTCAATCATCAGGAGAAAAAAAAAAAAAAAAATCTCCTGATGATTGAGGGAACCCCTCATGAAACAGTTCTGTAGAGATGAAGTAGTCTTGTGATTTTTCCCACACCTACATATTGCGCTCTACCACGGTATCGAGCACTATTCTCTGGATAATCCAGTCAAGATATATATATATATGTGTGAAATACTTGACTTTCAGTGAATTCTAGCTATATATAGTTATTTTATTATATATATATATATACATAAAATAAATAGTTGAATTTCAGACGGCACCTATCAAATACACAGTAATAAAAACACAGTTGTTCTACTAATTGTACTGTGCTTGCTGGTTACTAAAAAAAACCCAACAACAACACTTACCTTTCACTATTTGAGTAACATTTGTTCTGCCATTTATTTCTTCATTTTGCTCGTTGACGGTGTAATATATTGGGTTGGAGTCAATAACCAGGCGAGGTGATGAAGTTACTTCTCTTTACTGTGGGCTTCAGAACAGACTCCCACCTTGCCGTCAGGTGCCCAACACCACGTAAATCGTTGGCCAATCAAAAAGCAACTCCATAACGCTATAGCCAACATTCACCAGGAGATGGCGACAGACAACATAGAATCACTCCATTACAGACGGCGTTGCCCTGGCTGTAACTTCCTCGTTCTTCGGCTTCGTCTCCTTGTGTGTGCAGTTTTTTATTCAAATCCGTAGATGTTGTAACGTGATTGGGCAGGCAAGCTGTTTATATAGTGGGAAAGCGAACGTGAAAACAGGCTGTCCCCATTCAGGTCTGCAAGGAGCTGGAAGGGGCGTGGCTTCCAGCTCCGGCTGAATTTCGGGAGAAAATTTCTTTCGGGAGGTTTTCGGGAGAGGCGCTGAATTTTGGGAGTCCCCCGGAAAATCCGGGAGGGTTGGCAAGTATGGTCTGAAGAGCTCTGCTTCTCCACAGTTTGTGTAGTTCTTGCAGTTGCAGCTTGTGGCGAAGCATCGCTGATGTTTACTTCTTTCAGCCCATCAATTTCTTCACAAAGTGATGCTCGAATATTCTGCAGTTTCATGTTCATGTTTTATCCGTTTATTTAGTCGTTTAGTCTTCATGTCATTCAACGTCCACTTTATTGCCCATATTATGCTTTGATCATGCCTCTCTTCCACGTCCACCTCTGCATTCTCATCTTGCTTTGAGTGATCCTGATCCTGAATTTTCTAGTTGGTATTTTGAGTTTCCTTTTCTCCTCTTAAGCAAGAGTGATTTTTGCTTTATAAAGTTTTGCAGCCGTAGTGGTGAGTTCAGTTTATTTTTACAGTTTCTTCTCTTCCTGTTTTTTGAGTCATTTTGTTAACTATTTTTCTAGATCAGTAACACGTGTAGAAGTTTTATAGCCCATTGTTTCTCCCTTATTTTGGTGCGTTTTTGTTATTGTTAAAGGCCTACTGAAACCCATTACTACCCACCACGCAGTCTGATAGTTTATACATCAATGATGAAATATTAACATTACAACACATGCCAATACGGCCTTTTTAGTTTACTAAATTACTATTTTAAATTTCCCGCGGAGTTTCTTGTTGAAAGCGTCGCGGAATGATGACGTATACGCGTGACGTCCCGGGTTGCAGGGGACATATTAGCGCAGCACCATTTGCGGCTAAAAGTCATCTCTTTTCATCGCGCAATTAATCAGTATTCTGGACATCAGTGTTGCTGAATCTTTTGCAATTTGTTCAATTAATAATGGAGACGTCAAAGTAGAAAGATGGAGGTAGGAAGCTTTAGCCTTTAGCCACACAAACACAAGGTGTTTCCTTGTTTAAAATTCCGGAGGTGAAGCTTTACTATCAGAGCGGTCAAGCGAACATGGTTCCCAACCACTTGTCAACCGGAAATTGTGGTAAAAAGTCGCCTCTTACCGGAGATCAGCTTCTGTTGACTTACCTCAGAGACTGGCGTCAAAACACCCGTGGCCACACCCCTCCGACTATCAGGTACTATATAATCTCACTAAAACACTAGCAACACAATAGAAAGATAAGGGATTTCCCAGAATTATCCTAGTAAATGTGTCTAAAAACATCTGAATCCGTCCCAATGCAATCGCCTTTTTTTTCTAAACTTTTTTTTTTTTTCTAGTCCGTCGCTATAAATATTATAATCCATGAATCTTTCATCCTCGCTCAAATTAATGGGGAAATTGTCGTTTTCTCGGTCCGAATAGCTCTTTTTGTTGGAGGCTCTTATTAACAACAATGTGAGGATGTGAGGAGCCATCACCCTTGTGACATCATCGTCTGCGACTTCCGGTAAAGGCAAGGCTTTTTTATCAGCACCAAAAGTTGCGAACTTTATCCTCGATGTTTTCTACTAAATCCTTTCAGCAAAAATATGGCAATATCGCGAAATGATCAAGTATGACACATAGAATGGACCTGCTATCCCCGTTTAAATAAGAACATTTCATTTCAGTAGGCCTTTAAATTTCATAGTTATATTCCACGCTAAGTATAGTTGGAGATTGATATTTTTTGTTTCTTCCTCTTGGAGTGATTTTTGGTTCGTTTACTTTTTGTGGAACCTTTTCACCTAGTTCAGGGGTGGGGAACCTATGGCTCTAGAGCCAGATGTGGCTCTTTTGATGACTGCATCTGGCTCTCGGATAAATCTGAGCTGACTTTGCTTAACACGATAAGTAATGAATAATTCCACTTGTAATCACAGTGTTGAAAATAACGTTCAAAATATAAAACATTCTCATGCATTTTTAATCCATCCAACCGTTTTTTACCGCACCGGTTCAAGAAGTTGCGTTAATGGTAAGAAGTTATTTATTTATTATTGGTTAGTGTGGGGCTTGCCCTCCTGGGGGTTCTTCGGACCACCGAGCACCGACCTGAGAGCCTGTTTCAGGGTTACAATATTGTTTTATTTTTCAATAAGTCTCTCAGTTGCTTTCCAGCAATTGTCTTTTTCTCTGTTGTCCTTGCTCGTGCTTTGGCTCCAGCTCCAGCCCCATCTCTCCTCCTGGCTGCTGCTTATAAGAGAGCGACAGGTGATTAGATATCAAGGCCCAGGTGGGCCGTCTACGCACCTACAGTATATTGCTGATTTTGAGGCTGATCGTGGCAACACCCCGCTTCGCTGCAGGCCCGCAGGCCACGCCCCCTCCCCAGTCAGCTTCCGAATAACAATGTTATTACAAAGAACAAGAGACCTATTATACTCTAGAAATGTTGGTATTACTTAAAAATGCACGCGTTTAGTTGTGTTCAGTGTTGAAAAAAATATTATATGGCTCTTACGGAAATACATTTTGAAATGTTTGGCTTCTTGGCTCTCTCAGCCAAAAAGGTTCCCGACCCCTGGCCTAGTTGTTAGGTTATAGCCGTTGGTACATTGCCCTGACTCGGAAGGTGAAAAGCAAACTTTCAAAATAAAAGCCTGCCGGATGGTTCTCCACTCTGCACCTGAGTCCTGTTTTTGATCAAGTCCTGACACATAATGATTGTGAATAATAGGCAATATTTCAAACATGTGCACTTTGCCTTGAACAGGGGTGCCCACACTTTTTCTGCAGGCGAGCTACTTTTCAATTGACCAACTCGAGGGATCTACCTCATTTATATATATCATTTATATTTATTTATTTATGAAAGAGACATTTTTGTAAACAAGTTAAATGTGTTTAATGATAATACAAGCATGTGTAACACATATAGATGTCTTTCTTTCACAAAGACAAGAATATAAGTTGGTGTATTACCTGATTCTGATGACTTGCATTGATTGGAATCAGACAGTAATGATGATAACGCCCACATTTTCAAATGGAGGAGAAAAATGTTGTCCTTTCTGTACAATACCACATGAAAGTGGTTGGTTTTTGGCATCTAATTCATCCAGCTTCCATACACTTTACAAGAAAAACATTGGGGGCAAATTCCGTAGCTTGCTTGATTGACATTCACGGCACCCGAGGGTCTTGTGAGAAGACGCTGGCTGCTGCCAGTTCATTATTATGAAAAAATGACAGAGAGGAAGGCGAGAAACACTTTTTATTTCAACAGACTTTCGCGCCGTCCCTTCCGTCAAAACTCTAAAGTCCGACTGCACATTTCCTATCTTCACAATAAAAGCCCTGCTTCATGCTGCCTGCGCTAACAAAATAAGTGTTTCGGAAAGCTGGCGTGCACAAGTGATGTGCACGCCAGCTTTCTGACGGATCGCTTGTGCACGCTAGTTTTCCGAGACTCTGTATTTAGTTAGCACAGGCGGCATGAAGCAGGGCTTTTATTGTGAAGATAGGAAATGTGCAGTCGGCCTTTAGAGTTTTGACGGAAGGTACGGCGTGAGAGTCTGTTGAAATAAAAAGTGTTTCTCGCCTTCCTCTCGGTCATATTTTCATAATAATGATCTTGCAGCAGCCAGCGTCATCTCACAAGACCCTCCGGTACCGTGAATGTCATTTAAGTGACGTCTTGGTGAAGATTGATGATCACTAATTTTTAGGTCTATTTTTTTTAAAAGCTTGGCTGGAGATCGACTGGTAGCTCGCGATCGACGTAATGGGCACCCCTGGCCTTGAACATCATGCCTTCTCCTTTATGTTCACATGCATTTTTCTCAAATGTTGACACTGTTATACCTTTTTTTAAAGCATATAGCGATGGTGGCTCATCATTAGTGTGCATCTCTCTTGTGCTCTGTTTTTTTTTTGTACTTTCTGCTCACATTTACCTTACATTTCGCTTAAAATACCTGTCATTGTCTTTTCAGAAGCAAATGTTTAACACACGTCATTGAAACGGTTGTGGTGAAGACAGCTCGGCGTCGTACTCACACACTTGAAGCTTTTCAACGGAATGCCAAAGTCAGGCTGAAAGAGAGACTTCTTATCCTTGTCACAGCTTTTACTTGACATTCTTTACTGGTTGGCCTTCGTGCTCATGGCTCGGTTAGAATACTAAAAAATATTCAGTATGAGGGACTCTATCTCTTAACCGGAAATAATTGGTCTGTCTGCTTCTAGTTCCCCCCCCCCCCCCCCCCCCCCCATTCCTATTGTACTGACAAATTGTCGGCTTCCTTTTCCCGCCAATTATCTGGCCACCGTTAATATATTTTATAACATGGAACGCCAACTTTCATCATTATGAGAACTACTTTGACAAAAACAAAGGACAGAATAGCTATTTGTGATTTATTTACAGTTTATGATATTGACAAATTTAAATTGTGCTGTATTTTCAAAACAAATCTGGCAACAGTGTTTAATCCAATCAACAGCTTCCTTTGATCTACTCAGTAAGAGTAGCAAGAACACAAAGGGCGGAACAAAGAAGACGTTTCTGACGGATGTGATGTCAAATAAGGACGAGTGGTTAGTGGCAAGTAAAACAAACAATAACCGGAACAAAAAGACCCGAAGTAGACGAAGCATACAGTCGTGGTCAAAAGAACATTTTTGTTTCATCTGACCACAGAAGTTTCCTGCAGAAGGTCTTATCTTTGTCCATGTGGTCGGCCCTAAGCTCTGGAACACTCTGCCCCTCCTTGTTCAAACTGCTTCCACAGTGGAGTGTTTTAAGTCTCGTCTTAAGACCCACTTTTATTCTTTGGCTTTTAACACTACGTGAGTTGTGTGGTCCTCTGTCCTCTGTTGTCCTCTGTGTTTTTATACTTTTTGATTTCTATTTTACTGTTTTAATTGATTTTACCCTTTAAAATTGTTTTTAATCATATTTGTTTTTATATTGTTTTTTTTTATATTGGTTTTATATTTATTTATTTTTTTGGTTTTATTCAGTCATTGGTGGAGAATAATATTGTTTTTTTTAATATCGTTTTTAATATGGCTGTGCAGGACTTTGGAAACATTATTGTTGTTTAAATGTGCTATATAAATAAAGTGGATTGGATTGAAAAATAAATTGGGCTGTTTCTCCACAAAACCCAGCAATATATTTTTGGAGGAGAAAAGGTGAGGCCTTTAATCCCAGGAACACCATGCTCACCGTCAAGCATGGTGGTGGTAGTATTATGCTCTGGGCCTGTTTTGCTGCCAATGGAACTGGTGCTTTACAGAGAATAAATGGGACAATGAAAAATGAGGATCACCTCCAAATTCTTCAGGACAACTTAAAATAATCAGCCCAGAGGTTGGGTCTTGGGCGCAGTTGGGGTGTTCCAACAGGACAATGACTCCCAACACATGTCAAAAGGGGTAAAGGAATCGCTAAATGAGGCTAGAATTAAGGTTTTAGAATGGCCTTTCCAAAGTCCTGACTTAAACGCGTGGACAATGCCGAAGAAACAAGTCCATGACAGAAAACCAAGAAATTTAGCTGAACTGTACCAATTTTGTCAAGAGGAGTGGTCAAAAATTCAACCAGAATTTGCCAGAAGCTTGTGGATGGCTACCAAAAGTGCCTTGTTGCAGTGAAACTTGCCAAGGGACCAGTGTTAATTTTGTTGACAAAAATTTTTCGTCATAGTTATCGTCAACAACCTTTTTTTTTCTGACTAAAACGAGACAATAACTAAATAAAAAATAACTCACGTGGACTAAGACGATGACGAGGTGTATTGACATATTCGTCAATGAATAAAAACGAGACGAAAATGTCTGCCAGAGACGAGATCCAATCGGAACTCATTTCGTTAGGAAGAGGCGGGAGGAGTTGGGAAGAGAACCAATCAGAGCGACGTGTTAAGGAAGTTACGTAAACGTAGTTTGCGTTTGAGACTGACCCGGGAATGTGCTGCAGAAGACAACATGTCAACGCCGGGGAGGAAGAGGAGAGAAGACATATGGGGAAATTTTATATTTGACGTCAAAGATAACAAGACGCAGTGTAAGAAATGCAGCGCAAGGATTACGGGGAAAAACACAACAAACTTCAAGCGACATTTACAGTCGAATCAACCAGAAATCCACACACAGGTAAGCATTTTCCACAACATACAACTCACTCAACGTTATCCCGTTTATTACACGGCTTACTCGTGGAATACTAAATTTGAGACATGATTTTCATCAAAATACGACTTGTATCGGTGATTTTTCCGCTGTTTTGCTTTGACTTTCAGAAATTGAAGGGAACGTTTGCATATTACCCTTTAGTCGACTAAATCTACTGTAGTTTTCGTCGACTATAATCTTATAATATTTCGTCAACTAAAACTAGACTAAAACTAAAACAATTTAAATAACTAAATTATGACTAAAACTACATTTTAGTCAAAAGACTATGACTAAAACTAAATCAAATTTTGCTGTCAAAATTAACAGTGCGTGGAGGCGTTTGGGTGGCATACCATGAATTGATTAACGTGGAGCCCGACTTAAACAAGTTGAAAAACTTATTCGGGTGTTACCATTTAGTGGTCAATTGTACGGAATATGTACTGTACTGTACAATCTACTAATAAAAGTATCAATCAATCAATCAATCAATCCTGACCAGATGCCCAAACCACCTCATCTGGCTACTCTCGATGTGGAGGAGAAATGGCTTTAGTTTGAACTCCTGCCGGATGACAGAGCTTCTCACCCTATCTCTAAGGGAGAGACCCGCCACCCGGCGGAGGAAGAACATTTCAGCCGCTAGTACCCATTACCATAAATGTGGCAGAGACCATGCACTTTTTACGCCGACTACCCCTTCTGGGGCAAAGGCCGTCTTCAAGTGATCTCCAGGCAATTCTTTCTTGGGCCGTTCTCTCCAGTTGCTCTTGGTGTCTGCCTCCAGGTCTCTGCACCAGGTGATTCTGGGACTGTCCCTGCGAGTTCCATATGTGGGCTTGTCTAGTAATGGTATTTGTGGGCTTACGCAGAGTGTGGCCTATCCAGCGCCATCCACGGTTCTTAATTTCAAACTTTCGTCGGAAGCTGATTTGTTCTTTGTCAGAGTTCAGTATTGCTGATGGTGTCTAGTCATCAGGTGTGGAGAATTTTCTGCAGGCTGCTGAAAAATATGACTTATTTTATCTTTATGAAAACATTGGACACAGTGTGTTGTCAAGCTTATGAGATGCGATGCAAGTGTAAGCCACTGTGACACTATTGTTCTTTTTTAGAATTTGTATAAATGTCTAATGATAATTTAAATAAGGGGTTTTTAATCACTGCTATGTTGAAATTATAACTATTGATACTGTTGATGATAATATTAATTTTTGTTTCATTACTTTTGGTTTGTTCTGTGTCGTGTTTGTGTCTCCTCTCAATTGCTCTGTTTATTGCAGTTCTGAGTGTTGTTGGGTCAGGTTTGGTTTTAGAATTGGATTGCATTGTTATGGTATTGCTGTGTAGTGGTTTGTTGGATTGATAAAAAAAAAAAAATCATCGATTTAAAAAAAAATTCGAATCGATTCTGAATCGCACAAGGTATTCGAATCGATTTTTTCCCACACCCCTAATATATACATAAAGATATCTCTCTCTCTCTCTCTCTCGCTCTCTCTCTCTCTCTCTCTCTCTCTCTCTCTCTCTCTCTATATATATATATATATATATATATATATCTTCCTCCCACTTCCAAAGACATGCACCTGGTGATAGGTTGATTGGCAACACTAAATTGGCCCTAGTGTGTGAATGTGAGTGTGAATGTTGTCTGTCTATCTGTGTTGGCCCTGTGATGAGGTGGCGACTTGTCTAGGGTGTACCCCGCCTTCCGCCCGATTGTAGCTGAGATAGGCGCCAGCCCCCCCCCCCCGCGACCCCAAAAAAGGGAATAAGCGGTAGAAAATGGATGGATGGATATATATATATATTTATGTATATGTATGTATATACACCCACATATATATATATATATATATATATACATACATATGCCTCACAATACGAAGGTCCTGCAGTCCTGGGTTCAAATCCAGGCTCGGGATCTTTCTGTGTGGAGTTTGCATGTTCTCCCCGTGACTGCGTGGGTTCCCTCCGGGTACTCCGGCTTCCTCCCACTTCCAAAGACATGCACCTGGGGATAGGTTGATTGACAACACTAAATTGGCCCTAGTGTGTGAATGTTGTCTGTCTATCTGTGTTGGCCCTGCGATGAGGTGGCGACTTGTCCAGGGTGTACCCCGCCTTCCGCCCGATTGTAGCTGAGATAGGCGCCAGCGCCCCCCGCGATCCAGAAAGGGAATAAGCAGTAGAAAATGGATGGATGGGATGATTGCTGGCCTCAGCCCAGAGGGAATTTCCTTTTTTGGTGGATTGCTCCGCCCACTTCCTGTTAGGTATCAGGAAGTGTTGACAGGGAGGGGACTGTTGATAGGGGTGGTTACCATGGTAACCTCCTTTAAATTGGGTCCAGGTGTGAGCACGGGCAGGGCAATTGGAATACAAACAGTTTTCGACCGTGTCGTGCCGTGAGTTGTTGTGACAACGCTGTATAAATATGCCAGCCAAGGTCAGAATACCTTTTGTGTTATAGCATACATTTGATTTAATTTGATAGCTTGAAAATAAACGGATTGCCATATCCAATCACAGTTCTACAGTATTGGACATTCTATCATTCACACGTGTCAAACTGGTCAACACAGTCGCCCTCGGTATCGGCCCAGAGGTAAGGGCTGTACAATTAAGTCGAAAACTTTTGTCTTCATTCGTTTTGGTACTAAGTTTGAACGTCAGTAAGACACTCAGTGGACACTTCATTAGAAACAGGAAGTAATTAGACTGCATCAACGCACAGGAGTCCAGGCTGTTTCGCCTCGTTTGGATTAGGAGACGGGAGGACAGCGGACGTGATCGTCGTTTCGAGCCAGGAGCAACACAGCGGCAGGCAGACGGAGGACGACGCGCTGATTGAAAAACAGCCACGGCGGCCTCGGCCCTCGGCGTTTGGAGCAGCTGAGCAGCGCTGTTTGAAGTTTGTACTCTTTTCGAAGGTATTGAACTGTTTTCGAAGAAAATCTTTTGAAGACAAGAACCAAGTCACTGGCCAGCATCAAGTAAAGGTATGTAGTGCGCTACACGGTATAATATATGGCCATAAAAGTGTGTATGCACACAAAGACAAGCAACAACACAAAAATCCAATGCATTGGTGGTTAGTATTTATTGTTATTAATGGGTATTTTCTATGAGGTTTTGTGCATGATTGCAACCCGTTCGTGGGTACATTTCAAATACAAGGTGGTTTATGATTCCTTGTGCAAGCCCGTTCAGTTTTGGTTCGAATAATTAATGAATAATTGCGGTTTTGATGTTCGGTGTTTTGAGTGACATTAACAAGGTTTCCATACATTTGATCTGATTTTGAACTGTGGGTTGAGTATAATCATGGATCCTGGGAAAGGCAAATATGATGCTTTGGAAATGCATGACCATGCGTTAATGGAGGAGGTCGATGTGGACATGGTTGAGGATTATAAATACCTCGGAATACACATCAACAACAAACTGAATGGGACAAAACACGTTGAGGCCCTCTACAAGAAGGGACAGAGTCGCCTCTACTTCCTCAGGAGGATAGGATCCTTCAACGTCTGTACAAAGATGTTGAAGATGTTCTACGGGCACCTTCTTGTACGCCGTAGCCTGCTAGGGCAGCGGGCTGAGAGCGAGGGACGCTAACGGACAGGACAAGTTGGTAGAGAAGGCCAGTAACGTGGTGGGAGTGGAGCTGGACTCTTTGGCGGTGGTGTCAGAGAGGAAAAGTCTAGCAAAACTCCTAGCCATTATGGACAACACCTCCCACCCACTACACTCGGACCTTGCGGAGAGAATGAGCACGTTCAGTGGAAAGCTCACACTCCCAAAATGGAACACGGAACGACACAGGAGGTCCTTCATACCGACAGCCATCAGATGGTGTAATACATATTTTCCTTGACTGTACTTAAATGTAGAATATATTTATATTATTCTTATATATTATAGATATAATAAATGTCATATATTTATTATTATTATTGTTTATTGGAACTGCGGTGCTGAATTTCCCCCAGGGATCAATAAAGTACAATAAAGTACTTTCTATTGTATTCTATTCTATTGTAAAAGTAACACATTCAATTGGTGACACAATTAAAGGTCAAACGGAACCCTCACAGGCTGAACTTTCAGAGATGATTGAAAATCCGTCACAGCCTGCAGAGGTGGAAAAACAGGTGGACACAGATCAAACATCTGATGTAAAAAAACGCAGTGAAAATGACACCGAAAGCCCAAATGCACAGAATTGAAACACTTCAGAGGGAGAGAAGATCCAAATTAAACAAGGCAAGCAACATGCAGAAACATATCATGGAAATGATGGAAAATGGAGAGGACAAAATGGAAGTGCAATCTGCTTTCACCAAATATCTCAATGTTATAAAGGAAGCTGCAAGTGCACACCAATCCCTGCAACCAATTCTACCTGCAGAGGACCAAATCAAACACGAAATATGGTACAAAGCCAAATTAATCAATGTACATGAATGTATTGTGCATGTTAACATCTGGATAAAAACACCAACCCTGGAAAATATGGAGGATTTGGAAAACGAAATCAATCCAAATGACAGCATTTCTAATGTTACAAGTGACAAATCGCATGGCAGTCACACAAACTCTGGTTCTAGTAGATCAAGCACCTCCTCAGCTCGCAGATCGGCAGAGGCCGAAAGGGCTGCCCTCGCTGTCCGCTCTGCAGCTCTAAAAGAAAAACATGCCTTGGTCGAGGAGGAGGAAAAGATAAAAAATAAATTGGAAGAAGAGTCACTACAGATCAAAGGAAAATTGGAAGAATAGTCACTACAGATCAAAAGGAAATTGGAAGAGGAGAGGAAAAGAATCAGAAAGAAAAAAGAAATGATGGACCTGGATGCTCAATTGGCAGCTGCTGATGCAAAATTAGCAGTTTTGAAAGCTTCCAGCCTTTTATTCTTCCTCACAAACAGCATATGATGGCATGAGCTCCTACTTAAAGGCCTACTGAAACCCACTACTACCCACCACGCAGTCTGATAGTTTATATATCAATGATGAAATATTAACATTGCAACACATGCCAATACAGCCTTTTTAGTTTACTAAATTAAAATTTAAAATTTCCCGGGAGTTTCGTCTTCGAAACGTCGTGTAATGACGTGTACGCAAGACGTCACGGGTTTTTAGGAAGTATGAGCGCTATACAGTTTTTTGGACATCTGTGTTGCTGACTCTTTTGCAATTTCTTCAATTAATATTGGAGAAGTCACAGTAGAAAGATAGAGTTGGGAAGCTTTAGCCTTTAGCCACACAAACACACGGTGATTCCTTGTTTAAAATTCCTGGAGGTGAAACTTTCCTATGGATCAGAGCGCGGTCAAGAGAACATGGATCCCGACCATATGTCAACCAGCAGATTTCGGTGAGAAAATTGTGGTTAAAAAGTCAGTTCTTACCGGAGAAAAGCTGAACTTGTGCCGTCCATAGCTGCCGTAGACTCCCCTGAGACACTGCGCGTCAAGACACCCGTGGACACACCCTTCCGACTCTCAGGTATTATTTATCTCACTAAAACACTAACAACACAATAGAAAGATAAGGGATTTCCCAGACTTATCCTAGTAAATGTCTCTAAAAACATCGGAATCTCTCCCAATGCAGTCGTGTTTTTTTGTTTTTTTTTAGTCCGTCGCTATCAATATCCTCAAACACGAATCTTTCATCCTCGCTCAAATTAATGGGGAAATTGTCGTTTTCTCGGTCCGAATAGCACTTTTTGTTGGAACCTCCCATTAAAAACAATGTGAATATGTGAGGAGCCATCACACGGGTGACGTCATCGTCTGCGACTTCCGGTAGAGGCAGGGCTTTTCTCTTAGCACCGAAAGTTGCAAACTTTATCATGGATGTTCTCTACTAAATCCTTTCAGCAAAAATATGGCAATATCGCGAAATGATCAAGTATGACACATAGAATGGACCTGCAATCCCCGTTTGAATAAGAAAATCTCATTTCAGTAGGCCTTTTAAAAGGAACCAAGGAATCACCGGCCACTCTCAACCCCCTGGCTACAGACTATCGACCCCTCACACAGCAGCAGCCAAGCCAAGCTTCCCCACCAACTCCACCACAGTTTTTACACCATCCATCCGAGCAACAACAATTGACAGCATGGCAACTACAATATAGGACATCACCTACCATTCAACCACCCACACTTTGGCAAGGGCAACAGTCATTACTTTCACACCCTAAACCCATTCAGGTACAAGCGCAGCCACCATCTTCAATACCAAACCAGCAGTGGGTCTTTTGGAATGCAGTACAGGACCATAGCCCTACAACCAACATAGACCCCCCTGTACAGCAATCAAGGCAATGCAACATTTCTCCTCCAACCAATGGCACCCCCACTTAACATAATTTATTGCACAGGCAAAATGAGATGGCAACATTGCAAATGTCGTTGCAAAGATCTCATCTACTCCCACCAAGGCAGATTCCCTATTTCGACGGTGATCCTTTACTGTACAGAACCTGTGTCAGAGCATTTCTGCAATGCATTGAGAAAAACGCAAGCAACAAAGGAGACTGTTTGTGCTATCTGGAAATGTACACTAAGGGTCAACTTAAAGAACTGGTGCGTAGCTGTCAACACATGCCCCCAGATAGAGGAAACGAGATGGCAAAGTATTTATTGGAAAAACACTTTGGTGACCAGTACCAGATTACTGAGGGAAGCTCTGTTTCATAAGGACTTCCCTCAATCGTCAGGATCTCCTGACGATTGAGGGAACCCCTCATGAAACAGTTCTGTAGAGATTAAGTAGTCTGGTGATTTTTCCCCACACATACATATGTATGTATGTATGTGCGTGTGTGTATATATATATATATATGTAAAGACATGCACCTGGGGATAGGTTGATTGGCAACACTAAATTGGTCCTAGTGTGTGAATGTGAGTGTGAATGTTGTCTGTCTATCTGTGTTGGCCCTGCGATGAGGTGGCGACTTGTCCAGGGTGTACCCCGCCTTCCGCCCGATTGTAGCTGAGATAGGCGCCAGCGCCCCCCGCGACCTCAAAAGGGAATAAGCGGTAGAAAATGGATGGATATATATATATATATATATATATATATATATATATATATATAGGTAACCGAATATATTCGGCTGAATATGGCAAAAAAAGCCACATTCAGCCTTCGGAGGAATGAGTTAAAAACAAGGCCGAAAAGTGGCGTGTGACGCAATTTTTTTGACGCAGTGACGCAATCAACCAACGTGCAGTGACATGGTGACGTTGGGATATGTTGTGTACCTGTATAAGTGTATGAGGTTACAAGCACACACTTAATTGAGATTTAGTGGGGCCTCTTTTTACATTATTAGCCTGTTATGTAGGCTACCTGTATAAGTGTAAGAGGTTACAAGCACACACTTAATTGAGATTTACTTGAGCCTTCTGTTTACATTATTAGCATATCTACTGTGGCTAAGCAGACTTTTGCCAGAAGGACAATAATTCATTTGTTGTGGGTTTATCCACTTTAATGCACTTTATTATTTTTTTGGAATGCATGTTTTGTTTGAAGGCCTAATATAAATGAAAAACCTTGTGCTTTTTTTGAAAAGCAAAGGCTACTGGAATATTAAAAAATGTCAATATTCAATAGAAAAATACTTTATTTGAAAAACATGTCTAAATATTTATTCTAGGCTATTTATGCAATATAAAAAAAATGGTGAAAAACTGCATGCATTATTTGGTATTCGGCCTTCAGCCAAGCGTTTAAATTTTATTCGGCTTCGGCCACAAATTTTCATTTCGGTGCATCCCTAATATATATATATATATGTATATGTATATATGTATGTATATGTGTGTGTGTGTGTATAATGCACCACTGTCTTGTGTTTAAAGTGCTGCTCTGTTTGAAGTCTTGTGGGCCTTTTTAACTGTTAATCTTAGATGATTACATTACAAATGCAACTCCCACAGTGCATTGCACGGATTAATAGTATCCAGTTCTCAATAGTAATTTAAAGGCCTACTGAAACCCACTACTACCGACCACGCAGTCTGATAGTTTATATATCAATGAAGAAATATTAAAGGCCTACTGAAATTAGATTTTCTTATTTAAACGGGAATAGCAGGCCCATTCTGTGTCATACTTGATCATTTCGCGATATTGCCACTTCCAAAGACATGCACCTGGGGATAGGTTGATTGGCAACACTAAATTGGCCCTAGTGTGTGAATGTGAGTGTGAATGTTGTTTGTCTATCTGTGTTGGCCCTGCGATGAGGTGGCGACTTTTCCAGGGTGTACCCCGCCTTCCGCCCGATTGTAGCTGAGATAGGCGCCAGCGCCCCCCGCGACCCCGAAAGGGAATAAGCGGTAGAAAATGGATGGATGGATGGATGCCATATTATACTTTTATACTTACGTATAAAATACTACACGGTCTAGCTCCAGCCTATCTTGCCGATTGTATTGTACCGTATGTCCCGGCAAGAAATCTGCGTTCAAAAGACTCCGGCTTATTAGTGATTCCTAGAGCCCAAAAAAAGTCTGCGGGCTATAGAGCGTTTTCCGTTCGGGCTCCAGTACTCTGGAATGCCCTCTCGGTAACAGTTCGAGATGCTACCTCAGTAGAAGCATTTAAGTGTCACCTTAAAACTCATTTGTATACTCTAGCCTTTGGATAGACCTCCTTTTTGGACCAGTTGATCTGCCGCTTCTTTTCTTTCTCCTATGTCCCCCCCTCTCTTGTGGAGGGGGTCCGGTCCGATGACCATGGATGAAGTACTGGCTGTCCAGAGTCGAGACCCAGGATGGACCGCTCGTCGGGACCCAGGATGGACCGCTCGCCTGTATCGGTTGGGGACGTCTCTACGCTGCTGATCCGCTTGAGATGGTTTCCTGTGGACGGGACTCTCGCTGCTGTCTTGGATCCGCTTGAACTGAACTCTCGCGGCTGTGTTGGAGCCACTATGGATTGAACTTTCACAGTATCATGTTGGACCCGCTCGACATCCATTGCTTTCGGTCCCCTAGAGAGGGGGAGGGGGGGGGGGTTGCCCACATCTGAGGTCCTCTCCAAGGTTTCTCATAGTCAGCATTGTCACTGGCGTCCCACTGGATGTGAATTCTCTCTGCCCACTGGGTGTGAGTTTTCCTTGCCCTTTTGTGGGTTCTTCCGAGGATGTTGTAGTCGTAATGATTTGTGCAGTCCTTTGAGACATTTGTGATTTGGGGCTATATAAATAAACATTGATTGATTGATTTTTGCTGAAAGGATTTAGTAGAGAACATCCACGATAAAGTTCGCAACTTTCGGTGCTAACAGAAAAGCCCTGCCTCTACCGGAAGTCGCAGACGATGACGTCACATGTTGATGGCTCCTCACCTATTCACATTGTTTTTAATGGGAGCCTCCAACAAAAAGTGCTATTCGGACTGAGAAAACGACAATTTCCCCATTAATTTGAGCGAGGATGAAAGATTTGTGTTTGAGGATAGAAAAAAAAAACGCGATTGAATTGAGACGGATTCAAATATTTTTTAGACACATTTACTAGGATAATTCTGGGAAATCCCTTATCTTTCTATTGTGTTGTTAGTGTTTTAGTGAGTTTAATAGTACCTGATAGTCGGAAGTGTACGTCCACGTCTTGACGCGCAGTGTCTCAGGGAAGTCGACGGCAACTGTATGGGCAGCACAAGCTCAGCTGATATCAGGTAAGTGGCGACTTTTTAATCACAATTTTCTTACCAAAACCTGCTGGTTGACATTCGGCTGGGATCCATGTCCGCTCTGATCCATAGTAAAGTTTCACCTCTGTGAATTTTAAACAAGGAATCACCGTGTTTGTTTGGCTAAAGGCTAAAGCTTCCCAACTCCATCTTTCTACTTTGACTTCTCCAATATTAAATGAACAAATTGCAAAAGATTCAGCAACACAGATGTCCAATATACCGTGTAATTATGCCGTTAAAGCAGACGACTTTTAGCTGTGTGTGTGCGCAGCGCTCATATTCCTAGCAGCCCGTGACGTCAAGCGTACACGTCATTATTAAGCGACGTTTTCAAGAAAAAATTGATGTCTCCGGTAAAATATATATCACAATTTCCCCATCCAAAAACATGCTTGTTGATGTAGAGAAAACATGTTCGCTTGACCGCTCCGCTTCACAACAAACAAAGAAACACCGGCTGTGTCTCGGTGCTAAAGACAGCTGCAATCCACCGCTTTCCACCAACAGCATTGTTCTTTATAGTTTCCATTATTAGATGAACAAATTGCAAAATATACAGCAACACAGATTTCCAAAATACTGTGTAATTACGCCATGAACAGAGACGACTTTTAGCCGTGTTTGGTGCAGCGCTAATATTTCCTTACAGTCCGTGACGTCACGCGTACACGTCATCATTCTGCGACGTTTTCAACGAGAAACTCGCGGGAAATTTAAAATTGCAATTTAGTAAACTAAAAAGGCCGTATTGGCATGTTTTGATAATGTTTAAAGGCCTACTGAAACCCACTACTACCGACCACGCAGTCTGATAGTTTATATATCAATGATGAAATATTAA
Source organism: Nerophis ophidion (assembly GCF_033978795.1). Classification (NCBI taxonomy): domain Eukaryota; kingdom Metazoa; phylum Chordata; class Actinopteri; order Syngnathiformes; family Syngnathidae; genus Nerophis; species Nerophis ophidion. Next base: position 58,715,791 of record NC_084621.1, on the reverse strand, counting down.
CATTGCAACACATCCCAATACGGCCTTTTTAGTTTACTAAATTGCAATTTTAAATTTCCCTCGAGTTTCTCGTTGAAAACGTCGCGGAATGATGACGTGGACGCGTGACGTCACAGACTGTCAGGAAATATTAGCGCTGCACCAAACACGGCTAAAAGTCGTCTCTGTTCATGGCGTAATTACACAGTATTTTGGACATCCGTGTTGCTGAATCTTTTGCAATTTGTTCATTTAATAATGGAAACTTTAAAGAACAATGCTGTTGGTGGAAAGCGGTGGATTGCAGCTGTCTTTAGCACCGAGACACAGCCGGTGTTTCTTTGTTTGTTGTGAAGCGGAGCGGTCAAGCGAACATGTTTTCTCTAAATCAACCAGCATGTTTGTGGATGGGGAAATTGTGATATATATTTTACCGGAGACATCATTGGATTATTTGTCGCCCTGCAGCAGCTGTCATGTCAAAAAAGGCAGCTGTGAGCTTGGCTCCTCGGCTTCTCTCTGAGACATTGCGTGTTCAGCGCAGCCATCCGATCTCGAGGTATGACTTTACAATCTTTAAAATCTCACTAAAACACTATCAAAACAATAATCAGATAAGGGATCTTCCAGAATTATCCTAGTAAATTATCCTAAAAACATCTGAATCGCTCACAATGCAATCGCCTTTTTTTTTTTTTTTCTTTCTAGTCCTTCGCTATCAATATCCTCAGCCACGAATCTTTCATCCTCGCTCAAATTAATGGGGAAATTGTCGTTTTCTCGGTCCGAATAGCTCTTTTTGTTGGAGGCTCCCATTATAAACAATGTGAGGAAGTGAGGAGCCCCCACACGGGTGACGTCATCATCTGCGACTTCCAGTACAGGCAAGGCCTTTTTATTAGCGACCAAAAGTTGCAAACTTTATCGTCGATGTTCTGTACTAAATCCTTTCAGCGAAAATATGGCAATATCTCGAAATTTACAAGTATGACACGTAGAATGGACCTGCTATCCCCGTTTAAATAAGAAAATCTAATTTCAGTAGGCCTTTAATTAAAGGCGTTTCGGAAACATTTCCGTCCCCCAGGAGGGTCATGACGAAATAAATAAGGAGTTGAAGCGGATAGCATTTGATCCTTTGGTGAGTCACTTAAAATCATGTGGCAAAGCTGGCAGCACCTCATTTTTGTTTGGAATTTTGGATCGCTCTTAAAAATGTGTTTCTATAACAGGATGTGTAAATGGTAACATATTCCAACGGAAAACATGAACAACTTTTATTCTTTTAAAGTCAGCAAAAACATTTGAGAAAGGGCCATGATAGAGTGATGATAACGTCACAACGAAACAAACATGGTGCACCGCAGCACCATTTGCATGTTTGCTTATATCACTTAAGTGCATGAAATAAACACAAACTACAAACTCCATCGTTTTGTTTGGAGAAACTTTCTTTTTTCACTAAATTGTTGTGGTCTGAAGTAGTCCTTCATGAGTTATGCTACATCTTTATATGGTGGCAAGCACTCCCCACTGGTGTATAAGCAACAAAAACCAAACTCTTGGGGGAACCCAACTGGTGGGAAGCTGGAATGTTTTTTTTATTTTTGCTCTTTGCAACACCAAAGGAAGTCCCAAACATTGACTGGAGAATAAAAGACAAAACAAACCCTTGTATGGAAACTGGCCTGAGGAGATTCCTTTTAAATCCTAAGTAAACACAAAGGAATTTGAAACATGGAAAGCAAGTTTTGAATACGGAGTCAAAATATATGTATTTCAGAGTTTAATACAAGCACGATGAGGCCTAGTTATACTGTACTTACAACACCAATGTCAGATTGTGACGACTTCACAGATTAGAACATTTGCATTTCAAACAACAACAACAATATTAACATTTCCATTGGTTTCAGAGACAAATCATATAAACCGCGGATGCATTTATTCATTCATTCGTTCTCTACAACGAATCCTGTTGTGTCTTCGGTGAGCTGGAGCTGATCCCAGCTGTCTAAAATTTAAACGACTGGCATGGTACAAATAAACATACAGTCGTGGTCAAAATTTTACATACGTAAGCGACACAATGTACATTTTTGTTTCATCTGACGTCACCTGGACAAAGATAAGACGTTCTGGGGGAAAGTTCTGTAGTCAGATGAAACAAAAAATGAGCTGGATTACCCAGCAATGTGCTTGGAGGAGAAAAGGTGAGGCCTTTAATCCCAGGAACACCGAACCTACCGTCAAGCATGGTGGTGGTAGTATTATGCTCTGGGCTTGTTTTGCTGCCAATGGAACTGGTGCTTTACAGAGAGTAAATGGGATTACCTCCAAATTCTTCAGGACAACCTAAAATCATCAGCCCGGAATTTGGGTCTTGGGCGCAGTTGGGTGCTCCCACAGGCCAATGACTCCAAACACATGTCAAAAGTGGAAAAGAAATGGTTAAATCATGCTAGAATTAAGGTTTTAGAATGGCCTTCCCAAAGTCCTGACTTTAACTTGTGAAAAATGCTGAAGAAACAAGTTCATCTCAAAACACCAACAAATTTAGCCAAATTCCACCAATTTTGTCAACCAGAAGCTTGTGGATGGCTACCATTGCAGTGAAACTTGCCAAGGAACATGTAACCAAATATTAACATTGCTGTATGTATACTTTTGACCCAGCAGATTTGGTCACATTTTCAGTAGACCCATAATAAATTCATAAAAGAACCAAACTTCATGAATGTTTTTTTGTGACCAACAAGTATGTGCTCCAATCACTCTATCACAAAAAAATAAGAATTGTAGAAATTATTGGAAACTCAACACAGCCATGACATTATTTTCTTTACAAGTGTATGTAAACTTTTGACCACGACTGATCCAAAGAGCACCTTTTTATGTTTTCACATTTCACGTTACTATCTACTATACAAATCAGCATCAAACTTTGTGATTTTTTTTTTTTTTTACATATATTATATTTTGAAATGAAATATTTATAAATGCATATTCAATCTTATAGTATTGATAAAATGTACATGTATATTTTTTTCTGTGGTGTTAAGTACCAGGAAAGGGTGCTTAACAATTAATGTATGTGTCATTTACAAGATTAAAAGCCTGGCTCAGTAGGAAAAAAAAAAGGCAACGCTAATGTGAGTCAGTGTCTTTGCTAGCTAGTGTATTTATAATAGAGCCTTAATAACCACACGCACTTTTTCTAATGATGCAGTTAGGTATTCAACCAAGAATAAAGCAGGAAAGCTCTTATTCGCCGCATTGATTTTTTTTTGGTCAATGAAACGTGGGAGTATGGAGCGACTACAATTGTTGATTCTTGTCGCAACTGGCTTCAAAAACAATGTTTTTTTTCTTTTTCAGACAATACAGAAAAGCAGTAAAATGTTCAGTATGGAATATTACATTATTCTACTGCGATAACATGTGGTATAGTACATCCCTTTAAAAGCCCAAACAACCCAACATTCAGTATGGAGGAACTTCCAAAGTAAAATCCAGATGTAGTACAATTTGGAATTTGACCAACAATTTCTGAAAAATATACATATAAGTCACACAAAAAGGTTGAACCGGTGTTTTGGCGAGACATGCTCCACATTGGAATCCATGCACCCCCAGCATTAATTTAATTGCACATTGAAGGATTCTTTCTTGTGAGTGCAATTGTTATCCAATGTATGATTTATGAAGATGTCAAAAATCAATTGCAGCAAGGCATGCTGGGAGTACTTCCAGTTTTCCAGCAAAAAAAAAAACATAACAAATCATACATTTGATTATTTGTAGTCTGAAATGTTTATATTAAATGACAAAATACAAAAATGTAGTGTTATTTAGGCCAACCATTGTACTCAGGCTGATTATTTCTTTTATGCAGAGGCAGGGGGGGCATGAATTTCAATTGGGAGCACGTCTTGCCAAAACACCGGCTTTTACATAATAGTCCAACAATTATGTAGTGTGTAATGAGATTTTTAGTCATTTGCATTTTCTATTTTTGTGCATGTGTGTGTGTGGGGGTGTGTCCTTGTATTTCAACCCTTCTTGAGACATCAACAAGGAAAAGTACCTTCCATATGAGGACCGGTGAACAAGTGAGGACCGAAATGATGGTCCCAATAAGGAGAACTATTGTATTTAATAGAGAGAGCCAAATACTAGAGTCTGTGAACATTGCTCCGAAGTCAAGATTTTTTGTTGATTTAATGTGAAGACAAAAGTAAACATTGACAAGTGCAAAGGTAGCACTATATGATAAAACAAGACGGCAGCTGAAGAAGGACTTCCCTATTCATCTCCCCAAGAAAACACCAGGTGAACAGCTGATTTTAAGACCTAATGCGCTGATATAAGACAACCCGCGTCCCATATGGAGGTGATCAAGGGGATGGGTCAAATGCAGTAGTGTGTGTGTGACAATCATTGGTACTTTAACTTTAATATGTGACCATAGGATGAACAAATACACTACAGCAGTGGTTCTCAACCTTTTTTCAGTCATGTACCCCCTGTGAACATTTTAATTCAAGTACCCCCTAATCAGAGCAAAGCATTTTTGGTTGAAAAAAAGAGATAAAGAAGTAAAATACAGCACTATGTCATCAGTTTCTGATTTATTAAATTGTATAACAGTGCAAAATATTGCTCATTGTAGTGGTCTTTCTTGAACTATTTGGAAAAAATAAAAAAAAATAACTAAAAACTTGTTGAAAAATAAACATGTGATTCAATTATGAATCAACTTAAAGTGCCCTCTTTGGGGATTGTAATGGAGATCCACTGGATTCATGAACTTAATTCTAAACATTTCTTCACAAAAAAATAAATATTTAACATCAATATTTATGGAACATGTCCACAAAAAATCTAGCTGTCAACACTGAATATTGCATTGTTGCATTTCTTTTTCACAGTTTATGAACTTACATTCATATTTTATTGAAGTATTATTCAGTAAATATATTTATACAGGATTTTTGAATTGTTGCTATTTTAAGAATATTTTAAAAAAATCTCACGTACCCCTTGGCATACCTTCAAGTACCCCCAGGGGTACGCGTACCCCCATTTGAGAACCACTGCACTACGGTACCAAGACTATTTTGGCCTTTAAGAGTTTTTATAGCTGGGTTGCCCAAAGTGCGACACAGGGGCCATCCGTGACTCGTTTGTCATCGGCCTTAAGCACATTACTAAAAACAAATCAAATGCAGATCTCATTTGCAGGGGTGCAAATGAGTGAAGTGAATTATATTTATATAGCGCTTTTTCTCTAGTGACTCAAAGCGCTTTACATAGTGAAACCCAATATCTAAGTAACATTCAAACAAGTGTGGGTGGCACTGGGAGCAGGTGGGTAAAGTGTCTTGCCCAAGGACACAACGGCAGTGACCAGATGGTGGAAGCGGGAATTGAACCTGCAACCCTCAAGTTGCTGGCACGGCCACTCTACCAACCGAGCTATACCGCCCCAAATGAGATCTACATAAAAAAATGTTTTAATCTACCAAAATTAGGGTGGTCCTAAAGAGGTAGGCATTTTCAGAGATCTCAAGAAGGTAACAAATACAATAGTGTGTGTGTGTGTGTGTGTGTGTGTGTGTGTGTGCGTGTGTGTGTGTGTATGTGCGTGTGTATGTGCGTGCGTGTGTGCGTGCGTGCGTGCGTGTGTGCGTGTGTGCGTGTGTGTGTGTGTGCATGTGATACAACAACATTAGGGTACCAAAGATGGCAAAGAGGAAAAAAGTGATGATCACCACAGAACCATAGTCATTTTTTTGTGATTATTTAAACTGACAATTTACAGCAAAACAATACCAGTAGGTGACAATAGTATTCATGTCTGTGCACAATTATATGTTTCTAAACTGTATATGAACTTCAAAAATGTTTTTGTTTTTTTTCTTCATATTTTTTTTCCCATTGGAACAGTGAATGTTAAAAAGTGTGATTGTATATTGAGTATAAAGCCTCCTACTGTATCAGTATTTTAGTTTGGTTTTATCAGTACAATTGGCAACAACTCTGTACAGCTATAAATTGTATTGGAGTAAGAATGTTATGTAAGACATACATTGCACAGCTCATACATGTTTTATGATTGCTGTCATGGTCTGCAACCCAACATCTTTTTATCTTGTTCAGTTCCTCTTCTGTCTGATGGTTTTGACTTGTTTGGTTTGCTAAATTAATTTCCGGATGGATTTTTTACAGGTACTTTATTGTTTATCTGCTTTCTTATGTTTTGGCATCAGTGAAATTTAAATATGAATATGACCAGCTTTGGAGCATTTTATTCAACTTTAAAAATTTCACATTAAAGAAAATCAAATGCAGGAATAGTAGAGCAGTGTTAGTCGGGGTGCTCCAAAAAATCTATTCACATCCGAATTGTGATTCTTATTCATTCCGAATCTCAATCAATTTGTAATTATGAAAAGTTGATAAAGATATATATTTCTTAAAAGAAAGAAGTTTTGAAAATCTTTTTTTTGGGGCCATATCTGCGCGTTTACGTCATGCGTCAGCAGATTTTGTAACCTGTTTTAAAAATGTTTTATTATCATTTTATACCAATTGATATATTTTGAGGATTTAATCGAGAATTGATTCCGAATCAAATCGTCACCCCAAGAACCGGAATCGAATAGTGGGATTTTGCAAGATCCCTAATTGTTAGCATTCTCTTGTTTAGTATCATAAGGTACAAAGCCTCTGACATACTACGAGCATCAATGTTTGGCAGCACTCTGATTGATTGGTCTGCTTTAGCCAATCACAAATGACAATTGACAATATACACATAAAAATGTTCTTATTTGACTAACCGAACATTCACAAATAACTTTGTGATTTTACCTATTCCTCAATTACAAAGTCAATGACACAGTAGAAGATTATTTCACTTACTGAAGGCAACAAGACACACAAACAACTCGTGCAATTATCATCACAATGAACAGCGCTTACGTGGAAAAAGGAATATTTACATGTCTTTGCTGCTATTGTACAGCATCTCACAAAAATAAGTACAACCCTCACAGCAACCCTTTGTGTTGTTATTCATCAAGGGACATCACTAAAGATATAGTTGGATAAACAACCATTTTTGTCATACTGCCATATCCCTAAGGCAGTGGTTCTTAACCTGGGTTCGATCGAAACCCTAGGGGTTCGGTGAGTCGACATCAGGGGTTCGGCAGAGGTCAAAACACACCCGATTCATCGTGTCAATAAAAAAAATCTCCCTATCGGCGTATTACGGATACGGCAACAGCAGAAGTCCCACTGATTTGCAGGTGTGTAATTTGTTGTGAGTTTACGCACTGTGTGGGTTTTATTCTTTGAACAAGGTGATGTTCATGCATGGTTCATTTTGTGCACCAGTAATAAAAGATGGTAACACTTGAGTATGGGGAACATATTCACCATTAATTATTGTTATTAGTAACATATTGGCTCTTAACTAGTCATTATTAAGTACTTATTAATGCCTAATTCGGCATGGCCTCATTGTAACCCTAACCCTCTAACCCTGGGGTCAGGAACCTTTTTGGCTGAGAGAGCCATGAAAGCCAAATATTTTAAAATGTATTTCTGTGAGAGCCATATACCATATTTTTCGGACTATAAGTCGCAGTTTTTTTCATTGGTTGGGTGTGTGCGACTTATACACAGGAGCGACTTATGTGTAAAATTATTAACACATAACCGTTAAATATCAAATATTATTATTTAGCTCATTCATGTGAGAGACTAGACGTATAAGATTTCATCGGATTTATCCATTAGGAGTGACAGATAGTTTGGTAAACGTATAGCATGTTCTATATGTTATAGTTATTTGAATTACTTTTACCATAATATGTTACGTTAACATACCAGGCTCCTTCTCAGTTGATTATTTATGCGTCATATAACGTACACTTATTCAGCCTGTTGTTCACTATTCATTTATTTTAAATTGCCTTTCAAATGTCTATTCTTGGTGTTGGGTTTTATCAAATACATTTCCCCCAAAAATGCGACTTATATATGCTTTTTCCCTTCTTTATTATGCATTTTCAACAGGTGCGACTTATACTCCGGAAAATACGGTATTATTTTTTTTACACTGAATACAACTAAATACATGCATTTTTAAGTAAAACCAACATTTTTAGAGTATAATAAGTCTTTTATTCTTTTTAATAACATTTTTACTCTAGAGCTAACCAATAATAAATAAAATACTTCTTAATGCGACTTCTTGAACTGGTGGGGTAAAAAAAGGGATGGACGGATGAAAATGGATGAGCATGTTTTTATATTTTCAACGTTGTTTTTTAACACGTACCATGAATTGATTTACGTGGACCCCGACTTAAACAAGTTGAAAAACCTATTCGGGTGTTACCATTTAGTGGTCAATTGTACGGAATATGTACTGTACTGTGCAATCTACTAATACAAGTATCAATCCATCAATCAATCGATCAAAACTGTGATTACCAGCGGAATTATTCATTACTTATCGTGTTAAGCAATGTCAGCTAAGATTTATCTGAGACCCAGATGCAGTCATCAAAAGAGCCACATCTGGCTCGAGAGCCATAGGTTCCCTACCCCTGCTCTAACCCTAACCAAATAACTCCAAATTAAGTCTTTGTTACTTAGAATATGTTCCCCTAGTGTCCAAAAACCTCTAAATTAAGTCTTTGTTACTTAGAATATGTTCTCCATACTAAAGTGTTACCAAAAACATATAACTTTGTCTTGAATTTGAAAAAAAAAAAACATTTTATTTTTCACTAAGGAGGGTTCGGTGAATGTGCATATGAAACTAACGAGGTTCGGTACCTCCAACAAAGTTAAGAACTGCCATTACTTTCTTAATTACATGCGAGCGTAATTTAAATCGACTTTAAAAAATACCAAACCTTTTTGTCAAAAAGACTGTAAGCAAGTGCGTGAAAAATGAATTCAATTAATTAAAATTGATCTGCGTTTATACATGATTCATGCGGTGTTTTGGTTTGAGTCAAAGCGTTGACAGATGTAGTTGTAACATAACTTCATAATTAAGATGAACACTTTTTAACTGTAAAACAATCGCGTAGAATGCCTACAAATTATGGTCAATAGAGCAGACAATAAGAAACACTTTACTATTATACTCTAGCACAGGGGTCGGGAACCTTTTTGGCTGAGCGAGCCATGAAAGCCAAATATTTTAAAATGTATTTCCGTGAGAGCCGTACAATTTTTTCTAACACTGAATACAACTATATGTGTGCAATTTTAAGTAAGACTAACATTTTTAGAGTTTAATAAGTCTATTATTCTTATTAATAACATTATTCTGAAGTTACCTAATAATACATGAAATAATTCTTACCATTAATGAACAGGTGCGGAAGAAAACAGATTGATGGATTAAGATGCATGAGAATGTTTTATATTCTGAAAGTTATTTTTAACACTGTGATTACCAGCCGAATTATTCATTACTTATCGTGTTAAGCAATGTCAGCTAATATTTATCTGAGAGCCAGATGCAGTCATCAAAAGAGCCACATCTGGCTCTAGAGCCATAGGTTCCCTACCCCTGCTCTAGAAAGACGTTCCGCAGCCTCCGAAGCAGAACCACCAGGTTCTGTAACAGCTACTTCCCTCTGGCCGTAAGACTGTTGAATGCATCATAATTATCCCCTCAATTAACCCCAAAATGGATTAACTCGCTGGAATAAAAAGACAATATAACATACATCCATAAACGTGGATGCATATGAAAAAGTGCAATATATGTACAGTAATCTATTTATTTATATATGCACCTTATTGCTTTTTTATCCTGCACTACCATGAGCTAATGCAACGAAATATCGTTTCTATCTGTACTGTAAAGTTTAAATTTGAATGACAATAAAAAGGAAGTCTAAGTCTATTAACAGTACAGTAATTTTCCAATTAACTCAGAGAACATGTCAATAAAACAAGTGAAACAATACTAGAGGTGTCAATTTTTTTTTTTTTTCAAATTAATCGACATTCTTATTTTTAACAATTCTTTAAACAAAATTATTTTTCAATTGTTTAAAAAAAATATATATATAATTATTAATTTATTTTCAATGTGTCCTGTCCAGACACTTGGTCAAATCATATTGTTGATGTAGATGCCCATATCTGCTGTGCAGATTTATTTTACCAAAGAGAAATGTGGTATATATATATATCGTCTTGCCTTGTTTTTATTTAAATTTCGTAAATATTTGGGAATAATTAATTTTAAGTAATATAAAAATGTATCAGTTTATCTATTTTATGGAGGAATGTAGTTGATCACAGAACTGGCACCCAATGTAATTCAAAAAGTATTGATTTTGATTCGAGAATGGATTCTGAAGCGAATCGTTACCCCCAAGAATCAAATCGATACATGTTTTTGCTTTGTAAACTATGCACACATTTGTGATGTCTTGTACAGAGTTGTGTTACATTTGTCGCAATCATGTGTTTTTAATGGTTAAGGTTACATCGTGCACCCAAAGCAGGGGTGTCCAAAGTGCGGCCTGGGGGCCATTTTTAATAGACCTGCGACACATTCTAATGAAAAAATTAACAAATACTGGTTTAGAAATTACTTAAAAAAAAAAAAAAAAAGAACAAATGCGACTGGCCCGAATCTTCCCAAAATTGAGACTTAAAGAACAAAATGGGCGAGGACCTGTGTGGCTTATTGTCCATGACATTTGATGATTTTCGTGCGTCCTGTCATGATAAACATGTGTAAACTTTTCTTGCAAGATAACACATTTTAAGTGTGCTAAAGCCCTCAAAAATGACTTAGTTGACGGATAAATAAAATTAGTAAAGGATTATTGTTAATTAATTAACTTAAGTGGTTTAGATTTTATATTACACCAAGCTAAGATGTGTATGTTTTGGTTCAAAAAGTGTAACATACATTGTTGAACTTACATTAAGGTGGTTTTAGCAGGGTGTGTCCAAAGTGTGACATGGAGGAAAATACAAACCCTGTTTCCATATGAGTTGGGAAATTGTGTTAGATGTAAATATAAACGGAATACAATGATTTGCAAGTCCTTTTCAACCCATATTCAGTTGAATGCAAGATATTTAAAGTTCAAACTCATAAACTTTATTTTTTTTTGCAAATAATAAATAACTTAGAATTTCATGGCTGCAACACGTGCCAAAGTAGTTGGGAAAGGGCATGTTCACCAATGTGTTACATCACCTTTTCTTTTAATAACACTTAATAAACGTTTGGGAACTGAGGAAACTATTTGTTGAAGCTTTGAAAGTGGAATTCTTTACCATTCTTGCTTGATCTACAGCTTAAGTTGTTCAACAGTCCGGGGTCTTGTTGTTGTAATTTACGCTTCATAATCTGCCACACATTTTCGATGGGAGACATGTCTGGACTGCAGGTGGGCCAGGAAAGTACTCCCACTCTTTTACTACGAAGCCACGCTGTTGTAACACGTGGCTTGGCATTGTTTTGGTGAATTAAGCACGGACGTCCATGATAACGTCGCTTGGATGACAACATATGTTGCTCCACAACCTGTATGGACCAATCAGCATTATTTGTGCCTTCACAGATGTGTAAGTTACCCATGCCTTGGGCACTAATACACCCCCATACCATCACAGATGCTGCCTTTTGAACTTTGCGCCTATAACAATCCGGATGGTTCTTTTCCTCTTTGTTCCGGCGGACACCACGTCCACACTTTCCAAATATAATTTGAAATGTGGACTCGTCAGACCACAGAACACTTTTCCACTTTGCATCAGTCCATCTTAGATGAGCTCGGGCCCAGAGAAGCCGGCGGCGTTCTTTTGTGATGTTGATAAATGGGTTTGGCTTTGCATAGTATAGTTTTAACTTGCATTTACAGATGTAGCGACCAACTGTAGTTACTGACAGTGGTTTTATGAAGTGTTCCTGAGCCCATGTGGTGATGTCCTTTACACACTGATGTCGGTTTTTGATGCAGTACCACCTGAGGGGTCAAAGGTCCGTAATATCATTGCTTACGTGCAGTAATTTCTCCAGATTCTCTGAACCTTTTGATGATTTTTACGGACCGTAGATGGTAAAATCCCTAAATTCCTTGCAATAGCTCGTTGAGAAATGTTGTTCTAAAACTGTTCGACAATTTGCTTACAAAGTGGTGACCCTCACCCCATCCTTGTTTGTGAATTACTGAGCATTTTATGGAAGCTGCTTTTATACCCAATCATGGCACCCACCTATTCCCAATTAGCCTGTACACCTGTGGGATGTTCCAAATAAGTGTTTGATGAGCATTCCTCAACTTTATCAGTATTTATTGCCACCTTTCCCAACTTCTTTGTCACGTGTTGCTGGCTTCAAATTCCAAAGTTAATGATTATTTGCACACAAAAAAAAATGTTTAATAGTATTAACATCAAATATGTTGTCTTTGTAGCATATTCAACTGAATATGGGTTGAAAATGATTTGCAAATCATTGTATTCCTTTTATATTCACGTCTAATACAATTTCCCAACTCATATGGAAACAAGGTTTGTATTTTAACGGCCTGACACACATTTTAAAAATACTATTACTTAAAAAAAAAGCGGAATTAAAGGGCAAATGTGTGATAAAAACCAGCCGATACCAGGAAAGATCACTTCCTGCTTCTTCTGATACAGGTAACTTATTGAAATTGAAATTTGGATCAACTGTAGTTCATGTACACTTTTATTTTCGGCTTGCTTAGTGGCGTCTTCGAAGGTTTTCAAAACACCACCGTAGCGATGCTTATGATAGGGTTTAATGTGTTGAAGCCTAATGCTTCTTTAATTTTCTCCTCACGGACTGTTTTTAGAAAAAAACATTTGCAAATAGCACACAGAACGTCTTCCTCTGAAACAGTGAGGAAGTCCCAAGCGATCAATGGCATGTTTGTTTACAACGGAGGACCTGACGACACAGCACAGTAGGGGGCAATCTCTCCTCGTTCGAGCAGTTTTTGTTTTAAATCTGCTATCAGAGCAAATTTTTTTTTAAATGCCACAAAAAAAAAGCAACGTTTTCTGCAACCTTCTGAAAAAGCTGTCGCAAATTCAGCAATGCAAGGCCGCAACAATCATTAAAAAAAACCTGCAAAATCCTGGAGGAACTGATGGAGTAAGTCAAGCTGTACATTAACTAATCAAAAATCTATAATATTCTTCCTTAAGAAGATATACATGAATAAACATGGTCGCAAAAATGTGAGGGATGTACTCACTTTTGTGAAATACTGTTGAAAATATCACTATTGTGTTACTCTGGCACCCATCCCCCACCTTGACGGTCAAACATTGGTGCAGTTTGTGGAAGGCGGTGTGTCCACCTTGCTCCGCATCTCCCGGACCTCATTGAGCGGCGGGTCTTCCGCTGCAATCTGGCATTTGAAGACCTGCTTGTACGCCTTCCTGAAGTTCTCGGACAGGAAGGCGTAGATGACGGGGTTGACGGACGAGTTGCTGTAGGCCAGGCAGTGGGCCGCCACGCGTAACACGAAGGAGGCCTGGTTCAGGGGGAAGGTGCCAAACTCTGCCCACAGGTGGACCACGTGGTGAGGCAGCCATGACAGGCAGAAGACCACCACCACCACCAGCACGGTCTGGGCAGTCTGGAATCAAAAACACATAAATAGAAATGAGCACAGAGAATTATAGTGCTTTTATTATTTGATGGATATTTGAAAAAGGTGAGTAAACATCAGATTTTAAAGACTTTATTTTGCATTGATTTATGGTGAACAGCAGGGATGTTCTGGACAGGAAGTTGTGCTGCTGGTACCAATAATCTATGAGTGAGATCGGCCGATTCTGATCACATGTGTAAACTGTACACTTTTAAATGTATTTATGCTGAGTGCTATTGACAGTTTAACAGAGTCGGCACAATATTTAAACTTGTTCTTTTATTACATACAATTGTCTGAGCAAAACAAAGTCAATAGTACACAATAACTAAACAAAGCGACGGACTACTATCTACTACTCGTTGATTTGCCTGATTGTAAAAGATGTCGAACGAGGAGGTGGTCTGCAGTAAAAAAAGGAGCAACGTTTATATGTGCTTAATATTTAGTGTTTTATCTTTCATGGTTAATATTGTAAATACCACATTCTTTATTTACAGTGGAGCAAAAAAGTATTTAGTCAGCCACCGATTGTGCAAGTTCTCCCACTTAAAATGATGTAATGTCTGTAATTTTCATCATAGGTACACTTCAACTGTGAGAGACAGAATGTGGGAAAAAAATCCAGGAATTCACATTGTAGGAATTTTAAATAATGGTATGGTGGAAAATAAGTATTTGGTCAACTATTCAAAGCTCTCACTGATGGAAGGAGGTTTTGGCTCAAAATCTCACGATACATGGCCCCATTCATTTTTTTCCTTAACACGGATCAATCGTCCTGTCCCCTTAGCAGAAAAACAGCCCCAAAGCATGATAATTCCACCCCCATGCTTCACAGTAGGTGTGGTGTTCTTGGGATGCAACTCAGTATTCTTCTTCTTCCAAACACGACGAGTTGAGTTTATACCAAAAAGTTATATTTTGGTTTCATCTGGCCACATGACATTCTCACAATCCTCTGCTGTATCATCCATGTGCTCTCTGGAAAACTTCAGAAGGGCATGGACATGCACTGTCTTAAGCAGGGGGACACGTCTGGCACTGCAGGATTTGATTCCCTGTCGGCGTAGTGTGTTACTGATGGTAACCTTTGTTACTTTGGTCCCAGCTCTCTGCAGGTCATTCACCGGGTCCCCCCGTGTCGTTCTGGGATTTTTGCTCTCTGTTCTCGTGATCATTTTGACCCCACAGGATGAGATCTTGCGTGGAGCCCCAGATCGAGGGAGATTATCAATGGTCTTGTATGTCTCCCATTGTCTGATAATTGCTCCCACAATTGATTTTTTTCACACCAAGCTGCTTGCCTATTGTAGATTCACTCTTCCCAGTCTGGTGCAGGTCTACAGTTCTTTTCCTGGTGTCCTTCGACAGCTCTTTGGTCCTGGCCATAGTGGAGTTTGGAGTCTGACTGTTTGAGGCTGTGGACAGGTGTCTTTTATACAGATAACGAGTTCAAACAAGTGCCATTAATACAGGTAACGAGTGGAGGACAGAAGAGCTTCTTAAAGAAGAGGTTACAGGTCTGTGAGAGCCAGAGATCTTCCTCGTTGAAGTGACCAAATACTTATTTGCCACAAGTAAATTCTTTAAATATCCTACAATGTGAATTCCTGGATTTTTTTTCACATTCTGTCTCTCACAATTGAAGTGTACCTATGATGAAAATTACAGACCTCTGTCATCATTTTAAGTGGGAGAACTTGCACAATCGGTGGCTGACTAAATACTTTTTGCCCCACTGTACATTCCAAGTGTCTCATTCAGTACACAAATTAAAAATTCAAATTTGTTTTTTGAGGTTGTTGTCTCTGTAATGCTTGTTTTCTTTATGTGGCATTGGGTTGCTTGAGGGCTTCACGGTGCGTCTGCCTCACAATATGAAGGTCCTGAGTAGTCAGGGTTCAATCCAAGGCTCGGGATCTTTCTATGTGGAGTTTGCATCTCCTACCCGTAAATGCGTGGGTTCCCTCCGGGTACTCCGCCTTCCTCCCACCTCCAAAGACATGCACCTGGGGATAGGTTGATTGGCAACACTAAATGGTCCCTAGTGTGTGAATGTGAGTGTGAATGTTTTGTGTCTATCTGTGTTGGCCCTGCGATGAGGTGGCGACTTTTCCAGGGTGTACACCGCCTTCCGCCCGATTGTAGCTGAGATAGGCACCAGGGCCCCCCGCGACCTCAAAAGGGAATAAGCGGTAGAAAATGGATGGATGGATGGGTTGCTTGAGTGTAGTTCACTTTTACGACACTGGGGGGGGCATTGAACATATCATTGCATCAGCAAGCCCTGAAAGTTAAGGTGAACTTCAGGTCAATTCTTTAACTGGCAGTGTGCGTCAATACAAAGTAAGTTACTTTATATAGACTTTAATATCACTTGCCATGTGCTCAAAGCTGATTTGCAACTCACTGTGTCCATTTTATTGTAGTATAATAGCTGTTTGGCGTCAAGTTCACTAACTACTAGCTGAATATCATACCCTTGTTGGGGCCGGTTTGTAGCATTGGACATGTTCGTTAGCCCCAAGTTACAGTTGTCATTCAATCAGACAGACGAGTACACTACAGTAATTAGCTGGGGACTCAAAATAAATACAGTGGAACCTCGATTCACAAGCCTAAATGGTTCTTGAACATGCGTCGTAACTCGAAAAGTTCATACAGTGAAGCAGAGTTCTCCATGGGAAGCAATGTGAATATGAATAATGAGTTCCATCCTGGGCTTCACAGTGGAAGAGGGGTTAGTGCGTCTGCCTCACAATACGAAGGTCCTGCAGTCCTGGGTTCAAATCCAGGCTAGGGATCTTTCTGTGTGGAGTTTGCATGTTCTCCCCGTGAATGCGTGGGTTCCCTCCGGGTACTCCGGCTTCCTCCCACTTCCAAAGACATGCACCTGGGGATAGGTTGATTGGCAACACTAAATTGGCCCTAGTGTGTGAATGTGAGTATGAATGTTGTCTGTCTATCTGTGTTGGCCCTGCGATGAGGTAGCGACTTGTCCAGGGTGTACACCGCCTTCCGCCCGATTGTAGCTGAGATAGGCACCAGCGCTCTCCGCGACCCCAGAAGGGAGTAAGCGGTAGAAAATGGATGGATGGATGGGTTGCTTGAGTGTAGTTCACTTTTACGACACTAGGGGGGGGCTTTGAACGTATCATTGCATCAGCAAGCCCTGAAAGTTAAGGTGAACTTCAGGTCAATTGTTTAATTGGCAGTGTGCGTCAATACAAAGTAAGTGACTTTATATAGACTTTAATATCACTTGCCATGTGCTCAAAGCTGATTTGCAACTCACTGTGTCCATTTTATTGTACTATAATAGCTGTTTGGCGTCAATTTCACTAACTACTAGCTGAATATCATACCCTTGTTGGGGCCGGTTTGTAGCATTGGACATGTTCGTTAGCCCCAAGTTACAGTTGTCATTCAATCAGACAGACGAGTACACTACAGTAATTAGCTGGGGACTCAAAATAAATACAGTGGAACCTCGATTCACAAGCCTAAATGGTTCTTGAACATGCGTCGTAACTCGAAAAGTTCATACAGTGAAGCAGAGTTCTCCATGGGAAGCAATGTGAATATGAATAATGAGTTCCATCCTGGGCTTCACAGTTGAAGAGGGGTTAGTGCGTCTGCCTCACAATACGAAGGTCCTGCAGTCCTGGGTTCAAATCCGGGCTAGGGATCTTTCTGTGTCACGTGAATGCGTGGGTTCCCTCTGGGTACTCCGGCTTCCTCCCACTTCCAAAGACATGCACCTGGGGATAGGTTGATTGGCAACACTAAATTGGCCCTAGTGTGTGAATGTGAGTGTGAATGTTGTCTGTCTATCTGTGTTGGCCCTGCGATGAGGTGGCGACTTGTCCAGGGTGTACCCCGCCTTCCGCCGGATTGTAGCTGAGACAGGCGCCAGCCGCCCCCCGTGACCCCGAAAGGGAATGAGCGGTAGAAAATGGATGGATGGAGTTCCAGCCTTGACAAAAGTCCATATTTTAGTGAAGTTTTGTACACTTTGAACACAATAAAAAATGCTATACAGCAGTGGTTCTCAACCTTTTTTCAGTGATGTACCCCCTGTGAACATTTTTTTAATTCAAGTATCCCCTAATCAGAGCAAAGCATTTTTGGTTGAAAAAACGAGATAAAAAGTAAAATGTACTTCTTGATGTTTTGTTTTCACTGAAACTCAACATTTTGGTTTGTGTTTTAAAGTAACTTTGACATCTTGTGGTGTTATATTCAAGATTGTTCAATTAAGGATTATTCTACATTAAAAATACCAACCAGGTTTTGTCTGATGTGTTTTATGGGATCAAGGGTGATTTTTAGCTTGCTTAATTTCCAGTAAGTTTTGAGTTGGGCACAGATAAATCAATTTTGCTTAGTAACCAAAATAATTTCATTTTAGCTGTATTTGTTAAAAATTAGTCTGACAAATGTAAAAATTAGTCTGACAAATGTAAATCGGGCTTCACGGTGGCAGAGGGGTTAGTGCGTCTGCCTCACAATACGAAAGTCCTGCAGTCCTGGGTTCAAATCCAGGCTCGGGATCTTTCTGTGTGGAGTTTGCATGTTCTCCCCGTGAATGCGTGGGTTCCCTCCGGGTACTCCGGCTTCCTCCCACTTCCAAAGACATGCACCTGGGGATAGGTTGATTGGCAACACTAAATTGGCCCTAGTGTGTGAATGTGAGAGTGAATGTTGTCTGTCTATCTGTGTTGGCCCTGCGATGAGGTGGCGACTTGTCCAGGGTGTACCCCGCTTTCCGCCCGATTGTAGCTGAGATAGGCGCCAGCGCCCCCCGCGACCCCGAAAGGGAATAAGCGGTAGAAAATGGATGGATGGAAATGTAAATCGATTTCGCTTAGTTATTGCAATAATTTCATTTTGGCTTTATTTGCTAAAAATGAGTTGGACTAACTCATTTTTATTGTGTTGCGAGAATGTACTAATTTTGAGTTGGGGCAACATATATTTGTTGGATGGAAATCCTGCCCTCATTTTAATTGAGTTCATCCAATGAGTCTTTTTTTTTTTGAGTGTATGTCATCAGTTTCTGATTTATTAAATTGTATAACAGTGCAAAATATTGCTCATTTGTAGTGGTCTTTCTTAAACTATTTGGGAAAAAAAGATATAAAAATAACTAGTGATTCACATATAAAAAATAAAGATTTCTACACATAGAAGTAATCATCAACTTAAAGTGCCCTCTTTGGGGATTGTAATAGAGATCCATCTGGATTCATGAACTTAATTGTAAACATTTCTTCACAAAAAATGAAATCTTCAACATCAGTATTTATGGAACATGTCCACAAAAAATCTAGCTGAATATTGCATTGTTGCATTTCTTTTCACAGTATATTTTGTTGAAGTATTATTCAATAAATATATTTATAAAGGATTTTTGAATTGTTGCTATTTTTAGAATATTTTTGAAAAATCTCAAGTACCCCAGGGCATACCTTCAAGTACCCCCAGGGGTACGCGTACCCCCATTTGAGAACCACTGCTATACAGTATCAGACAAACATTACATGGGGGTGATGCTGGATTAACTTTCTATTTAATAGAATTGTAAAAAAAAAAAAAAAATCTACTGTGCCAACACACTCACAGAAGTCCCTATGGTGCCCTCAAACAAAATCACAAACATCCTTAACTTTAACATCCACATGGCTACAATAATGAAAATGAGGTGGAAAATAAGTATTTGGTCAACCATTCAAAGCTCTCACTGATGGAAGGATGTTTTGGCTCAAAATCTCACGATACATGGCCCCATTCATTCTTTCCTTAAGACTGATCAATTGTCCTGTCCCCTTAGCAGAAAAACAGCCCCAAAGCATGATGTTTCCACCCCCATGCTTCACAGTCGGTATGACGTTCTTGGGATTCAACTCAGTATTCTTCCTCCTCCAAACACGACGAGTTGAGTTTATACCAAAAAGTTCTATTTTGGTTTCATCTGACCACATGACATTCTCCCAATCCTCTGCTGTATCATCCATGTATCCATTTTGGTATAAACTCAACTTGTCGTGTTTGGAGGAAGAAGAATACGGAGTTGCATCCCAAGAACACCAAACCTACTGTGAAGCATGGGGGTGGAAACATCATGGTTTGGGGCTGTTTTTATGCTAAGGGGACAGGACGATTGATCCGTGTTAAGGAAAGAATGAATGGGGCCATGTATCGTGAGATTCTGAGCCAAAACCTCCTTCCATCAGTGAGAGCTTTGAATGGTTGACCAAATACTTATTTTCCACCATAATTTACAAATATATTTTTTTAAATTCCGAAAATGTGAATTCCTGGATTTTTTTGTCCACATTCTGTCTCTCACAGTTGAAGTGTACCTATGATGAAAATTACAGACCACATTACGCCTGTACTGGCTCACCTGCACTGGCTTCCTGTGCACTTAAGATGTGACTTTAAGGTTTTACTACTTACGTATAAAATACTACACGGTCTAGCTCCATCCTATCTTGCCGATTGTATTGTACCATATGTCCCGGCAAGAAATCTGCGTTCAAAGGACTCCGGCTTATTAGTGATTCCCAAAGCCCAAAAAAAGTCTGCGGGCTATAGAGCGTTTTCATTTCGGGCTCCAGTACTCTGGAATGCCCTCCCGGTAACAGTTCAAGATGCCACCACAGTAGAAGCATTTAAGTCTCACCTTAAAACTCATTTGTATACTCTAGCCTTTAAATAGACTCCCTTTTTAGACCAGTTGATCTGCCGTTTCTTTTCTTTTTTGCCTATGTCCCACTCTCCCTTGTGGGGGGGTCCGGTCCGATCCGGTGGCCATGTACTGGTTGCCCGTGTATCGGCTGGGGACATCTCTGCGCTGCTGATCCGCCTCCGCTTGGGATGGTTTCCTTTTGGCTCCGCTGTGAACGGGACTCCCGCTGCTGTGTTGGATCCGCTTTGGACTGGACTCTCGCGACTGTGTTGGATCCATTATGGATTGAACTTTCACAGTATCATGTTAGACCCGCTCGACATCCATTGCTTTCCTCCTCTCCAAGGTTCTCATAGTCATTGTTGTCACCGACGTCCCACTGGGTCATTATTGTCACCGATGTCCCACTGGGTGTGAGTTTTCCTTGCCCTTATGTGGGCCTACCGAGGATGTCATAGTGGTTTGTGCAGCCCTTTGAGACACTAGTGATTTAGGGCTATATAAGTAAACATTGATTGATTGATTGATAATTTTAAGTGGGAGAACTTGCACAATCGGTGGCTGACTAAATACTTTTTTGCCCCACTGTATATCTAAACCTCCATCCATCCATCCATCATCTTCCGCTTATCCGAGGTCGGGTCGCGGGGGCAACAGCCTAAGCAGGGAAACCCAGACTTCCCTCTCCCCAGCCACTTCGTCTAGCTCTTCCCGGGGGATCCCGAGGCGTTCCCAGGCCAGCCGGGAGACATAGTCTTCCCAACGTGTCCTGGGTCTTCCCCGTGGCCTCCTACCGGTTGGACGTGCCCTAAACACCTCCCTAGGGAGGCGTTCGGGTGGCATCCTGACCAGATGCCCGAACCACCTCATCTGGCTCCTCTCGATGTGAAGGAGCAGCGGCTTTACTTTGAGTCCCTCCCGGATGGCAGAGCTTCTCACCCTATCTCTAAGGGAGAGCCCCGCCACACGGCGGAGGAAACTCATTTCGGCCGCTTGTACACGTGATCTTATCCTTTCGGTCATGACCCAAAGCTCATGACCATAGGTGAGGATGGGAACGTAGATCGACCGGTAAATTGAGAGCTTTGCCTTCCGGCTCAGCTCCTTCTTCACCACAACGGATCGGTACAACGTCCGCATTACTGAAGACGCCGCACCGATCCGCCTGTCGATCTCACGATCCACTCTTCCCTCACTCGTGAACAAGACTCCTAGGTACTTGAACTCCTCCACTTGGGGCAGGGTCTCCTCCCCAACCCGGAGATGGCACTCCACCCTTTTCTGGGCGAGAACCATGGACTCGGACTTGGAGGTGCTGATTCTCATTCCGGTCGCTTCACACTCGGCTGCGAACCGATCCAGCGAGAGCTGAAGATCCCGGTCAGATGAAGCCATCAGGACCACATCATCTGCAAAAAGCAGAGACCTAATCCTGCGGTTACCAAACCGGAACCCCTCAACGCCTTGACTGCGCCTAGAAATTCTGTCCATAAAAGTTATGAACAGAATCGGTGACAAAGGACAGCCTTGGCGGAGTCCAACCCTCACTGGAAATGTGTTCGACTTACTGCCAGCAATGCGGACCAAGCTCTGGCACTGATCATACAGGGAACGGACCGCCACAATAAGACAGTCCGATACCCCATACTCTCTGAGCACTCCCCACAGGACTTCCCGAGGGACACGGTCGAATGCCTTCTCCAAGTCCACAAAGCACATATAGACTGGTTGGGCAAACTCCCATGCACCCTCAAGAACCCTGCCGAGAGTATAGAGCTGGTCCACAGTTCCACGACCAGGACGAAAACCACACTGTTCCTCCTGAATCCGAGGTTCGACTATCCGACGTAGCCTCCTCTCCAGTACACCTGAATAAACCTTACCGGGAAGGCTGAGGAGTGTGATCCCACGATAGTTGGAACACACCCTCCGGTCCCCCTTCTTAAAGAGAGGAACCACCACCCCGGTCTGCCAATCCAGAGGTACCGCCCCCGATGTCCACGCGATGCTGCAAAGTCTTGTCAACCAAGACAGCCCCACAGCATCCAGAGCCTTAAGGAACTCCGGGCGGATCTCATCCACCCCTGGGGCCTTGCCACCGAGGAGCTTTTTAACTACCTCAGTGACCTCAGCCCCAGAAATAGGAGAGTCCACCACTGATTCCCCAGGCACTGCTTCCTCATAGGAAGACGTGTTGGTGGGATTGAGGAGGTCTTCGAAGTATTCCTTCCACCTATCCACAACATCCTCAGTCGAGGTCAGCAGAACACCATCCGCACCATACACGGTGTTGATAGTGCACTGCTTCCCCTTCCTGAGGCGGCGGACGGTGGTCCAGAATCGCTTCGAAGCCGTCCGGAAGTCGTTTTCCATGGCTTCCCCGAACTCTTCCCATGTCCGAGTTTTTGCCTCCGCGACCGCTGAAGCTGCACACCGCTTGGCCTGTCGGTACCTGTCCACTGCCTCCGGAGTCCTATGAGCCAAAAGGACCCGATAGGACTCCTTCTTCAGCTTGACGGCATCCCTCACCGCTGGTGTCCACCAAGGGGTTTTAGGATTGCCGCCCCGACAGGCACCAACTACCTTGCGGCCACAGCTCCGATCTGCCGCCTCGACAATAGAGGTGCGGAACATGGTCCACTCTAGTATCTAAACCTTGTGGACTTTATTACAAAGCAATCATTGCAGTAATGCCAAAAGGTACCATCTTTCCAGATGCTAATTAAAATTCAAGGCTAACGACCATAAAAGGGACCATGATAGAGGGAACATGAAGGCCACATGTGCTGCCTTTCAATGCACACAATTACATTTCACAAGCTTAGACTGAAATTCAACAGATCACATGTATTGGAAATAGATGTAATAATAGACAAGCAATCTCAAGGCTCATCACGCTGGACAACAGCAGCCACAGTGAGGACAGTATTACGCAGACGTGATTGAGTTTTTAACAGCCTGGTATCCCTGGCAATATGTCTGCACAAAGAATCAGCCTATGATGATCTGACAAGCGAGTCAGTGATTGCTATGTCCAGCCATCATTTTTATACCACTTGTGCTCATTAAGGTGAGCTGGAGCCTACACCAGCTGACCTGAGCGAGAGGTAGGTACACCTAAGGCTGGTCTCCACTTAATCCTGTTTGGCGCCCTGGGTTAAGAACCCCCTCACAACAATATTTTGTTATATAGCATCTTAAATACAAAAAGGTAAATATAATGTAAACACCAATGTAAAATGAATTGAATAAAAACATTATTGTTAAGCATGGTTATGGTTTAGCTTCATTTCGAAAATGCATACAATTACAACATGATACATCACAATTTCCTGTTTGTCTTTTTAAAATGTTTAAAAAAAGAGTAGGAATAAGCAGTTTATTTAATGCTACCCATGTTCCACTACGTAGCAATTTCTAACACTTTTGTTCACTTCCTGTTCTCAATTTATTCCCAATATACACCCTGAATAATGCGATAAAAAATAAATTGTGAAGTAATTTGTATTTCTTATTTGAGATGAATAATATTATCAATATGGTTAAAATATTTATCATGGTTCTTCTTAGTATTTGGTAAACACTGAGTTTGAACAGTTTCTCAAACTGGATTGCATGAGTACAGTGTTAGATATATTTACTTAATCCATTCCATGATTTACTTTCATATATTGATATTAACTAAAGGTTTTAAGTGTTGTACGTACATACAAATGTTTTAAGTTACATTTTTATCTGAGGTTATATTTCCCTTTGTTTTGTTGAGAAGATGTTTTGTACAATCTTGGGTAGAAGGTTATAGTTTGCTTTGTGCATAATTTTATCTGTTGGCAAATTTACTGTATTGCTGAATTTCAACATTTTCAATTCAATACATAAAGGGTTTGAATGTTCTCTATATCCTATATTATGTATTATTCTAATTGATCTTTTTTGTAACACGGTTAGGTGTGTGAATTAGTGTGAATTATATTTATATAGCGCTTTTCTCTAGTGACTCAAAGCGCTTCTACATAGTGAAACCCAATATCTAAGTTACATTTAAACCAGTGTGGGTGGCACTGGGAGCAGGTGGGTAAAGTGTCTTGCCCAAGGACCCAACGGCAGTGACTAGGATGGCGGAAGCGGGAATCGAACCTGCAACCCTCAAGTTGCTGGCACGGCCGCTCTACCAACCGAGCTATGCCGGGACTGAAGCGTACTTTTGTGATTATTTCCGAACATTTCTACACAATAAGTCAGATCTGTAACACTAGCCAGCAGTAAGACTAGATAGCAAAGGTGTAAAGTGCAATCTAAAACCTGATTTTTCTAGTCTTCTTTGATGCAAAAACATCAATGACATCATCATACAAAATCTGTTGTGCAGTTGTATGATTGATACTGATGAAGTCCGGAGAGACGTTCATGGGACATAGTATACCTCAGGTTTCAGCTTGAAAAAAACTTTTGTCCATGATGTACAGGAAAATGTTAAAGTTAAAGTACCAATGATTGTCACACACACTAGGTGTGGTGAAATTTGTCCTCTGCATTTGACCCATCCCCTTGATCACCCCCTGGGAAGTGAGGGGAGTAGTGGGCAGCAGCAGTGCTGCGCCCAAAAAATCATTTATGGTGCTTTAACCCCCAATTCCAACCCTTGATGGTGAGTGCCAAGCAGGGAGGCAATGGGTCCCATTTTTTTTATAGTCTTTGGTATGACTCGGCAGGGGTTTGAACTCCCAACCTACCGATCTCAGGGCGGACACTTTAACCACTAGACCACTGAGTAGTCCCCATGCAAACAAGAATCTGTGCATTCGTCTACGTGACGTATTAACTAGGAGTACCCCAAACCAATATTGTGATATCAGAAAGGCTTGCATCTAAAATCGCTGATAAAAGCAGTCTTACAAAGCTGGAAAGCAAGTTAACATCTAAATGTCCTCCATTAAGCACAACAGGTTAGTTGTTTCTCGTGTTTCAGTGAAACCATTTACAAAAGGTAAACATGGTATCTAGGCTAGCTAGCAGCTACACAGCAGCTAAGCACACAAGCCAGACATATGTATTAATTAATTACACAAAATTGCAGGCTAAAACACCACATTCGTCAATACAAACAAATATAAAATAAATATGAATTCATATTACTTATACATATAACATCTTCAAAGCATAGGTGTATTAGAAAGTGCCCCGTAACAAAACGTGTCCGCATCATTCAACTTACTGCGCCATGCCCTAAATGTAATGAAATATTGTGACCACCGAGGGTCGCCAAACACAAGTCAACATTTCACTTCAAAAGCATACATTAACCATAAAGGGCATCACGGTGGTAGAGGGGTTAGTGCATCTGCCTCACAATATGAAGGTCCTGAGCAGTCCTGGGTTCCATCCCGGGCTCGGGATCTTTCTGTGTGGAGTTTGCATGTTCTCCCAGTGACTGCATGGGTTCCCTCCGGGTACTCCGGCTTCCTCCCACTTCCAAAGACATACACTTGGGGATAGGTTGATTGGCAACACTAAATTGGCCCTTGTGTGTGAATATGAGTGTGAATGTTGTCCGTTTATCTGTGTTGGCCCTGCCATGAGGTGGCGACTTGTCCAGGGTGTACCCCGCCTACCGCCCAAATTCAACTGAGATAGGCGCCAGCGACCCCGCGCGACCCCAAAAGGGACAGGCGATAGAAAATGGATGGATGGATGGACATCAACCATAAGGTTAGTGTTATTCATAACTACCATTGTTTTCTAAATTATTCCATACTACAAAATAATAAATGTATGTACTATGAGGTCTGCTGATATAGTATCGATAAAGTGACCACCTGACTTAAAGGGTAATACATTATCACCAGACCTATGTAAGCGTCAATATATACCTTGATGTTGCAAAAAAAAGACCATATGTTTTTTTTAACCAATTTACGAACTCTAAAGGGTGAATTTAGCGATGTAAACGCCTTTTCAATTGTTCGCTGACGTCAAAACGTGAAGCAATGCGACATTTTCTCAAACACATTACACGCAGCAGGTCAAATCAGCTCTGGTATTTTCAGTTTTTTCGACTGTTTTCCGTACCTTGGAGACATTATGCCTCGTCGGTGTGTTGTCGGAGGGTGTAACAACACTAACAGGGACGGATTCAAGTTGCACCAGTGGCCAAAAGATGCGAAAGTGGCAAGAAATTGGACGCACATTTTACCGACGACAGCTATGCCACGACAGAAATGGTAAGTATTTTGGGATATCCTGCTTCACTCAAAGCAGATGCATTTCCAACGATAAAGTCAAAGAAATCACAAAGGTGAGTTTTGTTGATGTTATTGACTTATGTGCTAATCAGACATATTTGGTCACGGCATGACTGCAAGCTAATCGATGCTAACATGCTATTTAGGCTAGCTGTATGTACATATTGCATCATTATGCCTCATTTGTAGCTATATTTGCACCCAGCCTTTCCCTCTACCCACATTTAATGCCAAACAAACACTTACCAATCGACGGATTCAAGTTGCACCGGTGGTCAAAAGATGCAATCGTTGGTTAGAAGGCGATCGCCGAATTCGTCCTCGTTTCCGCTGTCTGTTGTGATATGGCTCAATAGCTTCAGTTTCGTCTTCAATTTCGTTTTCGCTATCTGGCTCCACACTCCAACCATCCGTTTCAATACATACGTAACCTGTTGAATCGCTTACGGCGCTGAAATCCGAGTCTGAATCAGAGCTACTATGTTATACCTTTCTGTGCTATCCGCCATATTTGTTTTTGTTGGCTTCACGCAGTGACGTCAGGACAATAGACGGGTGGCTATAACGACGGTTAAAATCAGACACTTTGAAGTCGTTTTTCAGGATATTGTGTGATGGGTAAAATTTTGAGAAAAACTTCAAAGAATAAAATAAGCCACTGGGAACTGATTTTTATTGGTTTTAACTCTTCTGAAACTGTGCTAATCTTCCCCTTTAAGTGTTTAGACACCTAAGTTAGACAGCATCTGCAGTAAAAGGTCATTCTACAGACTAGTAGGATTTCTTTCACATCGAGGTTTCCTCTCAGCAGTACTTTTAATTGAGACAGAGAGATTTTTGAAAAACCTGGGACTCCTAACTGCGAGGTAGTGAGCGATCAAATTTTCCAATTAACATGATGAAATAGTGGATATGAGAAAAGAACTGGGTACTATTACTTCAGGCGATACAGTTAGTCATGCAGCTGGAGCGTGTCATTGTAGACAAAAAACTAATTACATGCTTGCTCATTAGAAGTACTAAGAAGCCAGTCAATTGATTCCAGAACTAATTAGTCGCCATTGTGGTAAACACAACTACTAAGTAGCCCTTAAAAAAAGAAAAACTGCTGCTTTCTTTGTGTTTTTTTGTATCAGGAAGTCAAGAAATAACTTCAAAACCATGTAGAAAAAAGATAAAACAATAAAATTGGTCCAAAACAACACAATATGGACTAAAGCCCAAAGAGGGGGCCCCCGGGCCAATCTTGGCCAGCCCAGTCGAGTCGATCTCCCCTCCATTTTTCATGAAAGCGCTATACAAGTACAACCCATTTATCATTTATTTGATTTAATTTAATAAACCTGAAAGATTAAAAGCAACAGTCATGTTAAAATTAATGGGGTCTGACTCTGCAGTACAAAAAAAAAAAACACAATCAAAACAGCAAACGCACATACAGTGGGGCAAAGGTGTCCAAACTGCGGCCCGGGAGACATCATAAGTATAACAAGAAGATTGGTCCGCGCACATTTTGCCCATATTTATTCCCGTGTGGATTGAATTGAAGTGAACAACTGATGGTCAATGACCATGTGCTTCACTTGAAAATGACTGCAGCACAGCATCAATTTATAGGACCCAATCCAAACAACTTTGCACACTCATGGTGTAAATGAACTATAACAAAAAATAATGTCGACACATATGAAACTCCTGCTCCTTGAGTTTTGTGGACATCATAAAACACGTATTTATGAATTAAAATTACACATTATAGTGCATGATGTGTGATAAGCAAAACACTATCCACACGTCCACGTGTTTGTCGCTTTTTAGCTACTTGATATTTCTGATTGATTACAAAACTTCAAGGAGGTCGTCAGGGAAAGAAACAAGGTAGGGGTCGAACTTTCACATACTCTTGATATTCAATGTTTAATCGTTTATACTTCATATTGCATTGTCATCAGGGTCTGATGTGGGGGAGTTGGTTAAAGTTGAAGTAATGGAAGTTATGTTGTTCAGTCAATAACACTTCAGCTTGCATTAATCAATGCAAGCTGAAGTGTTACTTTGGTACAACGGATTGTTGTTACCTTATAATTAACGCTCTGCCGTGTGGCAAAAAGCATCATGTGTGTATTTGTGATTACTCCTCGAAAATATTGCTTTACTTCAGTTTGTACTGTTCAATTCGGTATGAAATACATGGTGTGTATGTATGTATATATATATATATATCATATAAGTATAAAATATATGAATATTAAATCTATATACAGTATATGTACACATATTTCTTAGGTGAGGAAAAAAGGGGATGAAATAGCCTCCGTGTGTTTTTTCCTGACTGAAGGAATATTACGCTCTACTCCGGTATTGAGCACTGTTTAACGGATAAACCACAGCATATACAGTATATGTACACATATATACAGTATGTATTGGATGTATACAGTAATGTATGTATATGTAGCCATCCATCCATCCATTTTCTACCGCTTATTCCCTTTTGGGATCGCGGGGGGCGCTGGCGCCTATCTCAGCTACAATCGGGCGGAAGGCGGTGTACACCCTGGACAAGTCGCCGCCTCATCGCAGGGCCAACACAGATAGACGGACAACATTCACACTCACATTCACACACTAGGGCCAATTTAGTGTTGCCAATCAACCTATCACCAGGTGCATGTCTTTGGAAGTGGGAGGAAGCCGGAGTACCCTGAGGGAACCCACGCATTCACGGGGAGAACATGCAAACTCCACACAGAAAGATCCCGAGCCTGGGATTGAACCCAAGACTGCAGTACCTTCATATTGTGAGGCAGACGCACTAACCCCTCTGCCACCGTGAAGCCATATTTACATTTGTCAGACTAATTTTTACATTTGTCAGACTAATTTTTAACAAATACAGCTAAAATGAAATTATTTTGGTTACTAAGCAAAATTGATTTATCTGTGCCCAACTCAAAACTTACTGGAAATTAAGCAAGCTAAAAATCACCCTTGATCCCATAAAACACATCAGACAAAACCTGGTTGGTATTTTTAATGTGGAATAATCCTTAATTCAACAATCTTGAATATAACACCACAGGATGTCAGTTACTTGAAAACACAAACCAAAATGTTGAGTTTCAGTGAATTTAGTACATTCTCGCAACACAATAAAAATGAGTTAGTCCAACTCATTTTTAGCAAATAAAGCCAAAATGAAATTATTGCAATAACTAAGCGAAACCGATTTACATTTCCATCCATCCATTTCTACCACTTATTCCCTTTCGGGGTCGCGGGGGGCGCTGGCGCCTATCTCAGCTACAATCGGGCGGAAGGCGGTGTACACCCTGGACAAGTCGCCGCCTCATCGCAGGGCCAACACAGATAGACGGACAACATTCACACTCACATTCACACACTAGGGCCAATTTAGTGTTGCCAATCAACCTATCCCCAGGTGCATGTCTTTGGAGGTGGGAGGAAGCCGGAGTACCCTGAGGGAACCCACGCATTCACGGGGAGAACATGCAAACTCCACACTGAAAGATCCCGAGCCTGGGATTGAACCCAAGACTGCAGTACCTTCATATTGTGAGGCAGACGCACTAACCCCTCTTCCACCTTGAAGCCCATATACATAAGAATTATTTTTGTCAGGCTTGGACTTGGATTGTTTGTGCTCCTTCGAC
Organism: Nerophis ophidion; assembly: GCF_033978795.1. NCBI lineage: Eukaryota > Metazoa > Chordata > Actinopteri > Syngnathiformes > Syngnathidae > Nerophis > Nerophis ophidion. Next base: position 58,685,505 of record NC_084621.1, on the reverse strand, counting down.
GCAGAGGGAATATGGGACGAGCCAGGCGTGAATTCAGGTACATAGTTTTAATTTTATTAATACTCAAAATACAAAAAAAAGGCAAACCAAGGACGCGCTCTGTGGCGGATAAAAATCTATACTATAACTTAGAACAAAAACAGCACAATGGCAATACTATCTACAAACAAACAAAAGATACTATCAAAGACATAAATACAAACAAAAACTTACTTGGCGTGGATGAATCAAAAAGCATGGCATGAAGTATGTAAGGCAATGAAAGTCAGAACGGCATGGGTAATGAAAGTTGGTGTGAAGATCCCAGGACGAAGGCAAGAAAAAGAGTGACTTAAATAGCTGTGATGATTAGTGAAAACAGGTGAGGCTGAGAACAGGGACGTGACAGGTGAAAACTAATGAGGTTGGCATGGAAACAAACAAAACCAGGAAGTGCAAAAACAGAACAAGAGTCCAGAAAACAAAAACATAACATGACAAAACAAAACATGATCCATAGGTGTGACAATTTTAGTCCAATGCAGAGTTTAAAAGTTTGGACACCCCTGCAGAAAGGCAACAAGGGCCATCGTGCTTGCATCACATCCACAAATACTTCAGATCAGGTCTGTCAGTGCTCACAGGGGAAGCTGTTCAACAGAAACAATCTGTGTTCTTTTTTGAAATGTGAAAAAGAATGTGTTGTCCCAATGTCCTAATTTGGAAAAAAATACTGTTAGACACTTTGGTGGAAGTATGAAAAAAATTTGTTTTTCGTAAATTGTTTTTAAAAGGCAGGACAAGGAGATGTTCCAGAGAGATCTTATAATAAGGGCATGTCCCGTGCTCAAATTTGTAATGAGAGCACTCAAAACTTGACAGTTATTTTTTTTAATCTGGAAGTAAATGTTACCAGCGCCAGACCTAGGGCAATCTGGACCAGTAACAAGGGTTATAAGGGTCTTATCAGTCCTATTCTATGTTTCAACATGCCAATACTGGTGTCTGTTAGTAATAAGGTTCAGGACTGAATGGGTAAAATGTCACGGATATGAAACATAAGTAGACTTCAAGTTTGTTCCAGGCCTCCACAGCTGGTAAGAAGGTTCTCCAAATGTGCTCATTCGTGAGAATTTCACGTGGTTTCTTTGCTTTGGTAGACCTCCAAACAGGTAACACCTCTTCATCTAATCCAGGGGTCACCAACGCGGTGCCCGCGGGCACCAGGTAGCCCATAAGGACCAGATGAGTCGCCCGCTGGCCTGTTCTAAAAATAGCTCAAATAGCAGCACTTACCAGTGAGCTGCCTCTATTTTTTAAATTGTATTTATTTACTAGCAAGCTGTTCTCGCTTTGCTTGACATTTTTAATTCTAAGAGAGACAAAACTCAAAAAGAATTAGAAAATCCAAGAAAATATTTCAAAGACTTGGTCTTCACTTATTTAAATAAATTCATTTATTTTTTTTAATTTGCTTCCTATAACTTTCAGAAAGACAATTTTAGAGAAAAAATACAACCTTAAAAATTATTTTGGGATTTTTAAACACATATACCTTTTTACCGTTTAAATTCCTTCCTCTTCTTTCCTGACAATTTAAATCAATGTTTGAGTGATTTTTTTATTTTTATTGTAAAGAATAATAAATACATTTTAATTTAATTCTTTAATTCAGCTTCTGTTTTTTCGACGAAGAATATTTGTGAAATATTTCTTCAAACTTATTATGATTAAAAATCCAAAGAATTATTCTGGCAAATCTAGCAAATCTGTAGAATCAAATTTAAATCTTATTTCAAAGTCTTTTGAATTTCTTTTAAAATTTTTGTTCTGGAAAATCTAGAAGAAATAATGATTTGTCTTTGTTAGAAA